>NC_044032.1:276389622-276702525 GCF_901765095.1 Microcaecilia unicolor
CAGTGGAAACACCCGAAGTGGGTTAGGATTTTCACGCGATCCGAGGAGGTCCTGGCGCAGCATTGACTCTGGATAATAAACCAACTGGGGGATTGGAGAGTGAGCTCTCCCCCCCCCCCCCCCCGAAGATATCTGAAGCAGTTTCTGTGGAGAAATTGGACCTGGTGAAGCCAAACAATGTCACAATGGACGCACTATGGGAAGTGCTGCAGAGTGTGAATAACTCTATTCTTCAGATGTCAAATTTTTTTTAGGAATAAATATATGATTATATCAATACTTATCTAACAAAGTGGAAGTCCAAGATAAAAAAATAAGACTTTGATTTCGGAAATGGTTTCTCTACGAAAATCAGTTAATCTGGTAATGAAGGACAATTATGTTTCTTGTAAAAAATTGGAACTTCTGGATAACCAATTAAGGAAAAATAACTTGAGAAAGATAAATTTTCCTAAAATACCCTGTATATAGAGTTATATTATTAGTGACTTTTGCCTTTGATTTAGATAGGAACAATGTTTTGAAATTATATTTCCAACATATGGCTGATAGTATTTTTTGGGTTCAAAGATAAATATATTTCCTGACATATCAAGGGAATCGCAGACTAGGAGGTGTGAACTTTTGGCTTTTAAGCCAAGAACCATTGCCCTAGGTGGGACCTTCCTAGAGCAATTCCCTTGTAAGTGTTTTATTTCCTGATTACTTATTTGTTGAACCCAGGAAATTATAAGAGTTTGTAGAGTTAAAAGAACAGATGAAGAACCCTCTGCAGCAACTTCCTTTAAGTTACCACTGTTCTGGCTGCAATTACCGATTAACCTTCCTCCCTCAGAAAATATGAATTGTAAGATTAACCATTCCGTGTTTTTCTTATTTTCTTTGAGATTGTTTTCCTGATCTTGGATCCCCCAATTGTGGACAATAATGTGGACTAACAAAGATGATATTTTTCCTTAATCTTTGTTTTAATTGATATTTTCTCTTTTCTTTCCCATTTATGTATTGGACATAAATGTAATATAAAATAAATAAATAAAATAATTAAAAAACAAGCCAATCAGTGCTAATTGCCAATTAAGCAATTGACACTAATTGGCATTAGTTAGAATTTACACACACAACTAAGCATATTTTGTAACATGATGTGTGTAAATTCTGAGTCACAGTTGAAAAGGGGGCGTGGCCATGTACATGAAATAGGCAGGTTGTGGGCATTTCTAAAATCTATGTGCTTTGTTTTAGAGTACATCCAGTCCATGCCTAATTTAGGGGTCAGCATTTATATCAAGTTTTACTTGACATAACTGCCCGTGACTAAATTTAGTTGCGCGGATGGGCACTCGGCATATGCTATGAACTGTGTGGAAATTTAGGCTTATTCTATAAAGTACACCTAAATTAAGGTGTACTTTATAGAATACACCTAATGTATTTTTATGCCAATTTTTTTAGGTGTGCTGAACATAAACTAGTCCATTTTGTCTCACACAGGCAATAAAGGAGAAAGAGCAGACCTTGATAAAGAAAATTCAGTCTTTAATAAGTTATATTGATGCTCCCAAGATTCACAATCTCAAAAGCAAACATGGCCATGTTTCGCCTAGAATACAGGCTGCATCAGGGACATAAAATACCAGTTGGTGCAAATCGAAACACTCCACTAACATAGATCAGTGTGTTTCCTCCTTGGTCTGTTTAAAACAGTTCTACATCAAGGTCTGCTCTTTGTCTTTTATTCCACAGTGGATATTTTGGACCGACTGCTTTTATCATCATACAGCTCCTTTGAGCAGGGACTGTCCCTCTTTGTTAAACTGTACAGTGCTGCGTAACCCTAGTAGCGCTCTAGAAATGTTAAGTAGTAGTAGTAATAGTAATAGACAGCAAAATAAAGAAATAATCCATAACATACTCTACTGTAGAGGTCAAGGTGTTATCAGAGTATCTGGCTACCATTTAGTCCTCTACCAACACAGTACTTATTTCTAACCTCACAAACTGACAAAGTTTGCGAGGGCAAAATAGTCTTACATTTTTTTCATCAAATACATGGGAAGAACCATTTTTTCTTTCAAGACAGAAATCTATAGAAAAAAATGAATTAACTAACACACATTATGAAGGTGCACGTGCAGAAGAGTTTTGGAAATATTTGCCGATTTGTGGCATGTTAGTCATGTTTACATGCACTAATTCAGACATTTTACATGTGTAAAGCCAATGTAATATGTATTCCTTATGAAGTTACATGGAATACTTTTAAAACAAATAAGAAATATTTTTCCACTCAATGAATAGTTAAGCTCTGAAACTCTTTGCTGGAGGATGTGGTAACAGCGGTTAGCATATCTGGGTTTTAAAAAGGTTTAGACACATTCCTGGAGGAAAAGTCCACAGTCCGTTATTGAGACAGACATGGGGAAGCCACTGCTTGCCGTGGGATTGGTAGCATGGTGCCTTGCCACTATTTGGAGTTCTGTCAGGTACTTATGACCTGGATTGACCTCTGTGGGAAACAGGATACTGGGCTAGAATAACCACTGGTCTGACCCAGTCTTATGTACATAAAATTAATGAACTGAATGTGTGTTAATACATGAACATCCCTATAATGCATGAAGGGGTAAGTTCATCAATGCAGGCATTAACATAAAGTTCATAAATACTTTTTGCTAGGGGGAGTTTGTCAGTTTTCAAAGTGGAAGTATGCATATGTGTTTATTTTAAAAATTAACCCCGGACAACTGTACACTAACATTTATACCTGCTATCTTTAATGCATAGGTTTTCTATGGGAAATTGCACATATGCATCTCAATTTTCAGAAGTATGAACAGAAGTACAAAGTCCTCTCCAACCTCACACCTTTGAATGGCTCTGCTCTCGGCAGGGAATATCATGCACATGCAAGTTGTCTGCACATAATTTTACCTGCATATCGCTCCCCTCCTGGTTGCTGACATTGACTCCCAGTCTGCACGTATGAAATTCAGCTCCTCATTTTAGTATCTATGGTCACATCTCCTTTCCCTGCTAAACTACTGGTACCCTACAACCCAATATGAACCTTGTGTTCTTCTCAGTCTGCCATACTACACCTTCCTCCTCCTTCCTGTTTAAGATTAGATACCACTAGAGAAACAGTTTTTTACTACGCTGGCCCACAATTCCGGAACACTCTGCCACTACTGCTTAGACTAGAAACAACATATTAATCACTCAAGAGGCATGTCAAGGCCTAGCTTTTTCAACAGGCATTTCTTTCCTATACCCTCTCTTAAATCTCCCTTCCTCTCTCCATGACAGCATTCACTTTTCCATTGTTTCCTAATGCCTTTTCTTTTTTTTTCTGTTGTTGTTTTCTTTTATTGTCACGGGGCTCTGGCCTCTCCTATATTTTTTATTACTGTAAACTGTTAAGCTACACTACCAGTGCGATTGGCGGTTTATCAAGTCTCTGTAAATAAATATATTTTACAAAAGCCAATTTCCTCGGGGCAAAGCACTGCTTAACCTATGGAATGACTGTACAAGGCACTTTCTGTCTGGCTAGCATGCATTAACACTGATTTGAAGGATGCTAAACCATCTAGGATACCAGCGTGCTAATAGGGGCCCCTTTTACCGAGCTACGGAAAAAGGGGGCCTGCAATGGCGTCAGCTCGTGTTTTTGATGCACGTTGAGGCCCTCTTTTACCAGAGTGGGTAAAAGGTAGATTTTTCTTTTTTTTCAGGAAATAACTGAGCGGACTTGCCGCATGGTCATTTTGGGGAAGGGGGGGAGCCCTTACCGCCACCCATTGAGCTGCCGGTAAGAGCTCCCGCTACTACCGCCTGCTACACACTGGCGCTTCAAAAAATAAATTTTTTTTGTAGCGCCAGATATGACGGTGTGCTGAGGGTGGGAACTACTGCCGGGCTGCTGCGGTAGCCCAGCGGTACTTCCTTTTTAGCGAGCAGTAACCCTGCATTAGGGTTACTGCTGCTTTGTAAAAGAAGCCCTTAGTTTTAAGGGCTCTATTTTCTTAGCTGTGCTGTAAGCGCTCTAACCTTTAGCGCACCCTAATGCTAGAGACACCTATATAATCCTATGGGTGTCTCTAGTGTTAGCTCGCGCTAAAAATTTAGCGCACCTACAGCGCAGCTTAAAACAGGGTCCTAAATATTATCTTAATGTGTCACAAGTACTGCAGTTTAATAAGTAGATTCTCCTACATATTCTCCTCTGGTGCAGCTGAAAGATATTGTATGATGTTTTTGACAATTTAACATCTGCCTTTATAAAAGGGGCATGAGAAGTGAGTGACTATATTCAGGGAAGGAGGGGGGAGGAGTTATCAATGTGAGATACCACTAAGATGTTACAGTTTTTAGTAACTAGGTCCCATCGCATAAAATGGGACCTGGGTTAATATAGCACAAGGTAGTGGTAAAATAACCCATCTTAATGGCAGCTCATGTTGATAACTATACTCCTCAGTTTGTGTCTTCTCATGTCCATTCTTTTGTGCATGACATGTTTGACAATGTCAGATAATATGACTACACAGAGCAGCGAAGCAGTAGGTGAAAAGGTTTATTATGATGACAATCTCTTTTCTAATATAGGCAACGGATATGGTGTTGCAAGATACCAGGGTCCTGCAAGAAATTACAGCTATAAAGGAAGGGTTTTTATATTCTGGAATATAGAAGAGCTTCTATTCCCAATAAACCATCTTTCCTGTCGGAAGTTGATATGACCAGTGCATTTATGTATCATCAATCCATTAAACTAGTGTAAGGGTGCAGTATTGAATTTTCTGTCTAAATGGAAGTATGTTTTTGCAGATGCCATGCCAATGCAGCATGTCAAAAGCTGAGGCAGATGCAGATCAGGCATTGCACAGAGAACAACATGTCTATTTTAATATCTTGAAACACAGTAAACTTGCATTCTATTTTTTTCTTTACCGTAAATGTTTTATATGTGTCCTGATGCTGTTCACCTCTCCCTCCTCTGAATCCCATGGAGACAGGACAAATATGGGGTACAGCTCATATCAGACTATGGGGCACATCTTCAAAAGAGAGCAAAAACGTCTACAAAGTGGCATAAAGTATTTTCCAAACCTTTTTTCAGATGTTTTTCTATGCTCTCCATCTACAGTGCATCCAAATCTCAAGGGGTGTGTCATGGGCATGTTAAGGGCGGGGTTTAGGTGTTCCTAAGATTTGGATATTTTTCAGCCATAAAACCGTCCAGGACTACAATATATTTTAGGAGGTAGGGTGGAAGGCCACTGTTTTCTTTAGAGATGGAACCACTCCTCCTTTCACCCAATTTTCAGTAGCTTACAATAACCAGATATACTTCTCAGAATCAGTTAACAGGGCAACAGATGATATTGACAAATGCATTAGCCATTCTACTTAGTTAAACATAGCCATTATAATGCTACCACATTCTTCATCATTACGGGCTCTTTTACTAAAGCTTAGTACACGCTAATGGAATTAGCACATGTCAAATGCTATGAAGCCCATAGGTATAAAATGGACTTCTTTGCATTTAGTATGCACTAGTTTCATTAGCTTTAGTAAAAGGGATCCTAAATTTGTTATGCATTTGGAATATAAATTTTGGCCCTATTGTTTCTTATTATTCAGGTTAGTGCATAGATTCATTAGGGGCCCTTTTATTAAGCTACGTAGGAGCCTACGCGCACCCAACACACATCAGTTCAGAACTACCACCCGGCTACCGCATGGCTCGGGTGGTAATTTCATTTTTTACACACACCCACTACATGTACCAGAAAATGTCCGGCATTTGGCGCTAACCGGGTGGTAATCGGCATTGTACACGTGCTGATGATTACCACCCGGTTAATGTGTGAGACCTTACTACTAAGTGAATGGGTGGCGGTAAGGTTTCAGGCCTAAAATGGATGTGCACCGATTTTCATTTTGCCTCAGGTCCATTTTTAGCCAAAATAAAAAGGCCTTTTTTGAGGTTGCGCTGAAAAATGGACCTGCGTGAGCCTAATACATATGTCTACACCAGAGTAGGCCACGTTTTGGCGTACCTTAGTAAAAGGACCCCTTAGGCTTGCAAAACCATTGTTTTTATCTTACAATGCAGTTTTTAAGGTTGACTCTCTGAAGCAGCTACGTGTTATGGCCAACTTTCCAGTTTCAGGTTGAATGAGTTGACCATAAAAAGGAACCACCACCTGGGAGCGTGAGAAATCCATTTCCAATTTTAAATAGCACCAATAAAGCACACCATTTTTGAGCTGTGCATTCCTAATTAGCTGGAATGTTAATTATTCAATCTTCTGGCCTGAAAGTCATTTTATAACTCATGTCGATGTAGGAGCTTATAAATATGACAAAACATGTAGTGCACAGCTGCTCAACTATGCCTGATCAACAGTAAATATTGTGAATGATTTTATTTTAAACAAGGATTCTCCAACAGACTTAGTGCTTGCTATCTCATCATTAATGTGAACTATCAAAACCATTAATTTCTCATCCAGCAGACTTTAACCAGATAAATGGCATATTCAATATGCACTCAAGATCTTTTCTGGCATAGTTGTGATATAATCTATCATGTTATAATGAAAATGTCATGGAGCATATTTTCAAAAGCTAATTTGAGTAAACTAATTTTAGCTCTCCAAGGGCTTCTTTTAACCAAATCATGCTAGCGATTCCTGTGCAGCAATGCCGACAAAGCCCATTTAAAGCGAATGGGCTTTGTCGGTATTGCCATGCCAGGATTTCTAGCACAGCTTAGTAAAAGAAACCCTATGAGTCTGATGTAATGTACAAAAATATGACTATGCCAAACCATTCTTAGTTGACAAACATTGGTTTCCCATTCCGTCAAGCTAAAATTTTAAATCCTTATATCAAGGCTTTCTTTTACAGGTATTTCAGAATGTCTTATTTCATTTGTCCTTCCATATTCTTTAATCTCAAATCATTCCTCCTTGTGGCTCACTCACACTCAGAGAGGGGTATAATCGAACGCCCATCTCCATGGGCGTCTATGTCCGAAAACAGGTATGTGAAGATGCAGGCAGACCGTATTTTCAAAAAAGATGGGCGTCTATGTTTCGTTTTGAAAATACGGTTTGGACGGACCAAATGCCATGGATTTGGTCCTGAGATGGGCGGGTTTTTTTTTTGTGATAATGGAAACTAAAAACGCCCAGCTCAGAAACGTCTCAATCCAAGCCATTTGGACATGGGAGGGACAAATGTACAACACTAACATTGCTCTTAGGGGTGAAGGGGGCAACTACATGTGGGTACAGTGGGTTTTAGAGGCCTCCACTTACCACCACAAGTGTTACAGGTGGGGGGGATGGGCCTGGGTCTGCCTGCCTGAAGTGCACTGCAGTACCCACTAAAAGTGCTCCAGGGACAGGGCTTGCTGCTGTATAACCTTGGCACAGCAGTTCACACCTGAAGACTAATCTCGCTGAAAACGTCCTTTATTTGAATAAGCACCTTTACTCACAGTTAACTGCAGATCAGAGGTTGTGCCCCACTGGCAACGAGTCTCACTGGTACTGAGATTAGCAGTAGGTCCGAGCTGGCAGAATGGTGTACAATGCCCTCTTTCAGCAACATTCAAGATAAGAACTAAGTGCTGTAACGTGGCTAATACATGAAAGGGATCTAAAAGTGTCTTACACAAATGGCCACTACCTCATGGACTACCGGAAACAAAACAGGGCACACTCTGACCCAGTAAGCAGAGGGAAAAGCACCATGGGAGTAGAGCCTACCAACTACCAACATCGTGAGCATTTAACACAAGCTAGTGGAATTACGGAGCCCAATACCCTACACCCACCACAATGCATTGCTGATGTGTCTCTGCAGTGCCCTTAACAGAAAAGGTGTCACACTCACCCAAGACCCACATCAGAACCAGGGAAAGGCTGTCAGAGGATAGAACACATTCTGCTGTCATGGAGGTGGGTACGGCATTTGAGGCTGGCATACAGGCTGGGAAAAAAAAGTTTGTAAAGTGGGTTTTTTTTGGTGGGAGGGGGTTAGTGACCACTGGGGGAGTTGGGGGAGGTCACCCCCGATTCCCTCCAGTGGTCATCTGGTCAGTTGGGGCACTTTTTTGGAACTTGGACCTGAAAAAAAGGGTCCAAATAAAGCGGACCAAATTCTTGTCATAAATGCCCTTCTTGTTTCGATTATCAGCTAAAGATACCCATCTCTCCTCGGTCGATAAACATGCCCCAGTCCCGCCTTTGTTCGTCTCCGTGATGGACTGCAGTTGAGGACGCCAAAAATCGGGTTTTGATTATACCGATTTGGGCGCCCACGGGAAACGGATGCCCATCTCCCGATTTGGGTCGAAATATGGGCATCTTTAACTTTCGATTATGAGGCGGAGATTCAACTAAATGTTCAGCATTATGTTTTTTTATGCCATAATTATAGAATTTGTTTCTTCCATAACTTTGCTGATAAATCTTTAACATACAGTGCTACTCCTCCACCAATTCGATCCACCCTACCACTATGATATAATTTGTACTCCGGTATGACAGTGTCCCACTGGTTATTCTCCTTCCACCGGGTCTCAGAGTTGCCTATTATATCTAATTTTTAATTTAGTGTAATATATTCTAACTCTCCCATCTTATTTCTTAGGCTTCTGGCATTTGTATATGGACATTTTAAACTATGTTTGTTGTTCCTATTTACATCTTGCTCAACAATTGACAGTGTTAATTTGCACTCTTTTGTCTGATTTTTATTTAGACACCAGGTCTACTATGCAGGTCTCTATTGCAACCTTGCTATTGGAATACCCTATCTTCCCTGTTTTGGTGATATCTTTGAAAGATACCTTGTTCCAAACCATGCATTTTTGAATGATTGCCGGCCTTCCCCAGGTTCTAGTTTAAAAGCTGCTCTATCTCCTTTTTAAATGCCAATGCTAGCATCTTGGTCCCACCCTGATTAAGGTGGAGCCCATCATTTCGGAATAGGCTCCCCCATCCCCAGAATGTTGCCCAGTACCTTACAAATCTAAAACCCTCCTTCCGGCACCATCACCTAATCCATGCATTGAGACTCTGGAGCTCAGCCTGTATCTTGGGCCCTGTGGGTGGAACAGGGAACACTTTGGGAAATGCTACCATACAGGTTCTGGATTTGAGCTTTCTAACTAAGAACATAAATTTGGCTTGCAGAACCTTTCTCCCACATTTTTCTGTAACATTGGTACTCACATGTACCAAGACAGCCAGCTCCTCCCCAGCACCATCTAAAACCCTATCTAGATGATGTGTGAGGTCTGCCACCTTTGCACCAGGCAGACAAGTGTCCAGATGATCCTCATGTCCACTTGCCATCCAGCTATCTACACGCCTAACTACTACTACTAGTACTTATTTCTATAGCGCTACTAGACATAAGCAGCGCTGTATACTTGAACATGAAGAGACAGTCCCTGCTTGACAGAGCTTACACTCTAATTATGCCTAACAATCAATTCACCAAATATAACAGCCATCCTAACCCTTCCTTCCGGGGCAGAAGCTCCTGGAGACACATCCTCGGTGTGAGAGGATATTCCACTGGTCGGGCTGGTCCTGACTACAGGATTACTTCAAGATACACCAGGGTGATGCTCTCCTTTTAGAAGATCTCCCTCCTCTGAGGCAGCATAGGGACTTCCATACTGGTGGTGGGACTTCTCTGCAGCATCCCTATAGGCCTCCTCTATGTACCTCTCTGTCTCCCTCAGCTCCTCCAAGTCTGCTACTCTAGCCTCAAGAGAACGGACTCATTGTCTGAGAACTAGGTGCTCTTTGCATCGAATGCACACATATAACCCCTTACCAACTGGGAGACAATCATACATGTGACACTTGGTGCAAAAGAGTGGATAGTACCACTCTTGCTGGTGGACTGCTGTCTGCATATTAGTATTATAGAGTTGCTTAATTAAAACTTCTTAAGGTACTAGGGACATCAGATGAATTATGGTGTAAATTGTTCATTGTTTGCTTCTTAGAAACTAATTAAATGTAGTTAAAACTGTAATGATAACAACACCCCTTGTTGTCCTAATTAGAATAATTGACTATAAATGAAGAGTTGAGCTAGGGGTGGGTGGGAGTTGTGGAGGGTGGGTGGGAATTAAGACTGAACTAGGCACTACTGCACCTTCTAGAGTCTATCTGTTAATGCTTTGGTAGAAAATTCAAAGTTTTAAAACTATAGGGAAAAGGTTATGGAGACTAGCTAATAAAATTTGCTTCTTTTCTTTATTTTTTTTTTAAATATATCTATGTTTATCAATATCCTACAATTCAGAGCAAAATAATGTCACTTACCAGAGAAATGTCCTCTTCTTTCAGAACTTCTTAGAAAGTTAAGTGGAACCTTTCCTCTCTATACAGTTTGGATTCTAATGAGACTGCTTCACACAAACCCTTTGAAGTGAGCCCGGTAACCAGATTGCCCTTAGTAACCTTTGCAGTGTAGTTTAGCATCTGGATTCATTTGCCTTATTTTAGTAAGAATCTATATATCATGCTTGTCTTTTAACAAAATGCAAAATGGGAAATATGTTAATGCTAGTTTCTCTTGTTATTTGTGCACAGTTTGGTTCTCACAAAGGTACTGTCTCAGAGGATATTGAACTACATCTGCATTGACTTAGGAACCTAAATGCACCAGACTTGTTGAGAAGTCTTTGTTAAAATGGCTCTCTCAGTTGTCAGCCACAAGACATGACCCGTGCAAAATTAGTGCATTGACATTAATTCAAAAAAATAGGAAATTTGCCATAACAGCAGTAACAATGGCCTAAGCATGGGAAAGACCCACATAAGAGTGCATTAAGGTCACATTTTACTGCTATAGTTTAGTTTATTAAAATTGTACATACCACTTTTTATAAAAAGAGCTGGTGGTGTTGGTGATGGTGGGAAGTCTGTGAGTATGTGTATAGGGGTGGTGGTGGGTCTTATTGGAGTTTGCTTATTATCATACCCTACTGTTATCAACTTCTTCAACTAGTTGAGCCACTCTGTACATGAAAAAAAAAAGGGTATTAGGAAAACTTCCTTCATGGGGTGGATTCAGGAGAAGGAAAGAAAATGTATGGCAGGACAAAAAAACGTATGGATGATTATGGAAGATGTAGTAGCTAAGATTGCAGCCTTGCTCCCAAGTTTTAAGCACAAGTTTATTCATTCAATTTTCTGTTTGATGGCAGAAAATTTTACATAGAATAGATGAGATATTCAAGGTTTTCACAGAACAGAAAATAATGTGCAGAATTTTTGCATAGTTAATACATCCTCAACATTCATTTCATAATTATAGTGTCCATTTTCTACAATTTTTGCTTTGTTTTCTTCCTATTATTTTGCTATAGGACAACTGCACAGCCCAGCAGCAAATGAGAATTATGAGTCATTAATCAACATATTTTTTTCTGAGGCTATACTTCACCATCTGGATCACTTACTTTGTCTAACGCAGAGAAGAACAGAAAGAGCGAGACAAAAATATGCGCTCCTCACATCTTTTGTTTCGTTTTCTTCTCGTCAGACCGGTTCATTTCAATAACATTCTGTAATATCAGTTATGTTTTCAGACAATTTACATGAAATAGAGATGAAGTTCCCACAGCTGTTACTCAGAGAAATAAATCATTCCAAGAAGCCCTTATGTGTAATTATAACTTCAGATTGTTCACATATCATTCATCCCTCAGTCATGCATTCTGATTCTTCCAGTCATACATTGTTGTGATCCAGGTGTAAAGTTAGAAGTCCATCTGGCCAATTATCTTTCCTTTTATGAGATCCTCTCATTTATACATCTAAATGCGATGCATAAGCTGATCCAGACCAGTAAGATGGAAGTTGCATTTTGTTCCGGCACTGACCAAAAACAGCCAATGTCAACTGCTTTCTCTGCTATGAACTTAAAAGTTGTTATTTTAAAAACATCCCCACGAGTAAATAGTAGCATTTGTACATTTACCACCCTCACACACACACTCTAACAAAGCTGCGCTAGCGGTTGCCGGTGCGGTAATGCCGACACAGCCCACTCAAAGTGAATGGGCTGTGTCAGCATTACTGTGCAGCAGTTGCCTATTGCGGCTTTGTAAGAGGGGGGGGGGGGCGGGTTAGATTGGTGTACATGTGCAAATGCCATTTTAGAAAGGGAAAGGGAAATGGGACTTGATATACCGCCTTTCTGAGGTTTTTTTGCAACTACATTCAAAGCGATTTACATATATTCAGGTACTTATTTTGTGCCAGGGGCAATGGAGGGTTAAGTGACTTGCCCAGAGTCACAAGGAGCTGCAGTGGGAATTGAACTCAGTTCTCCAGGATCAAAGTCCACTGCACTAATCACTAGGCTACTTCTCCACTTATTTACTAGGAATAGGCATATAGAAATTTAATAAACGGTGCCCAAAGTTAGACTCCAAGATGATTTGTGCTAAGCTAGCATTTTGTAAAGAGCACTCTGTGTGCAATAACCCTTACAGAAAACTAGCTTAGTACATTTCACTCCTAACTTTGAGTGCGAGAATTTATGCCTGCCAAAGGTTGGTGTAAATGCTTGCGCCTATCTGATAGCAGTTAGGTGCACAAATGCAGGCACTCGATAACATCACAGTTAATTTCTGGGAATGCCCCTGACCAGCCCATACTCCGGCCATGCCCCCTTTGGAGTTGCGCTCTATGAAATTTAGGCACGCATGTTATACAATAGGACATAGGGCAGATCCGCGCGTAACTCCTTATTACTGCCAATTATGTTTGTTAATGCCAATAATTATCACCTAATTAGCTCATTAGTTTACTTGCAGATCTGTGGGCCATGTCCAAAATTGTGCACCCAACTTTGGGCAACCTATTTAGAATCTGGTAGATCATGTACACTCTTTCCCGAAAGCATTCACATGTGCAATAGTTCACATGTGCATACTGGTTTGCACATGCATCAGTAAAGAGCGTGCACTACAGGGGCATAGCCAGACACCCAACTTTGGGTGGGCCTGGACTGAAGTTGGGTGAGCAGAACCCCTCCCTGTTCCACAGGTGATTTGGTCTCTCCTTGTCTCACCTGCATGCCATCTGCTATTTACAAGGTATGCAGGAGGGACAGTTGTTGGGAGTTTTCAGCTGGTGGGGCCAAGGAATCAGCATAGGTGTGCTGCTACTGGGTGGGCCTGAGCCCAAAGTGGGTGGGCCTGGCCCACCCAGGCCCACTCTTGGTTACGCCACTGGTGCACTATGTTAAATAGTACACACACTTTAAGGAGATTGCACACTATCAGCTAGATTCTATATATTGCAACTTAATTCTGCACAGAAATTGAAGCGTATTCTACAACAATGTGTGTAACTTAATTGGTTAACTAGCTAATCAGCGCTGTTAATTGGATGTTATCAAGTACTTATCAGTACTGATTGGCATGAATTAGGATTCACGTGCACAAATCGCTAAGCATAGTCTGTAACATAGTCTGTTATAAGCTACACTGGCTCCCTGTAAAAGATCGTACTATATTCAAAATCTGCTCACTAACACACAAGTTAATATATGGTGAAGCCCCTGAATATATGCTCAATCTTATTGATCTACCTTCCAGAAATGCGCTAATAACTGCACGGTCCTACCTCAATCTCCATTATCCCAGCTGCAGGAATGTAAAATACATCCTTCCTCTACATCAGTCCAAAATCCTGGAATGTCTTGCCAAAACAACTGAAAGAGCTAGTCGCCCACCAACTGTTCAAGAAGACCTTAAAAAACATTCTTGTTTGACAAGGCTTATTCCACAGGCAACTCCTTTGCTTAACCTCTGTTGACTGTGCATGGTTATTCACCAGTTGCTATGCCCTCATCACTCACCCCGTGTTATCCCATGTTCCATCCCCTCCTGTCATACCCGTATCTGTGCCATCCCTGAACTGTATTGTATCCTTTTGAATTAATGTACGCCACATTGTGCCTGCTCTTGTGGGAAAATGTGGGGTAAAAATGCACTAAAATAAATAAACAAACATGGTGTGTATAAATTCAAAGTTGCATAGGTGAAAAGGGGGCATGGCCATGGGTGGGTCATGGGCATTTCTAAAATCAATGTGTGTTGCTATAGAATTTAGGCATCAGGATTTACACCAAGTAAACATAATGTAAATGGCTGCAAATTAATTTGGTCACATGGAGAGGTGCTTGATGTATTCTGTATGCCATGTGGAAATTTAAGCCTATTTTATATAATATAGGTGTGGTTTATTTATTTGTTACATTTGTATCCCACATTTTCCTTTTTGCAGGCTCAATGTGGCTTACATAGTACCATAAACAGCGTTAGCTGATTCCAGTATGAACAAGGTGATATTGAGGTACATGTATGGTAAAGACCATTGGGGGGCGGACTTAAGAGAGGGAGAGGAAGAAGATATGTCCAGTTACGGTCTTTGGTTACGTTATGGCGCTGGCATCCCTTGCCAGTCAGGATTTCAGAGAATACGCCTAAGTGTATGTTTTTTTCCATGCAAACTTTTCAGGTCCCATATATTGAATCTAGCCCATTGTGTATGCTTGTCACAACATCCATTTTAAAATGGAAAAACAAACAAACAAACAAACATGAAAAAGTTGTGGGGTGCCCATTCCTACTATTTACACATGGTGTAGATGCACATCAAATTTTATTTTGCAGAAAGCACAGTAGGGGCAAGGAGAGGGTGTGGTTTGAATGGGCTTAATAAATGAACGTGAATTTCCCATCTTACATAGGGCAGGTGTCAAGGCTGAGGTCTGGACCCCTGATCCTTCTAATATCTATCCCCCAGACCCTAGCCGAGGCATCAGAACCTGTCAACTTCCTCCAAGGCATCCTGGTACACCTAACCACCATCATGTCAACAGATTCCTCCTATATGGACATAAGCAAAACAGATCGGTAAACAGTCCAATGTATTCTTTATTGTAGAGTCTCAAACAAATAAAATGCCCAACACAGGCCGTGTTTCACCCAAAAGGGCTGAATCAGAGGCTACTAAATAATAAAAAAATACAAATAAATCAAAGCAATGAATAATAACTAAAAAATTAAAAAACAATACCATATAAAATGTGTAAACCATGACATGTAAAAATAACATATATATGCAAAACAATAGGAATAAATAACAAATAGGCACCAGTATTTTCGAGAGCCGTAAGTTATTTTGTTTAATTATTTTGTTATTTTTAGGTGTGCAGTGTCATCTGATCTACTCCCTCCAGCACATTGGTAGTATTTTTAGCAATGGCTCTTATACTAGCCCTTTTAGGCATGTCTAAAGATAGGCTTTTTTTTTAAAGCCACGGTTTTAGTTCTGTCTTTTTCTTGGCACTATGCCTTCTTTAAACTCAGTCTTAATGATATAGTATTGTCTGTGCCTTTTAATTTTTGTACAGTATATACTATATGCCATTCTGTTTTCTTTACATTAGCATCATTTCATTTAAATAATTTATTGACTATAGTGCCGTATTGTCTTGTTTCCTTTTGGTTTTATTTTTCACTTTTGAGCGTTGCTTGAATAATTTGTATTAATTCAAAGACATATATTTTTTAGTTTTCATTAGGGATTTGTTTATGTGCCAGTCCCAATGTTAAAGTTTTAAGCACCATTCAGTTAAAATGACATTATGGCTTTACTCGGTATTTCTTCCAGCAATACTATAGTGCATGTGAGTACGCTGTTAGTCTCTTGTTATGTCACTTTTAGACGTGCAGTGTTGTTAGCACTTTTTTATGTTTGCGTTAATCCCTACAGCATATTGGTAGCATTATAAATAATGGTTGTTATATTAGGTTTTATGCTGTAGTTTACTTTTTTAGACATAGCTAAAGATAGACTCTTCTTTGATGCTTCAGGTTTAGTTGAGATCTCTCTTACATGGCACCATATTCTCATCTTTTAATGTTCATATAGCAGTTACGTTTTATTTTCACACAGGATGTTACCATTGGGTGATTAATGATGTTAGTATAAATTATAGTCAACTTCAATTAATGGGTATCATTTTGTGATCCACAGCCCTTCACTTTGAAATAGAGTTTATGCTGTTTTTTTTTTTTATCTCCTCAGTACCACTGATTTCCAAGTGAGTTTTCATATTATTATTATTATTCACCCATTTATCTTCTTTTTCTTTCTTTTTTAGTTGTTTATGGTTGTAACCATTACATATACCATTTAGTTGATGGTATATCTGGCATTGAAAATCTCCATATAGGTATGTGTCCTGTTTTTACTATATGTAAAGTTGTATGTTCTAGGTTTTTCTTCTCTTGTGCAGTGTTAAATTTATTTATTTTCACTCTTTTACAACAAGATAAACATATTCCATTAATTTATATTGTTTTGTATATATCTGTTATTTATTCCTATTGTTTTGCATATATAAGTTATTTTTTTACATGTCATGGTTTACACATTTTATATGGTATTGTTTTTTATTCTTGTAGTTATTATTCATTGCTTTGATTTATTTGTATTTTGTTTATTATTTTGTAGCCCCTGACGCAGCCCTTTTTGGCAAAACATGGCGTGTGGTGGGCATTTTATTTGTTTGAGACTCTACAATAAAGAATACTTTGGACTGTTTACTGATCTGCTTTCTTATTTCCACATTGGAGTTTGCGGCTCATTTGCCTTGTTGCTTCTTGGAACAGATTCATCCTAGCCATCTGATCCTCTATACCAAACTCCCCCTGGGATAAAGATAACCCTCTGATTCTATCCTAGCAAGAAGAACCCCCCTCCTCCCGCAGGACCCCTTTCCCATTCTTTTCCTGGACCTTACTGGGGTCCCTGGGGTTTAGTAGTAGCAGGAGAGATCTTTGCTCACTATTGCTCCTGGCACCAGGTTCACAATGACACTTGCAACCCCTAGTGGTGATCGCTTGGTACTACCCGCTATAGGTCATGATGCCTTGATACCCACCCTAACTCTGCCCCTAGAATACGCCACATACTAGGAACTAAAATGTTGATACCTAATGAAAAGAGGCACTATAGAGGTTCAGCTCATCAGTTTTCCAAGATGCCAATTTAAGCATCACATTCATAAGTGAAAAACCTAAACCCTTGGCCATTGACAGGGTTGGCACCAAAATAATTTTTTAATAATGAAAACAGGAAGTTATATTCAAGAACACTGATAATTTTATTCACTATTTTGATCAATAATAATTGCCAATTTTTATTGTATAACTATTGGGATTAACAACGAATCTGATAAATGTTATCATAAAATTATGCATGCATAGTGATGATCTCAGTCAGAAAGTTCTTTCTGATTCTCAGTTTTATAAGTTGATAACTAGAAACAACACAGGGGTCGATATTCAGCTGACGACGCTCAGCATTTTGCTAACCGCTGCCAGCATTATGCCCAGAAATTCAATGACGGGCCATGTCGGGGCTCTGGCATTGAATTCCAGGGTTTCCAGAGATGTCTACGCCATAGCTGGTTAAGTGCAATATTCAGCACTTAGCCAGCTGTGGGGCACCAAATAAAGATAGGACTGACCTTTATGCGGTCCTATTTTCGCATGACCTTGGTCGGCTAACTGCTGAATTTTGACATTTGACATTTAACCGGCCAAGTGTTGATTCCACCTCGAAATGCTAACCAGTCATTTTCAACTATTCAGTTAAGTGCTGCTGAAAATGAGGGGTTAGCCATGAGCATGTGATTTAACTGACCAGAAACACTTAAGTGCTCACACTTAATGTCGCGGCTCTGATGTCACTCTGGTGTTGGTGAGCTCTCGAGTTCTCCCGAGCTCCACTAGGCCCAGGAAGAAGCCGAGCACCCCAATCTTCACCCGCGGCGACCGCCGTTCACCGAGGGTTGAGCCCTCAGCTGCGGGCGGCCAGCAGGACTGCTGGAACCCCGGGGTGACGGCTGGCCTGGCTGGATATGGGTACGGAGTCCTTGGTGAGCGTAGCTTAGCCGGGCGGCTAACTGAGCACTGGGCACGGACCCAGTCTGAGGAAGTGGCTAGCAGGACGGCTAGGCTGGTACGAGTAACAACCACCGCCCTCACTGGAAATAGCTATCAGGACGGCTAGCTGCCGACAGGAACAAACACAGTCTTGGAAATAGCTAGCAGGACGGCTAGCTGTCTTGAGGAACAAACACAGTCTTGGAAATAGCTAGCAGGACGGCTAGCTGTCTTGAGGAACAAACACAGTCTTGGAAATAGCTAGCAGGACGGCTAGCTGTCTTGAGGAACAAACACAGTCTTGGAAATAGCTAGCAGGGCGGCTAGCTGTTTTGAGAAACAAACCCAGTCTTGGAAATAGCTAGCAGGACGGCTAGCTGTCGACAGGAACAAACACAGTCTTGGAAATAGCTAGCAGGACGGCTAGCTGTCTTGAGAAACAAACACAGTCTTGGAAATAGCTAGCAGGACGGCTAGCTGTCTTGAGAAACAAACACAGTCTTGGAAATAGCTAGCAGGACGGCTAGCTGTCTTGAGAAACAAACACAGTCTTGGAAATAGCTAGCAGGACGGCTAGCTGTCTTGAGAAACAAACACAGTCTTGGAAATAGCTAGCAGGACGGCTAGCTGTCTTGAGGAACAAACACAGTCTTGGAAATAGCTAGCAGGGCGGCTAGCTGTTTTGAGAAACAAACCCAGTCTTGGAAATAGCTAGCAGGACGGCTTCAAACAACAAAAGGGAAGCACTGGATCCCCCCCGTGTCTCCGTTTAAATCCCCCGCTCGTCCTGGCTGGAGAACAGCTGGAACCAATCCTCTCCGCCCAGGCCGGCAGCGGAGGCCCGGATTGGTCCTCCCGTCCGATGGGCGGAGTTCCTGCGCGGATGCGCCAATCCGTTGCGAGTGGGCGGAGCCTCCTCGCTGGTCTCGCTGCAGCGAGGAGGACGCCGACGCCGGCGCCGCCATCTTGGCCGGCGGATCTCCTTCTCCGAGGCCGGCGTTAGTTCTTCTGGATCGCCGGCCTCGGGGCAACTTGCGGCCGCGGCGATCCCCGTGGCATCCTTCCCCCGTCGCCCCGCATCCCACGGGCGACCCAGCCTTCCGCTCCGGCCCGCGGACCGCCAGGTAAGGGCCCGGAACGGGACAGTATCCTCCCCGGAAGACCCCTTCCTCCGGGGCCCGGGTTTGGACGGATATCGGGCGTGGAAGGCTTTGACCAAGTCTGGAGCATGAACATTAGCCACGGGTTCCCAGGAATTATCTTCGGGGCCAAAAGATTTCCATGATAACAAATAATACAGTCTTCCCCGCCGCCACTTTGAGTCGAGAATTTCTCCTACCTCGTACTCCGGGTCCGGGGCCACCTGGAGATCTTCTTCTTGGGCTGGATGCGGGTGCCACCCGGACTCCCGGAACCTCTTCAATAGCGAGATATGGAAAGCGTTATGTACTCGTAGGGTGCCGGGTAACCGCAATCGATACGTTACTGGCCCAATTCGTTCTTGGATTGCATATGGTCCCGCATATCGAGGTCCCAGTCTTCGAGAAGACCCTCGAAGTCTCAGATGTTTCGTGCTTAACCATACCTTCTGTCCTGGTTGGAGCACGGGGGCGGGCCACCGATGGCGGTCAGCAAAGAGCTTGTCCTTGATCGCGGTCTTCTGTAATTGTTCCCTAGCCATCTTCCAGACCTCTTGTAGGTCGGCTACGACTTGGTCCCCCGCCGGGTTCATGGCAGTCGCCGGGAACGGCCCTGGAAGCCGAGGATGTCGCCCATATACCAGGAAGAACGGAGACTGCCCTGAGGATGAGTGGTCACTTTGGTTATAGGCGACCTCGGCCCAGGGAATTAGAGAAGCCCAGTTATCTTGTCGTTGGTTGACAAAGGCTCGTAAGAATCCTTTCAAGGTTTGGTTAATCCTCTCCACCATGCCGTTGGTTTGAGGATGGTACGCGGATGAAAAGTGGTTCTCTACCCCCAAGGCCGTGCACAAAGTTCTCCAGAAGCGGGAGGTAAATTGGGGTCCTCGGTCACTGATGATCCGAGTGGGTAATCCATGTAGTCGAAAAATGTGGTGAATGAACGCTTGGGCTAGAGAGGCGGCCGACGGAAGGTTCGTGAACGGAACAAAGTGAGCCATTTTAGAGAACCGATCTATCACAACCCAGATCACGGTATGCCCCTGGGAACGAGGTAAATCAGTGATAAAGTCCATGGATATCTCCGACCAGGGACTGGTCGGTACGGGCAGTGGTTGTAGGTCTCCCACGGGGGGTCCTCCTACTGACTTGGTTCGGGCACATACCGGGCACGAGGTAACAAACTGGAGGATATCTCGCCTCATCTGTGGCCATCGATAATGTCTCGTGATGAATCGGAGTGTCTTTTGGTACCCGAAGTGCCCGGCCCATCTAGACGAGTGCCCCCATTGCAGAACCCTTCTCCGATCGGCGGCCGCCACGAATTTCTGGATTTGTGCAACCTCTCCTGTGGCTGCACTGACACAAGCGGGGTCTAACATCGGATGAGTCTCCTTAGTCTCTTCTGGTACCTCAAAAGCCCGGGAGAGCGCGTCTGCCGGGGTATTCTGGGAGGCCGCCCAGAACACTAATTGAAAATGAAACCTGGCAAAGAATAATGACCACCGGGCCTGTCGGGGATTCAGCCGCTGGGCCTCTTGGAGGTATAGGAGGTTCTTATGATCAGTGATGACCGTGAACCGGTGTTCCGCTCCTTCCAACAAGTCTCTCCACTCTTGCAGTGCTAGTTTCAGAGCCAAGAGTTCTCTATCCCCTACCGTATAGTTCCGCTCGGCTGGAGAGAATTTACGTGAAAAGAAGGAGCACGGTTGACGCCGGCCTTCGGGGTTGATTTGAGAAATGACCGCCCCGGCCCCTAGGGCGGACGCGTCCACCTCTACAATGAAAGGTTTCTCAGGGTCGGGGGTCAACAGAATAGACGCGGACTCAAAAGCCTCTTTTACCTGACGAAAAGCCGCTTGCGCCTCTGGCGGCCAATCCCTGACCCTCGCGTTCTTGTGGGTGAGCGCCGTCAACGGGGTGGTCAACCTGGAGTACTGGGGAATAAATTGGCGATAGTAATTGGCGAAGCCCAGGAATCATTGCAAAGCCTTCAGGCCCTTCGGTTGAGGCCACTCTCGGATGGCTTGGAGCTTGTCTGGCTCCATCTGTAATCCCCCTGGAAGCAGGATATGCCCCAAAAAGGGTAAGGATCGCTGATGGAAAGCACACTTACTCAGCTTAGCAAATAGATGGGCTTGACGTAGGCGGTGCAGCACGGCACGCACATGACCCGGATGCTCCCTGGGGTCCTTAGAGTAAACTAGGATGTCATCCAGATATACAATCACCGTGGAATTTAGCAATTCTTCTAGTACACAATTGATAAGACGTTGAAACACCGCAGGGGCATTGCAGAGACCGAACGGCATCACCCGATATTCAAAATGTCCCTCGTGGGTGTTGAAAGCCGTTTTCCATTCGTCCCCTGACCGGATTCGTACTAGATTGTAGGCCCCCCGCAGATCTAACTTCGTGAAGATCTGAGCTCCTTGCAGTCTGTCCAAGAGCTCGGGAATGAGCGGCAGCGGGAACCGATCCTTCACGGTGATGGCATTTAATCCCCGATAGTCAATACACGGTCTCAGGGACCCATCCTTCTTGGCAACAAAGAAAAACCCTGCCCCGGCTGGGGATGTAGACGGCTGAATGAACCCTTTCCGTAGGTTCTCATGGATATAATCTCGCATTGCCTTGAACTCTGCTCGGGACAGTTTGTACAGTCGGCCCCGTGGGGGTACCGTATCCGTCTTCAGATCAATAGCACAGTCAAAAGACCTATGCGGCGGTAGTACCTCCGCCTCCTTGGGACTAAACACATCAGCAAAGTCTCTATACTCCATAGGCAGGGAGCCCAGTTCACCCGGTCCTTCCCCTGGCGACGTATTTAAAGCTGGACAGGTGCCAGCCCGACCCTTACAACAGGTCTCTTGACAGGAATTACCCCACGCTTGAATCTTTCCCCCGGTCCAATCGATAACCGGGTTGTGGCATCGTAGCCACGGCAATCCCAGAACCACAGGGTGGATGGTCCGGGATAACACTAAGAATTCGGCTTCCTCCCGATGGTCCTCTCCCACTTGCAGTCCCAACATAGGAGTAATCTCAGTGACCGGCTGGGGAAGGGTAGTTCCTTGGATGGAGGTTATCCGCAGCATTGGCCTCCGGGGGAGCGTGGGCCAGCCCATTTGCTGCAGCAGTTCGAGCCCAATAAAATTGCCCCCTGACCCCGAGTCCACCAGGGCTTGGGTCTGAACCGTGGCCTCCTGCCACCGTAAGGTCACCGGTAGGATGATCAAAGTGTCCTGTAGGGGAGCAGAGTGCCCCAAGAACCCTCCCCTCAGGGTGCCTTGGGGAGCGCATTTCCCGGCCGGATGGAACAAGTCCGGAGGAAATGCCCAGCCTTCCCACAATAGAAGCACAGTCCATTAGACTGTCGTTGCTGTCTTTCGGCAGGAGTCAACCGTTGCCGGCCCATCACCATCGGCTCCTCCCCGGGCTCCGTAGTGTCCCGGTTCACCTGGCGAGAGGACGGCCCTTTGTTTGTCCGGGGGGCCCCTCGTGCCCACTTCTGCCGCTCCGCCCGGGCTCTGGCTCGCTCCTGGAATCGGGTGTCCACCCGTATACAGAGTGAGATGAGGGCATCCAATTGTCCGGGAATCTCCCGTCCCGCCAATTCATCCTTGATTCGTTCTTGTAACCCCTCCATAAAAATGGCCATCAAGGACTCCGGATTCCAACGCAGCTCCGTGGCTAAGGTACGAAACCGGATGGCATAGTCGGCCACCGTACCTTCTCCCTGATGAATCCGGAGCAGTTCCGACGCCACGGAGGAGGGTCTTCCCGGAAGGTCAAACACCATCCGGAACCGGCGCTGAAATTCGTTATAATCCTCCAAAATGGGATCATTTTGTTCGTTCAGGGGAGCCACCCAGTCCTGGGCCTTTCCTCCACAAAGGCCCATAATGTAGCCCACCTTACTTTGGTCCGAAGCAAAGGCCTCCGGTTGCATCCGGAAGGCCAGATTGCACTGGTTGAGGAACCCCCTACAACCACCCGGGTTCCCATCGTAGCGTGCTGGTTCAGGGAACCGAGGTCCCACGCGGAACCCTCCCATACGGGGAGCCGCTGCGGCCCCTTGGACCGCAGCGGCCTGGTTCTGTACCTGAAGCGTGGAAAGTTGAGAACATACATTCTGGAGCGCCCCAGACAGGACATTAAGCTGTTCCTGTTGCTGCTGGAGAACCTTGGCCAGGTCCCGTAGATCAGGTTGCGTCGGCGAGCTCATGGCTTCCGTTTTCTGTCGCGGCTCTGATGTCACTCTGGTGTTGGTGAGCTCTCGAGTTCTCCCGAGCTCCACTAGGCCCAGGAAGAAGCCGAGCACCCCAATCTTCACCCGCGGCAACCGCCGTTCACCGAGGGTTGAGCCCTCAGCTGCGGGCGGCCAGCAGGACTGCTGGAACCCCGGGGTGACGGCTGGCCTGGCTGGATATGGGTACGGAGTCCTTGGTGAGCGTAGCTTAGCCGGGCGGCTAACTGAGCACTGGGCACGGACCCAGTCTGAGGAAGTGGCTAGCAGGACGGCTAGGCTGGTACGAGTAACAACCACCGCCCTCACTGGAAATAGCTATCAGGACGGCTAGCTGCCGACAGGAACAAACACAGTCTTGGAAATAGCTAGCAGGACGGCTAGCTGTCTTGAGGAACAAACACAGTCTTGGAAATAGCTAGCAGGACGGCTAGCTGTCTTGAGGAACAAACACAGTCTTGGAAATAGCTAGCAGGACGGCTAGCTGTCTTGAGGAACAAACACAGTCTTGGAAATAGCTAGCAGGGCGGCTAGCTGTTTTGAGAAACAAACCCAGTCTTGGAAATAGCTAGCAGGACGGCTAGCTGTCGACAGGAACAAACACAGTCTTGGAAATAGCTAGCAGGACGGCTAGCTGTCTTGAGAAACAAACACAGTCTTGGAAATAGCTAGCAGGACGGCTAGCTGTCTTGAGAAACAAACACAGTCTTGGAAATAGCTAGCAGGACAGCTAGCTGTCTTGAGAAACAAACACAGTCTTGGAAATAGCTAGCAGGACGGCTAGCTGTCTTGAGGAACAAACACAGTCTTGGAAATAGCTAGCAGGGCGGCTAGCTGTTTTGAGAAACAAACCCAGTCTTGGAAATAGCTAGCAGGACGGCTTCAAACAACAAAACGGAAGCACTGGATCCCCCCCGTGTCTCCGTTTAAATCCCCCGCTCGTCCTGGCTGGAGAACAGCTGGAACCAATCCTCTCCGCCCAGGCCGGCAGCGGAGGCCCGGATTGGTCCTCCCGTCCGATGGGCGGAGTTCCTGCGCGGATGCGCCAATCCGGTGCGAGTGGGCAGAGCCTCCTCGCTGGTCTCGCTGCAGCGAGGAGGACGCCGACGCCGGCGCCGCCATTTTGGCCGGCGGATCTCCTTCTCCGAGGCCGGCGTTAGTTCTTCTGGATCGCCGGCCTCGGGGCAACTTGCGGCCGCGGCGATCCCCGTGGCATCCTTCCCCCGTCGCCCCGCATCCCACGGGCGACCCAGCCTTCCGCTCCGGCCCGCGGACCGCCAGGTAAGGGCCCGGAACGGGACACTTAAGACTGTGGGTTCATACATACCCAGTTATATTAGTATTCTATAAACTGGGATTATCAACCAAGTCCTCAGCATGCACTGAGACAGTCAGAATACCCACTATATATATATATATATATATACTGTATATATATATATATATATATATATATATATATATATATACAGTATATATATATATAATAGATTTTGCATATAGTGGATCTAGGGCATGCAAATCTATCCTATGCATGTTCATGGTGGATATCTTGAAAACCTGGCTGACTGGGTGTGGCCTGAATATTGGGTTAAGGCAGGGGCGTAGCCAGACAACAGATTTTGGGTGGGCCTAGGCAAAACGTGGGTGGGTACCAAATGTTCTCCTCCCACCACCACCAAAAAAATATCTCAGCTGGTGGGAAAATGCTTCTTTACACCTTGGCAGTCTGCAGCAGGCATGTACTGAAAACTGAGCAAACGCAGGTACCAATATCGTGGAGAGTAGCATTTTTGTTACCATCAAAGGGACGTCTCAACTGGCAGAGCTTGGGATCCCCACCATCTACCTCTAAGTGGGTGGGCCCTGGTCCACCTAGGCCCACCTGTTGCTATGCCACTGGGTTAAGGACCTTTGCTAAGGGAAAGTAGGCACCTAATTACCTTTATCGCAGGGGTTCTCAACTCAAAACCTACCCAATTGGGTTTTCAGGATACCCACAATGAATGTGCATGAGATCGACTTGCATGCCCTAGATTCACTGTATGCAAATGTATCTCATACATATTCATTGTGGGTATCCTGAAAATCTGACTGGCTAGGTGTGTCCTGAGGACTCGGTTGACAATCCCTGCTTTATAGAATAGGGCCTCAATAGGTGCCTTAATACATATGGAGGCATATTTTCAAAGCACTTAGCCTTCCAAAGTTCCATAGGTTTCTATGGAACTTTGGAAGGCTAAGTGCTTTGAAAATAAGCCTCATGGTTTCCTATTTAAGGTACATACACTTTTAGAATCTGCTGTTTTAGTCCCTAAAATAAGATAGAATGTCATTCTTACCTGATTTAAAAATAATTGCTAAAATAGTAAATACTGTCATCTCAAATTTGTCAGGAATACAAAACAATCTATCTTCTACTTCATTAATTAAGTCATTACCGCTATACACACTGCCAAAATGAAAACCTAAAAAGCAATGACCTAAAGCCATGAAGGAGTAATGATTTGTCTGCCTGTTCATCTTTCATATCCCACCTGTCCAAAAGATTAATGAACAACAGAGTTAACCAATTACAGAATATATAATAACACATGTTACTGTTGCTTAAATGCATTTAATACCCTCTATGAACTGTTTTCTTTTTTTTCTTTAGTGCACAGCCATGCATTATGCCAGAAAGCTGCTTTTGACTAACATGGACCAATGCCAGCCCTCAGCATGACAGGTTAATAATGAAAGCATGTTTAAAAAAATGCAGGAATTAGTCTGTCTTCTTTGGTGGATTGGCAGCAGAAAGCAAGTTCTGTACACCTCAAAAGTGACTAACTAATTAAAAAAACCAGTGTTTCAATTTTGAGTTGCACATGTAACAGTAGGTGAGTTCAGATGCATGCTATGTACTTTTTAGAACAGCAACGGGTTCTTAATTACCTTTGTATTCATAATAAAGCAATCAATCTCGAGACAGCTCAAAGCTAAACCTGAAAAAGTAAATGCACGACTTTTGTTGAGTTTGGAACCTGTACACTTCTATCCATCTTGGAACAGAAGGTAAAACACCCCCCCCCCCCCCCCCGATATTCAAAACTATTTAACCAGTAAGGAATGGCTCCTGGCCGGTTAAACAGCGTTCAAGTGCCAAACCACAGATATTTAGCAGGATATAACCAATTATCGTCTGCTGAATTTCCTAGTTAGTGGCTAGCTGCTAATCAGCTATATTGCGTGACATAGAGGGGCATAATCGAACCAGGTGATCTATTTTGGCAGCGACGCAACAGCTGGCCATAACCGTATTATCGAAAAGGCTGGCCGGCCATCTTTTCTTTCGATAATACGGTTTGGCCCAGCCAAATGCCAGAGTTCGCCGGGTTTGAGATCACCAGTTTTGTTTTTCAGCAATAATGGAAAAAAATGTCAGCCATCTCAAACCCGGCGAAATCCAAGGCATTTGGTCATGGGAGGAGCCAGAATTTGTAGTGCACTGGTCCCCCTGACATGCCAGGACACCAACCGGGCACCCTAGGGGGCACTTCTAAAAATGTTTAAAAAATACACAAATAGCTCCCAGGTGCATACCTTCCTTACCTTGGGTGCTAAGCCCCCCAAATTGCCCCCAAACCCACTCCCCACAACTCTACACCATTACCATAGCCCTTATGGGTGAAGGGAGGCACCTACATGTGGGTACAGTGGGTTTTGGGGGGGGGGGGGTTGGAGGGCTCAACACTTAGCACCACAAGTGTACCAGGTAGGGGGGGGGGGATGACCTGGGTCTACCTGCCTGAAGTGCACTGCATCCATTAAAAACTGCTCCAGGGACTTGCATACTGCTGTCAAGGAGCTGAGTATGACATTTGAGGTTGGCATACAGGCTGGCAAAAAAAGGTTTTTATTTTTTTAGTATGGGAGGGGGTTGGTGACCGCTGGGGAGTATGGGGAGGTCATCCCCCATTCCCTCCGGTGGTCATCTGGTGAGTTGGGGCACCTTTTTGAGGCTTGGTCGTGAAAATAAAAGGACCAAGTAAACCCGGCGAAATACTGATTAACGCCACTTTTTTTTTCCATTATCTGCGAAAGCTGGCCATCTGGTATCCACGCCCATGCCCGCCCATCTCCTGCCTTCACTACACCACCAACACGCCCTCTTGAACTTTCGCCGGCTTGGCGACGGGAAAGCAGCGATGGTGTAAAAAAAGCAGCTTTCGATTATACCGATTTTGCCGTTTTTGAGAGATCGCCGGCCATCTCCCGATTTATGTCGGAAGATCGCCGGCGATCACTTTCGAAAATAAGCCTGATAGCCAGCTAAGCACGGATACTCACCACCAACTGGATATGTTTAGTGGTCAAAATAGACCCCATAAAAAGTAGGCCTATCTTTGATCACTAAAAAGTTAACCTCTTAGCGCTGAATATCTGCATAACCAGTTAACTTTTTAGCAGCCAAAATAAACCCAGGTATTCAATGCTAGTTGCCAGAAAGGTATCAGCACATGCCAAAATGGCCCCTGCCGCTAGTGTAGGACCCCTTTTACCACAGCTTGGTAAAAGGACCCCATAGACTATGTATCCTATGTAACTTTGTAAGTCTATGTGCTTTGAAAATGTGTCTACAAATATATGGATGAATATATGTTGTGTATTAAACCCATAGACTTGCACCCATTCAAACAGATATACTATTGTCTCTTTATTAAACCGGTACCTAACTACACATTGTTCATCATTCAGGTCCATGAACCTGCTCCTGGGACTGTACAGACTCTGTACCTGCCTTCAGGCTCAGCCTCTCCCCCATCTCTGTTGTGCTTGCCCCAATGTGCCATCAACCACCCTATATAGAGCTTAGCCATCACTCTCTGCTGCAGTCACAAACATACAATTGGAATACTGACACTGACAGTGACACACCCTACAACACGAAGCAGACTAGCAGGTACGGAAGTAGACAATTTATTAGAACACCTTAAGTGGCTACTTTCACCTTAAAAGGAGTAAAGCTGTCAATATAGATATATGGTAGTGGTGTACAGATGGGACTACTAAATGGAGAGGTATGCAGATCAAAGCAACAAAAAAGGGAAGGAAATGGATCCTATATAGAGTGTAAAGAGAACTATTACAGAAGGGATGGACCACAGGTTTCCTTGATAAAAAGAACAAAACACTATAGGTAAAATCAAACGTTTTAATTAAAATCCATAAATATAATGACATCCACTGAGTTAGATCCACTCAGTGATTTATGAAGTAAAACAGTGTTATTCTGATTGTTGAAAATGTCTACCAGTGGGTAGCACTCTAGGTCAGAAAGGACCCAACAAAGAACCATGTTTTGGCATGAGTGCTTGCCTTAGGAGTCATAAAAATCTAAATATAACAAATAAAAGTCCATATATTTAACAGAATATAAACATAAAAATTGTGTGTGTGTGTGTATATATATATATATATATATATATATATATATATATATATATATATAATCTTTATGGAATGCATCTTACTTATTTAGAAAAGGTTGAGAGAAGTGTGACCAAAATGATAATGAGGATGAAACTCCTCCCATATGAGAAAAGGCTAAAGAAGTTAGGCATCTTCAGCTTGGAAAAGAGATGGCTGAGGGGGGGATCATGATTGAGGCCTACAAAATCCTGAGTGGAGTAGGACAGGTATAAGTGAATCAATTTTTCACTCTTTCCAAAAGTACAAAGACCAGGGGACAATCAATGAAATTACATGGAAATACCTTTAAAACGAATTAGAAAATATTTTTTCACTCAAATAATAGCTAAGCTGTGGAACTCATTGCCAGAGGATGTGGTAAAAGCAGTTACGATATCTGGGTTTCAAAAAGATTTGGACAAGTTCCTGGAGGAAATGTCCATAGTCCAGTGGTTCCCAAACCTGGTCTTGGAGGCACCCCAGCCAGTCAGATTTTCATGATATCCATGAGAGAGATTTGCATGCAGTGGAGGCAGTGCATGAAAATGTCTATCTTGAATATTCGTTGTAGATATCCTGAAAACCTGACTGGCTGGCTGAGATGCCTCCAGGGCCAGGTTTGGGGACCACTGACATGGAGGGGGCATAATCGAACGGGGCCGTCCATCTCCATGGGCGGCCATCTCCGGGGCCGACTCCGTAAATGGGCGGAGCCAACCGTATTTTCAAAAAAGATGGGCGGCCATCTTTTTTTCGATAATATGGTTGGGGCCGGCCAAATCTCGACATAAATGTTGAAATCCCTGGGTTTGAGATGGCTGGCTTCGGTTTTAGCCCATAATGGAAACCGAAGCCGGCCATCTCAGACCCGGCCAAATCCAAGCTACTTGGTCTTGGGAGGGGCCAGCATTTGTAGTGCACTGGTCCCCGTGACATGCCAGGACACCAACCCGGCACCCTAGGGGGCACTGCAGTGGACTTCAAAAATAGCTCCCAGGTGCACAGCTCCCTTACCTTGTGTGTTGAGCCCTCCAAATCCCCCCCCCAAATCCCACTCCCCACAACTGTACACCATTACCATAGCCCTTAGGGATGAAGGGGGGCACCTAGATGTGGGTACAGTGGGTTTTGGGGGGGGGGGGGTTGGAGAGCTCAATATTTACCACCACAAGTGTAACAGGTGGGGGGGATGGGCCTGAATCCACCTGCCTAAAGTGCACTGCACCCACTAAAACTGCTCCAGGGACCTGCATACTGCTGTCAGGGAGCTGGGTATGACATTTGAGGCTGGCATAGAGGCTGGCAAAAAATATATATATTATTTTTTCGGTGGGAGGGGGTTGATGACCACTGGGGGAGTAACCGGTGGTCAGTTGGTCAGTTGGGGCTCCTTTTTGAACTTGGTCGTGAAAAAAAAGTAAAGCCGCCGAAATGCTTGTCAAGGCCGGCTTTCTTTTTTCCATTATCAGGCGAAGCCGGCCATCTTGTAAGCACGCCCCGTCCCGCCTTCACTACCCTACCGACACGCCCCCTTGAAGTTTGGCTGGCTCCACGACGGAAAGCAGTTGAAGCCGGCCAAAATCGGCTTTCGATTATACCGATTTGGCCGACTTCAGAAGATCGCCGGCCATCTCCCGATTTGTGTTGGAAGATGGCCAGCGATCTCCTTCGAAAATAATCTGGATAGTCTATTATTGCTTGCACCGGGATTGGTAACAAGGAATGTTGCTACTAATTGGGTTTCTGCCTGGTACTTGTGACCTGGATTGGCCACTGTTGGAAGCAGGATACTGGGCTAGATGGACCATTGGTCTGACCCAGTACGCTATTCATATGTTCTTATTTGTCTCAGACTTTAATATTGCCTACTAATCATCACTCTAATAGGTCTTCATGTAAAAATAAGTTTTCTTATCCCACTATATACTCTTTTTGCCTTGCTTCTACCACTAAGAAATTATTTAGTTTAGCATCGGTCTGACTTCAGATTTCCCTAGCACTGGAGTTATATTTTCAACAGAATTATCAAAATGTCATTAACTGTTGAAGAAGTAGCTTTTTATTAAATGTTTTGAATGTTATATAGTGATTTTATTACTTTTTAGACTCTAAACCATTCTGAGCTTTTCTAGGTTTGACATGGTATACAAAAACTGTTATATTATGTAATCTGCCTAGGTTTAGGCTGAATATAAAGTAATACATCCTTAATCCATAATATAACCTAGACAACTAAGTTCCACTCTACTAGTATAATTACTTATCAATGCATCGAACTTTTAGGTGCTCACTCTTATGCCAACTATAGAGCTGGTGCAAGTGTTTATGCCTAAGAGCTGTAAGGACCTACATAAATTAGGACCTCTTTCACCAAACTGCGACAAAAGAGGGCCAGCACTGGCATCAGCGTGTGTTTTGCATGTGCGCCAAAGCCCCCTTTTACTGCAGCTGATAAAAGGGATGTCTTGCCTTCCTGCCCGAATACTGCCGGGTACACTCCAGAGCTATAAAAATAAATACATTTTTGTAGCGCCAGAAATGATGGTGTGCTAGGGGTGGGAAGTACCACCAGGCTGCTGTGGTAGCCCGATGGTACTTCCTATATAGCGAGTGGTAAGCCCGCATTGGGCTTACCACTGCTTAGGAAAAGGAACCCTTATTGTATTCTGTAATTTACACACATATGTGGGCGAACCACTTAATGTGCTGTCCATGCTCTTCCTCTGAATATGTCCCTTTTGAAAATACTCGCTATGAGGCATATTTTCAAAGCACTTTGGGAGGCTAAGTTCCATAGGTTTCTATGGAACTTTGGGAGGCTAAGTGCTTTGAAAATGAGCCTCTATGTAACCTTAGTGAGTATCTCTACAATGGTACTTAGACGTCAAGCTAGCATTTACACAGGAAAGTGGCACAACATTTGAACATAAGTGCTGCCATACTGGGACAGAACAAAGGTCCATCAAGCCCAGCATCCTGTTTCCAACAGTGGCCAATCCAGGTCACCAGTACCTGGCAAGATCCCAAAACAGTAAAATAGATTTTATGCTGCTTATCCTAGAAGTAAGCAGTGCATTTTCCCCAAGTCAATCTTAATAATGGCTTACGGATGTTTCTTTTAGGAAATGATCCAAACCTTTACAAAACCCTGCTAAGCTAACTGTTTTTACCACATTCTCTGGCAATGAATTCCAAAGTTTAATTACATATTGAATGAAGAAATATTTTCTCTGGTTTGTTTTAAATTTACTACTTAGTAGGTTCATTGCATGCCCTCTATCCTAGTATTTTTGGAAAGAGTAAACAATCAATTCACATCTACACTCCCACTCTACTTAGTATTTTATAGACCTTTATCGTATCTCCCTTCAGCCTTCTTTTCTTCACGCTGAAGAGCCCTAGCCACTTTAACCTTTCTGTATAGGGAAGTCATTTCATCCGCTTTATCATTTCCATCTCCCTTCTCTGTACCTTTTCTAATTCCACTATATTTTTTCAGATGCAGTGACCAGAATTGTACATGGTATTTGAGGTGCAGTTGCACCATGGAGCGATACAAAGGCATATAACATTCTTATTGTTGTTTTCCATTCCTTTCCTAATAATTCCTAACATTCTGTTTGCTTTCTTAGCCGCCGCTGGACACTGAGCAGAGGTTGTCTATTAGATTGTAAGCTCTTTGAGCAGGGACTGTCTTTCTTCTATGTTTGTGCAGCGCTGCGTATGCCTTGTAGCGCTATAGAAATGCTAAATAGTAGTAGTAGTAGTAGGATGTGTCTTTGGGCAATGGTAAGGAGAATGTCCAGTAATTTATTTATATTTATTACAATAAGCTTGTGGAGCTTTTTTTGTCGCATGTTGTGATCCATACATTTTTAAGTAGTGTTTGTTTTTAACAAAGTATCATGTTATGTGAATACATTTTAAAGTTTGTTTTTAACAGAATAGTAGAGGTGTACGTTGTGTATATCACCGACACACATTTCTAGCTAGCACTAGTCTAGCGATCATAACAACACTGCACGCGGCGTGCCAATATCAAATACATTACACTTGGTCCTTCTTTATATATTTATATATTATTTCTATATATCTTTAAAGTATTTAGTTTAAGTTGGTGTTACCAGTTCAGATGATTAATATTGAATGGTGAGTTAATTACTATACTAAGGCTTGGAATGTTATTTCATTCATACCACGGCTGGCACAATTCAATTACTGTCATTCTGTCCACTGCAAAAGTATTGTTCAAACTGGTTATTTTTTACCATTCCTCATCTTTTGCATGAGCACTGTCCAACTATAAACATTGCTTGACAGTTTTAAATAATATCACTAACTGTCTGACGCATATATGAATTTTGTGCCCTCATCTAGATATTAATCCTATCAGTTCAATATCATTTTCTTTCCTGATGTCTCACAGGTGATATGATGTTTCTCCAATAGCTGAATATGCATGATCACATAATATATTGATGTGTATGTTTATTTATAATTTTTAATTATGATTTTACTTTATTTATAATACAGACCCCTAAGGCAGGCGCTTCGCACCGAAACATGGCCCATGTCGGGTCTATGGTATAAGGTTGATATACAGAATAAAAGGTTTTTTTGTCCCACTTATGAAGACCCCTGGTACTTCTTTCTTGATTATTTGGACTTTGTTTTGTGTTTTGGACCCTCTTCTTTTTGTTGCGTGGGTTTTCCGTTTTCACAGAAAATGTACAAACATAAATGGTTGGTGTAGGTTTGTGCACATACTGCGAGTGAAAAGTACCCATATAATTTACATTTAGGCACGTGAAGAACAATTCTATAACCTGTGCACTCACATTTGCATGCATGTTATGTGCATACAAGTTTAGAATACTCACACTCATGAAAGACTCCTGAGAACATTAGAAAGTCATGGGATAGGAGTCAGTGTCCTATTGTGGATTAAGAACTGGCTAAAAGATAGAAAACAGAGAGTAGGGTTAAATGATCAGTATTCTCAATGAAAAAGAGTAGATAGTGGGGTTCCCCAGGGGTCTATGCAGGGACTGCTACTTTTTAACATATTCATAAATGATTTAGAAATTGGAATAATGAGCAAGGATTGGGAAAAATTGCCAGAGGACCTTATGAGACTGGGAGACTGGGCATCCAAATGGCAGATGGTGTTTAATAAGATCAAGTGCAAAGTGATGCATGTAGTAAAGAAGAACCCAAACTTTAGCTATGTGATGCAAGGTTCCACATTAGGAGTCACCGCCCAGGAAAAGGATCTAGGTGTCATTGTTGATGATATGACATGCAAAATCCTATATATTAAAACACACCTCCAACATTCTGAAGCCGAGAAAGTGAAGCCTTCAAGCCTTGAAGCGTTCCTGCAACGTTCTGGACCTACGTGTCATCAATTGAGGAGATGGAGCCTTACAGAGCACACGAATGCTTCAAGGCTTGAAGGATTCACTTTCTCACACACACACAATCACTCTCTGTCTCTCACACACAGACTCACACACACACACACACTCATACACAAACACACACACACACGCACTCTGTCTGTCTCTCACTCATTCTCTCTCACATACACACTCCATCTCTCACCCACACACTCTCTCTCAAAATACACACTCTGAGGAAAGGAGGGCATGGAACACACTGGGGAAGGGAGGGAGGGGGGCATGGAACTCGGAGGGAAGGGGGGGCCAAGAACTCAGAGGGGAAGAGAGAGAGGGAGGGAGAAGAGGAGGCAGAGGAGATGGAGGGAGGGAGGGAGGGGGGCCTGCACCTCGGACGGAAGGGGGGCCTGCAACTCGGAGGGGAGGAGAGGGAGGGAGGGAAGGAGGGGGTCATGGAACTCGGAGCCCCACACACACACACTCACTCTCTGTTTCTCACATACACTCTCTCTCACAAACACACTCTTTCTCTCTCTATCTCTCTCTCACACACTCACTCTCACACACACATACACTCTGTCTCACACACACACACTCTCTCTGACACAAACACACACACACACACACACACTCTGTCTCTCACTCACACACACACTCCATCTCTCACACACACTTTCTTTCTCACACACACATACGCTCTCTCTCTCTCGAACATACACACTCCGAGGAAAACCTTGCTAGCGTCCGTTTCATTTGTGTCAGAAATGGGCCTGTTTTACTAGTATATTAATAAAAACATATATAGCACAGCCTGTGTTGGGTCTATGGTATAAGCTTGATATACAGAATAAAAGTTTTTGAAGGTCCCTGGTACTTCTTTCTTTGTTATTTGGACTGTGAAAACTTAAAAACACATATGGGTCAATATGTAACCTCAGTTAGCATTTTTTAAGTCTAGCTGCTACTTGCATAAAGGATCTAGATATTTGGTGTTTGATTTGAATCCAGTGCTGGATATCCAGATACAGTGGTGACTGGTGCTGCTACACAAATAATGGCAATATTCAGTCCTCTAACCAGATAACTATCAAAATAGGATAGCAAAAAGTTCTGAATTTGCTGTGCTCCTGAACTGTCCCAGCATTACCTAGATAGTGCCGAGGAGGTCTGGAATGATATTCAACAGTACTATCTGGATTGAAATGCTGAATATCAGCAGATAGGCCCATCTAGTCCATATAATAAAATAAGGGCAGCCATTATCTGGATAAGTGACTTTAAATTTCTGTCCTATACTGAAAATCAGGAAGCAGAACGGAGCAATGTCAAGATGGACTGAGGTGTTTATTTAGCACACAAGATCTCATACAATAAAATATTTTATGAAGATTTTTATTTGGATTGTTTCAATTAGGATTTGCTTTTGTGTAAGTGTTATATCTGGTGCAGCCCTTTGCTGGGGCAAAACATTGTCCTTGTCAAGCATTTTATTGTTTGAGATCTCGTGTGCTGAATAAACACTGTACTCCATCTTGACGTGCGATCTGCTCCCTGTGTGCTGTCTGCAAACCATCTTTACCTTTGCTGTATTCTACCTTAACTTAAAACCGGCACTCTCCACTCCAATCTTAACCTCTTGAACATTTTCCCAATATATGGGTACTAACATATTCATACTGGCTCTACATCTACAATAATACCAGCACATGTGCTTGCCAGCTTTCAAAAAAACCATTTATATGAATAAAACCCTATTCTATATGCAGAAATGACTTTCAAAATTCCCTTTTCAGTAACCAGAAGGATAGAAACAATTTGAAGTCCTAGTATCATCCAGGGTATCCAATAGATCATTTTGATAAGTATGCTGTTAAATAAAAATGTTGATTATTCCCGTTCTGCTGTACATTCACAGCATTTTCCAAACTAATGCAATAGTAGTCATATCTGTCTTACTTCTCTTTAAACTTACCAAATACTGAATTAATTCAGCCTTATCACAATCACTTTTACATGAGTGATGTCTTTGAAGCTAAAGGAAGAAATTCATTTTACTAAACTGATCTTATCTGTGTCTTTCTCCTTCACTGCTATTTCCAGACTACAAATATCGGAGGCCATTTTGAAAGCCCTTTCTGCAAATAAGAGAGAGGTTTGTGTCAGAAAAAGGATTCTGTTTGCACTATCTCTAGGTAAAATCATGCAGTTGGGAGTAAATTCTCGAAAGGGCACCAAAATTTAAATGCTAGGGTGGTGTACGAGTATGGATTATATAATGCCAGTTGTGTATGCAACCGTCGTTACAGAAAATACTAGCATGTCTGCATTTATTTATTCATTCATGATATGTATATTTATTTTATTTTTGTTACATTTGTACCCTGCGCTTTCCCACTCATGGCAGGCTCAATGCGGCAGACAATGGAGGGTTAAGTGACTTGCCCAGAGTCACAAGGAGCTGCCTGTGCCGGGAATCGAACTCAGTTCCTCAGTTCCCCAGGACCAAAGTCCACCACCCTAACCACTAGGCCACTCCTCCATCTATAAACTCTTTACCAAGATTCTAGCAACTAGGCTGCAAAAACATCTTCCGGGCCTCATCCACGATGATCAGGCAGGCTTCATACAGGGAAGACAAACTTTTGACAATATTAGGCGAATCCTATATGTAGTGCAAAACACACATATAATGGCACATCAGATGTGCCTCCTATCATTGGACGCTGAAAAGGCCTTCGACCGGGTGAGTTGGCTCTTTCTTTTTGCAGTTGCTGAGCGTATGGGCCTTAGAGGGTGATTTGGGGGGTGGCTTAAGATGATATACAAAGAACCACAAGCGTTGGTGCGGGTCAATGGACTTCTTTCCCCGGCATTCAGGTTACACAGAGGCACACGACAGGGTTGCGCGCTGTCCCCATTGCTCTTCACTCAGGTGATGGAGCCACTGGCTATCCAGATTAGAGCACACCCAGGGATCAGAGGGTCAAGATGGAAAGGGCTGGAGACTAAAGTTCTCTTATTTGCGGACGACATTGTATATCCCACATTGGCCTGAAATAGACTCAAGTTCAATGTGGCTTACAAACAAACAAACGAATAAAACATAATAATGTACAGAACATAAATTGCAAGAAGCAAATTAATACATATTCAGTAAGTAGTCAGTGATTTAGACTATCTCAAGGACAAACAAATAATTAAGGGTGGATAGGTGAGAACATAATTAGGCAGGACTAGATGGGAAACAAGATTAAAGAAGAGGGTGTGGGTAAAATTCAGATAAGAGTTATTTGTAGCCAGAAACGCAAGACTGAAGAATTGCGTTTTTAGAAGACTTCTAAAAGTTAGGTAATCATCTATAAATTTGATTGATTTAGGAAGAGAATTCCAAATTTTGGTGCCTTGATAGGAGAAATTATCAGTGAATTGTTTTATATATCACATTCTTACAGATAAGGAAATGTAAGACAAGATACTCTCTTGATGATGAAACAGCATTACAAGGGGATAATTCAATATGATGGGGCTTGCACCTAACTTTAGACACAAACACTTAAATGCCCACATCTAACTATAATTTCATGTTTATTTAAGATTTTCTATCCTACTCATCTAACAGATATCTGGGCGGCTTACATTATAAAAATACATAGAGAATAAACAGAAGATAATACTATATCATAGACAGTAACAACACATGACTAGAAAGGGAAAAAGGGTAGAACTACAAGATAGATAGATAGATAGGAGGGATGGAGAAAGGGGAGGGGAGGGGAAGTGTTTCAAAACTCTGCAACCAATTCTATCCAGTCTCCGTGGAATAAAGTCAGAAAATCAGAAGTATGCATCTATGAAAAAGACAGTTACCCCCTTAATTCTATACATTCACCAACAATTTGCATGCACACAATTTAAAAAAGCTAATTAGCACCAATAATTGGCTTTTTAACAAGCAATTATTGGCACTTATGAGAATTGGAATATACGTGTGTAAATATAGGTGTAGGATCTGTGCCTATGCACAGAAATGGAAAGGTCATAGGTGGAATGGGGACATTCCTAACATTAACATGTGTTGTTATAAAATAAGGGGGATATGCACCTAACTGAAGTGCGTACATTTGCACCGCAATTCAGTTGGTGCAAATGGCCATGTCTAAAGTTAGGCGCGATTCCCAGGTGTAAGCACTATTCTATAAGCTGCACCTAACTTTGAGCGTGGCTTATAGAATAGCATTTTTTGATAGTGTTGATCACTATAATTCACCCCTTAGCGCATATTATTATTTGTTGCATTTGTATCCCACCTTTTCCCACCTCTTTGCAGGCTCAAAGTGGCTTACAATACATCATGAGTAGTGGAAGAATGCTAGAAAATAAACATTTAGTATTACAGAAGGATTTTGGTCAGCATGATGATAATAAAACAAAGTAATAATATACAAGCAGATATTATGAAACAGTTCTGAATATAAATGGGTGAGTTGTGCATATTCACATTGGTTGATCTTTGTGGTAGGCTTTATTAAAGAGATGGGTCTTCAGTAGTATGTGGAAGTTCGTTCTTTCGTAGATCGATTTCAAGCTGTGCGGCAATGTGTTCCATAATTGTGTACTCAGGTAGGCAAAGCTTGACGTATGCATTAGTTTGCATTTCATACCTTTGCAATTGGGGAAGTGCAAATCAAGGAATGTGCGGGATGATCTCTTGGCATTCCTAGGTGGTAGGTCTATCAGGTCTGACATGTAAGCTGGTGCGTCACCATGGATAATTTTGTGAACTAGTGAGCATATTTTGAACGTGAAGTGTTCCTTAAGTGGGAGTCAGTGTAATTTTTCTCGCAAGGGCTTAGCACTTTCAAATTTTGTTTTGCCAAATATGAGTCTAGCTGCATTGTTCTGGGCTGTTTGAAGTTTCTTGATTATTTGTTCTTTGCAGCCGGCATATAGTGCGTTACAATAGTCTAAATGACTGAGCACCATTGATTGTACCAGGTTGCGGAAAACACTCCTTGGGAAGAAAGGTCTTATTCTTTTTAATTTCCACATTGAGTGGAACATCTTCTTGGTTGTGTTTTTCACATGGTTCTCTAGTGTTAGGTGTCGATCAATGGTGACTCCAAGAACTTTTAGAGTTTCTGAAATAGGAAGGTTTAGAGTTGTTGTGTTAATGGCGGTGAATTCTTTTTCTTGTGTTGAGAGGTGAGTATTAGGCACTGGGTTTTTTCTGCAATGAGTTTCAGCCGAAATGCATCCGCCCAAGAATGCATGATATGGAGACTTTGGTTGATAGTATTCCATAACTCACCCATATAATTGCCTGAAATGCCCCAAACTGCCCATGTTCCTCCCAGGGCCATGCCTCTCTTAAAATTGAATGCTCTGAAATTTGAGTACACAATTTATAGAATAGTGACTAAGGGAAGTTATACACATAACTTCTAATTAATGCCAATTAGTGCCAATTAAGGTAAATTAGAGTTAATAATTAGCTTTTAACTCCAATTAAAAGCCAATTACACATGCAACTGACCTTGTTCTATAACTTGAGCATGCAAGTTTGTTCTGGGGTTCCTGTATACCTTTCTGCTTTACTATCCCATATTCCCTGTCCAGTTTACTCCATTTGCTCATGCTTACCCCATAAGAACACAACATATAAGAACATAGGAACAGAAGAGTAGGCATACTGGGTCAGACCAATGGTCCATCTAGCCCAGCATCCTGTTTTCGAACAGTGGCCAAGCCAGGTCACATGTACCTGGCCGAAACCCAAATCGTGGCAACACTCGACACTACAAATCCCAGGGCAAGCACTTGCTTCCCATGTCTGTCTCAATAGCAGAATATGGACTTCTCCTCCAGAAATTTGTCCAAACCTTTTTTGAACTCAGATACGCCAACTGCTGTTACCACCTCCTCTGGCAAAGAGTTCCAGAGCTTAACTATCCATTGAGTGAAAAAATATTTCCTCTTATTTGTTTTAAAAGTATTTCCATGCAACTTCCTCGAGTGTCCCCTACTCTTTGTACTTTTGGAATGAGTAATACTTCTAACTCTTTCTACACCACTCAGAATTTTGTAGACCTCAATCATATATCCCTCATCCATCTCTTTTCCAAGCTGATGAGCCCTAATCTCTTTAGCTGTTCCTCATATGAGAGGAGTTTCATCCCCTTTATCATTTTAGATGCTGTTCTTTGAATCTTTTCTAATTCCGCTATATCTTTTTTGAGATACGGTGACCAGAACTGAATGCAATACTCAAGGTGATGACACCATGGAGCGATACAAAGGCATTGCCATACTGGAAAAGATCAAAGGTCCATCAAGCCCAGCATCCTGTTTCCAACAGTGGCCAATCCAGGTTACAAGTACCTGACAAGATCCCAAAATAGTACAATACATTTTAGGCTGCTCTCCTAGAAATAAGCAGTGATTTTCCCCAAGTCAATTTTAATAATGGCTTATAGCCTTTTAGGAAGTTAGTCATACCTTTTTAAAACCCTGCTAAGCTAACTGCTTTTACCACATTCTCTGGCAACAAATTCCAGAGTTTAATTACATGCTGAGTGAAGAAATATGTTCTACAATTTTTTGATTCTTCTAGGTCCAATATTGGCCCTTTTAGAATTTACACAGCATACAACTTTTTATTTTCTGGCCCTTTCCTGCACATATTCATATGCAACAGTCATTTTCTCAATTTAAGGTTCTGTCAAAAACACATTATTTCTTTCTAGTTTTTCAGAGTAATTTTCAGTGAGTTTTCAGCTGGTGGGGGTGGGGTTGACCTGGGATGCTGCAGTTGATGTTGAATGTGAGATGATGGTTTGGTTTGCTTTAATTTGGATGACTGGCCTGATCGTTTGCATCTGAATGGTGGTTTCTTCTGTCCTTTTATTAAGGCATTCCTTTCTTTTAATTGCATTTTTCAGTACAGCTGTAAACTGCTTAGATCCATGTGTTTGGAATATGCAACATAAGTTTTTTTTTAATAAACATTAAGTGTAAAGGCACAACTGTACAACTGGGCATCTCCATTCTGGTGACCCGATGGTATGCAGTGGAAGCCTATTCTATAAAGGCATCTAGGTGTCCAGATCCTGTTATAGAATGCTGGTGTACCTCTGAGCCAGTATGCACCCAAAGTTACTCTAGCCATAGACCTGATGTAACGTGGCAAGGGCATGTGTAACTTCCAATATGTTGTAAGTTGTGAATTTAAGTGGCAGCACTGCCCATGCCCTCTTCCATGCTCCTCTCATGCTCAGCCCAAGTGAATACTCCTTCCGTTTGCATATTACGCCACTTACAAGCACCATTACAGAATAGCAGTTAGACACTTTGCTGCCATTTACATGTGTAAGTATACAATTACCTATGAAAGTGTTGGTATCCTGTACATCATAAGCAGAAATCCTGCGAGAGAATCCATGAGACCGTTAGCTCATGAAGGAGCAAAAGGAGCATTTCGGGAAGACAAGGCTATAGCAGAAAAGGAGGAGGCCAAACCAATTAGGGAGGCCGGACACAACTGGGCTGTAGGCCAGCGGGAAGGAAAGGGTTAAGGAAAATAGGGAAAGGGGGGGCGGGACGGAGAGGGAAGACATAAAAGGGGTCAGCAGGTAAGGAAAGGTCCTTTCGAGCAGGAATCAGAATCTTTAAGGAAGAAGATGTAAGAGATCTACCTGCAACAGAAATGGGTTTTATGGTTGATTTGGAGGAACTGAAAGAAATCTTGGTGAACCTGGAAGAAGTACTGAGCCTAACTGACAAATTAAAGAGTAGTAAATCACCTGGACTGGATGGCATGCATCTAAGGGTACTGAGAGAACTCAAACATGAAATTTCTGATCTGCTGTTAGTAATCTGGAATCTGTTGTTAAAGTCATCTGTAGTATCTAAAGATTGAAGTATGGATAAATGCAAAGTGATGCACATTGGGAAGGATAATCCAAATGATAGTTGCCTGATGTTATAGTCTACCTTGGGGGTTGGCACCCACTAAAAAGTTCTAGGTGTTGTATAAAATATGCTGAAATCTGCGCAGTGTGCAGTGATGGCCAAAAAAGCAAACAAGATGCTAGGAATTATTAGAAAATGGATGGTAAATAAGACCTCTGGTATAACTCTATGGTGCAACCTCACCTTGAGTATTGCGTTCATTTCTGGTCACGATATTTAAAAAAATATATAGCAGAATTAGAAAAGGTTCAAAGAAGAGTGACTAAAATGATAAAGGGGATGGAACTCCTCTCATATGAGGAAAGGCTAAAGAGTTAGGACTCTTCAATTTGGAAAAGTGACGACTGAGGGGGGATATGATTGAGGTCCAGGGTGGGGGGGGGGGGAATTCCCCGAGCCTGGCCTCAAATAAGGGGGAGGGGCTGGGCCTGGAGCAGGCAAGCTTCTTCCTGCCTGCTTCTGGGACAGGTCTGTCTCCTCTTGATCTCTCTGCCCAGGACTCAGATGATTGTATTAACATGATATCACATTAATTAAATCATTTGGGTCCTGGGCAGCACACACAACAGGAGCAGGATAGGACAGCAGCAGTTAGTAAGGGGGCGGGCGTTGCATGTTGGAGTGGCGGCGGTCCGAGTCTGGAGGGGCGGTGTGGCAATGGCAGCTTGAGTGGGGGGGGGGGGGGCACAGTAGTACGGTCCTGCTCCGGGCACAGCTGTGTCTCTCGGCAGCCCTGTTGAGGTCTACAAAATACTGAGTGGTGTAAAATGAGTAGAAGTGAATCTAATTTTTAATCTTTCAAAAAGTACAGACTAGGGTGTGCTCAATGAAATTACATGGAAATATTTTAAAAACAAATAGGAGGAAATATTTTTTAACTCAAAGAATGGTTAAGCTCTGGAACTTGTTGCTGAAGGAAGTAGTAACAGTGGTTACTGTATTTGGGTGTAAATAAAAGGTTGCTGGAGGAAAAGTCCATACTCTGCTATTGAGATGGACATGGAGAAGTCGCTGTTTGCCCTGAGATTGGTTCCATGGAATACATCTATTATTTGGGTTTCTGACAGGTACTTTTGACCTGGATTGGCCTCTGTTGGAAGCAGGATACTGGGCTAGATGGACCATTGGTCTGATCCAGTATGGCTATGCTTATATTATTACATGTGTAAATGCTGCATAAATGTGGACTCCCAGTTATAGAATTTTCCTTCATGCACTTAATATATTTGCATTGATATGCACAAAATATGCACATTTATACACATACACCCTTAATTCTATATATGGTGCTGAAACTTGCATATGTAAATTTAAGCGTGCATCCAATCTGCGCATGCAATTTAATTGATAAATGAGCCAATTAGCACCAATAAGTGAGCGTGAATAAATCAGTGCTAATTGGCCTTAATTAAAATTTATATACACTTCTTTAGGTGCCAGGATCCATGTATAAAAAGGGGACATGGGCAGATAAGGGGTGTTCCTGGAATTTGCGTGCAGTATTATAGAATTTGGGGGGGGGGGGGTCCACACCTAATTTAGGCCTGAGAATTTACACCAGGTTGCATCACGGATTCCAGTGCTAAATGCTATTCTATAAACAATGCCCAACTCTAACATAGTAGATGACGGCAGATAACGACCTGTACACTCAATCCTGTCTACCCAACAAAATAAACTCATTACATAAGTTTTATAGAATAATGCCTACCGCTAATTTTTTTTGGCACCCAAATTTGGGCACCATTTACAGAATTGAATCCATGCTGTTTCCTAGTTATTTTTTTTTCCCTTTGAAAACTAATGTAATCTCTACATGTAAGAAAAGTACTCACTAACTTCACCTTTGTGTGCACACTGTGAAAATTTCCTCCATATGCCCTGTTGCATACTGAACCTTGAATGGGTTTTCTGAAATTGGTGCATTATGCTCAAATTGCTGACTGAATTCAAGTTCCATAAAGACTCGCCTCTTTAAGATTGCTTTTAAATCCAAAAACATTGACCTCTAATGTTAAACATGTTTCACAGTAATAGTTAAGTGATTACTAGAAAATTATTTGCCCTGTGTATCTCAACTTGCCTGTAAGCTTCATTAGGCAGAGGCCATAACTTTTATGAATTTGTACAGCACTGCATTCACCTAATGGCACTACAGAACTGTTATATAACAGTAATGATTATAGTAATATGTATCCTCTGGTAACAATACAATTATTGATGGTACACCCTAGATCTGTAATTAGACCAGAATACCTGTGGAAGTCATCAATCTTTATGCAATCATTAATGAAAATTAAGGCATGAATAGCATACATGATGGAAGGGCAAGGGAAGTCAGGTTTTACAGTCTGGGGTAGTTAACTGTATCCTTGCTTAAGCAACAGCAGTTGAAACAGTACTCAAAGAAGTAAAAGTAGCTCAGCTTGAAATACTGCTGTCCTTATCCTTCAGGAACAAGCAGAAAAAACAGGAAGAGGAAAAATGTTCTTGCATATTTATCTACAGATAAACCTACAGGGCCTGATATTCAAAACTATTTAACTGGCCAGAGACAGCTCCTGGTCAGTTAAATAGCATTTTAATGCTTAAACGGCTGTATCGTGCGACATAGTAGGTTAGATGTGGATATTTAGTGCCAAACCAGTTATGTTTAGTAGTTAAAATAGGCCGCATAAACAGGCTTATCTTTAACTACTAAACACTTAACCGGTTAATGCTGAATATCGGCTTAACCGGTTAAGGTGCTGCGGTCAAAAATGAAACTGGATATTCAATGCCGGTCACCGAACATCGTCCGGCATTGAATATCTGGGTTTAATTCTGATGGCAGACAGCAAAAGCGCTACTCACAGAATATCGGGGGGGGGGGGGGATGCCGGTCACCGAACATCGTCCGGCATTGAATATCTGGGTTTAATGCTGATGGCAAACAGCAAAAGCGCTACTCACATAATATTGGGGGGGGGGGGGGGGGCCGAGAACATGTACTGATTACTATAACCACATAAGTAGCATCACATAATCAGCTGTGTGATTACTGGAAAATCTTTAGGTTCCTTTTTCTCTTCATGCAGCTAGACTTTACAAGTACATGTGTTACACTATATTGGGAGTAATTGAATATCCTAGGTACTAACATTCATTTATACTATCCCCCAGATCCTATATGTGGTGCCTAAAGTAGTGCACCCAACTTTGGATGCACGTCCACGGTGTGCACACAAATAAATTGTACAATGAGCTCTGAACTTTTAAAAATTGGGTTCAGCTATTAGCAATCCAGTAGTGTTGTGACTCAAGAAAGAGCTACTGCAGTGGTGTAACCCCCCTCCTCCCAACATCTCCCCACTTCTGATTGCTCCTGTGAGTCACATATCCTCCCCCCCACACACACACACATCCAATCCCTCTTCCTGTCCACAAACACTGCTATCTGTTATAATAATATAGACCAAGTTATTCTGACATGTTGGATTTTGAGCTTCCTAATTTGGACATTTCAGTAATATGTTTGGATGTTCATCTAAGAACAAAAAAAACCACTTACTTTGATGTGTAGAGAATTGTAGGCGTTCATCACAATGGTATCTACATACAATTATAAAATGATTTTAATGGTGTTGATACTTGTGACAAGCATTGTCTACTCTTCCCCATCTGATTATCTGACATGTAAAAAATATTTTAAGTAGTGAAGTCATTTATATATTATGTGACTACTTACCTTCACACAATTAAGAATTAACTACCACAAATATACTTTTGGTGTAGCCTTTATAAAGTATTCAAAAGCATGAATGTCAAGCTTAGTTTTATATGTTTCTTATTATATAAAAAAGTTTTTGGACCTCAGAGGAGAACCTTGGTTGAAAGACTTTTAAAGATAATTCCTTAAAAAAAATTCAATTGCTTATCTTATGATGTTGGCCTGGGGGGGGGGGGGGGGGGGTCCACTTAATCCTACATGAATCATGTTTTGCTGGAAAGCTGTATAAAGGATCAACCCCCAATGTCTTTACCAGACCATCATGCCAACTGCATCACCTTCTGCTTTAGGATCTTTAAAGAAATGTGAAGATTTATGCATATAAGACTTTGAAGTGATAATTTAGGATGGCTTCCTAAAGGAAAAGTCCATAGACTATTATTAAAATGGACTTGGGGAAAATATACTGCTTATTTCTTTAAACAGTAAGCCTGTGAACTAAGGGTATGTTTGATAAGGGAGTATTTTGAATGTGGCTTGTGGGCTAATGAAGGTTTTTATGTTTTGATAGGTTTTGATAGACCCGGTACTATGGCTCCCCCTTGACAAAGCTCAAATTGCGAAACAGGCACCTGTCGGGACTTACGAGCACACCGGTTCAAACAGATAAGTGTCACGTAGCCACTGATGATATATGCTTATGCAAGGTTAAGAGTAAATGTGATAGTTATTGCAGCATAGGCAGGTTGGGGGAAGAGTCTATGATTAGTAATATACATGGGCAGAGGTTCACCGTGGGAGTGAAGTGAAACCAGCCGTGATGATTATATGAGACTCCACCCTATACAATATATGAATGGTATAAAGTTACTCCGAGAGAATTCTCTACTACATTTTTTTTGTTTTGTATTTCTAGGATAAGCAGCATAAAATATATTGTACTTTTTTGGGATCTTGCCAGGTACGTGTGACCTGGATTGGCCACTGTTGGAAACAGGATGTTGGGCTTGATGGACCTTCAGTCTGTCCCAGTATGGCAATACTTATGTACTTATGACATTGCCTGATGCTTAAAAAGAAGTCATTCCACCAAGGTTCTCCATTGAGGTCTGAAATATATTTATCTATAATGAGAAAAATATAAACATAGTAGATGACGGCAGAAAAAGACCTGCACGGTCCATCCAGTCTGCCCAAGAAGATAAATTCATATGTGCTACTTTTTTATTTGTACTGTCCTCTTCAGTGCACAGACCGTATAAGTCTGGCCAGCCCTATCCCTGCCTCCCAACCACCAGCTCTGGCACAGACCGTATAAGTCTGCCCAGCACTATCCCTGCCTCCCACCACTGGCTCTGGCACAGACCGTATAAGTCTGCCCAGCACTATCCCCACCACCAGCCCCTGCACAGACCGTATAAGTCTGCCCAGCACTAGTCCCGCCTCCCAACCACCAGCCCTAGCACAGACCGTATAAGTCTGCCCAGCACTAGCCCCGCCTCCCAACCACCAGCTCTGCCACCCATTCTAGGCTAAGCTCCTGAGGATCCCTTCCTTCTGCACAGGATTCCTTTATGTTTATCCCAAGCATGTTTGAATTCCGTTACCGTTTTCATCCCCACCACCTCCCGCGGGAGGGCATTCCAAGCATCCACCATCCTCTCCGTGAAAAAATACTTCCTGACATTCTTCTTGAGTCTGCCCCCCTTCAATCTCATTTCATGCCCTCTCGTTCTACCGCCTTCACATCTCCGGAAAAGGTTTTTTTGCGGATTAATACCTTTCAAATATTTGAACGTCTGTATCATATCACCCCTGTTTCTTCTTTCCTCCAGGGTATACATGTTCAGGTCCATAAGTCTCTCCTCACACCTCTTGTAACGCAAATCCCATACCATCCTCGTAGCTTTTCTTTGCACCGCTTTAATTCTTTTTACATCCTTAGCAAGATACAGCCTCCAAAACTGAACACAATACTCCAGGTGGGGCCTCACCAACGACTTGTACAGGGGCATCAACACCTCTTTTCTTCTGCTGGTCACACCTCTCTCTATACAGCCTAGTAACCTTCTAGCTATGGCCACTGCCTTGTCACACTGTTTCATCGCCTTCAGATCCTCAGATACTATGACCCCAAGATCCCTCTCCCCATCCGTACCTAGCAGACTCTCACCGCCTAACACATACGCCTCTCTTGGCATTCATACTATTTAACTTTTCATTTCAGGCTTGAGTTGAAGTTGAAATTGTACCTTGGACTTTGGAAGTGGTCTTTATAAAGCAGGCACACCATTTCCCCTCAGATTCTAAGTAGGGCGCCAAATTTTCAGCGCAAATCCAAGTTGTGGGTGCAAACAAATTGGTTGATGAGCTATTAACTGCTAATGAGTTGACCTTCTCAATTATTGAAGTTAATTGGCACAAATTTGGTTTGGTGCACACATCTGCCTTCCTGCTATTCTAAAACACCCGCCACCTAAATCCCATACCCCCGGATTCTATATAGTGCGCTTAGATTTAGGTGTCAAAATTAGCACGGATTCTATAACACCGTGCAAAACTTAATTGGCTTAACAAGCTAATGAGTACTGATCTCAGCACTTAACAAGCAATAATGAGCACTAATTGATAATGATTAGAATTTAGGTGCACAACTCGCTACGCGTATTCTGTAATGAAGTGCGCTGAAATTCTAACACACGCAGGCAAAACACAAATCTATCTCATGAATATTCATTGTAAATATCCTGAAAACCTGACTGGCTGGGGTTTTTCTAGGGCCAGGTTTAAGAACCACTGATCTAGCCCTATGTGCACTAAAATCTTCATCAGTCCGGTTTAGGTTTTTTTTTCTATTTAGAAAATGTTCTAAACTGGACTGATGAAGATTTGTGGTGCATACAGAGCTAGATCCTATATATATGTGGTGCCACAAAAATTGGCATGAAAATAAAACACTATTCCATAAGCTGCAGTTATGGAATAGTGCAGTTTATGGAAGGTTTATAGAATATTGTTTTTGCAGAGGAGTTACACCTAACTTTAGATGTGGCCATTTGCGCTAATTGAAATGCGGTTCAAGTGTACACACCTATATTAAGAGTGTATCCCTATTATTCTATAACAATGTGTATACATTTTAAGAATGCCCCCATTATGCCCATTTCTGTGCCCCCTTTTACAGATCGCATGCAAATTTAAGACACGGATCCCACACCTAAATTTACATGCATACATCCCAATTTTAATCTAATTAGAGCAAATAAATTAGGTCCTGAGTGTACTACTGCATTTTTGCTGTACCTAGTCCAACCTTATTAGGATGGTATCTCAGTTCAAACACAAGACCATTTCAATAGTATCAAAAATACATGGGTTATTTTTTTTTTTCTCAAGCATTAGCTACATTGTTTAATCTGTCATGGATTATTGCATATTTTAGTGGCAACAGAGCAAGGCAGTCACATCTGCAGTATAAGTAAAACTCCATCATGAAAAGGTTTAGAGGTATCTATCAAAATACAGATTTTTTTTTTATTTGCTTGCTCCAGATCAAATTCAAGGATAAATTGAGAGAGAGAAGGAAGGAAATATTGATTGATTAGGAATACTGTTAACAACCCTCAAATCTTTCAAGCTGGAGTTTTTTTTCTCATTCTTACCAACTCAGTTGAAAATACAAAGGTGTACCTTAAAAAAGGTGGATAATGGAATAAATCAAAATATTTGCCATTATAACTTTAAAGTTCTTACATTATCTTTATGGTCAGAAATATAAACACCATGTATGCATGTATTATAGCAATGTCTTATCATTTGAAGAAGTTAATCAGAGAGCAGCTTGGACAGAACAAACGGCACAACATACTATTGATTGTTGAAGCTTCAAGTGTACTCCCAGAGCTCTGCTGACTCATCTCAGCTCTGAAAGATAGTTCCAATAATTCTTATAGTGTTCTGCCTACACAGCGGAAGGTGAGAAGCATGAAATAATGACAGCCTGTGTTCCAACCAAATATCCTAGTCTTGTACAGAATGTCCATTTCTGCTTAGGATTTCCAATAGTTGCATTTATTTCAATAATGGAGCTATTATACAAATGTTCTATTTTGCTACGTTAAGGGGCCTGTTTGCTAAAATGTGATAGGCCTTTGCACTTACTGTGTGTTAACAGTAATAAGTTCAAAGGCTGTGTGATCACTGTTGGGGGTGTTTTGCATTCCCCCTGAAGTTTCCACACAGATAAGCTCCTTGTTGTGCATTACTGTCAATCTCAATTAGAGAATGACACAGGGATAAAATTTGTCCCTGTCCTAACCCCATCCCCCCAGGCCCTGTCTCCGTCCCTGTCCTGTTACCGCAGGTTCTATCCTCATCCCTGCCCCATCCCCGTGGGATCTGTCCCCATCTTCACTCCATCCCCGCCCCGTGGGCTCTGTCCCCATCCCCATCCCTGTGGTTATTATGGGTCCCTGTCCCATTCTTTTGGTGTGACCACACAAAATTTGGGCAGATGGAAGCAAATTAATTAGGAGCACTTTTACCAAGTTGTAGTATAAGGTGGCTTTAGTGCGTCCTTACGTGGGTCATTGCCGCTGGGGTAAAAGGGCCAATTTTTCTATTTTCCAAATTAATGGCCATGTGCTAATTTTGCTAATTAGCTAATTTCACTAACGTTTGAGCCCCCACCACCACCTATTGTAGGCGGTAGGGACTCACATGCTAAATCTGCGCTAATCGGTTAGCACGTGGCAATGACTATGCGCTAACCAATTAGTGCAGAACATGCTTACTCTATGCCCCCAGCACAGTGGTTACCCCAACTTAGGAAAAGGGCCCCTTAATTAACAAAGAATTAACAATCAATAATTTTGCAGTTAGTTGGCAACAATTTGTGCATGCATCTGACCTAGTCGCCATTCTATAACATCAGTGTCTAACTTTTCTAGAGCACAACTGAAAAGGGTCATGGTCATGGGCACTGTTCCCTTTAAGCTGAGCAGAAGTCCTCCAGCTACAGTCTTGCTGTTTCACTATCACATTTTCAATACTGAGGGACAAGTAAGCTCTGCTGGACTTCAGGGAACCTGTCTCTCCCTAGCAATTGAAAACACAATATTGAAACACCCCCATCTACTGGCAGTAATGCATCTGGAGGACTCTCACTCAGGTTAGAGGGAACAATGGTCATGGGAGGGGTATGCACGAATCGGAGGCATTCCTAGAAGTTAAGCATAATGTTATAGAATACTGTCATTTGTGCACGCAGTTCCTCAATAATTAGGCACCAGTATTTACACCAGATTTCAGCTGGCCTTAAATGCTACCACCTAAAGTTGGATGCAGGAATTTGCTCTAAGCACTGTTATATAAATAGTGTTCTGTGCAGAGCACCTTTCATAGAATACCAGCTAAGTGCAGATCTTTCTGGCGCGTAATTTTGAGCACTTTTTACAGAATTTGGCCTTAACTGTGCATTTTGCACTACTTACTGCAGTCCACACCCAATCTCCACCCATACCCTGTGTGATCTCTACTGTACTGCTCTAAGAAGCTAGCATGGGATAGTTACTTCCTTGGCTGTTTGAGTGTATGGTAGCTATTAGCATGAGCCTAAGTTTATAGTAAATATGAGCTCAAACCCACGCTAACTCCTTAGAATACTTTAGTAAACAGGCCCCTAAGTTTGTTGGGCCTGTCTATGCTAGTGATTACACTTGGGGGAGGGCGTGTGTGTAATTTCTTTATAAGGTGCCTGTGAGGGAGTATATAGGGCACTACCGCTTCCCCAACTGGATACTCCCTCACAGTGCCAGGGTCGCCTTAATATCCATAGTCCCTCCCAAGGGGGAAGTGACATGGGAGGGGTGGAACCAGGAAGAGAGGAACTAGAAGCATAAAGCTCAGGGTACACCTAGACTATACACGTTCACCGCATACGCCTTCACTGCATACCTGTGAACCGGAACTACAACAGCCAGGTAGGCCAAGTTTAACTTAGACCTTGTTAACTTTGCATGTTGGCTCCAGCCTAAGGCAGGCAGGCTGGTGAAATGTTAAGAACTGTATTGATAACTCTGGGAAGCCAGCCCAGAGCCAAGAGGAAGTACTGCTTTACCAAAAGACTGTAGTGCATGCAGTGGTCCTGCAGGAGCACGCCACAGAGAACCACCTTCTGTTCAAAGACTAGTTTTGCTGTATTGGATTTCTCCTTCCCTTGTGAACTCAACAGGACCGCCTTTCCCAACACTTGTAATAAATGTTAATTTCGCTTACTCTAACCTGCTGCGTGGTGTCACTTTATCAGGGCCCCAAGCCTATCTCCTTAAAAAATCACAGCGCCTAAAAAAATTCCAAGTGCCTATTTTATGACTGTGCACATTAGAATTTAGGCACAGTATGTTACTGAACACGCTTAGCAACTTGTGCGTGTAAATTCTAATTATTGCTAATTAGGACTCATTATTGCTTAAGTGCTGTTATCAACGCTGATTAGCTTGTTAAGACAGTTAAGTTGCGCGTGTTGTTAAACACTAGGCACAATATATAGAATCTGGTTGGTTAGTGCCTAAATGAGGGCAGCCTCCTTATAGAATTACCCCCTTTAGTGGCTGGATTCGGAGACATGACTGCAAGTTTCCAGAGGAAAGATTATTTTGTTTATATTATTTCCCTGTATTATATTAGCCCGGTATTTCCTAATCAAGTGGATACTTGTGAAATTGCATAAATAAAAGACGAGAAAAAAAATGCCCTTATGCTGTCTGCAGTCGTCATCTGCTGTTCATGGCCAGTGTTATGCTGTTAAGCTCTCAGCGGCACAGGAGGAAATATTGGCTTGAAATGTCATGATACTACGGTCATCCTCCAAGCAGTGTCATTTTGAGGAGCAAGGGAGTTTTCAGAAGCTATCACCTGCACAGCTGCTTCTCCAACTCTAAGTGGTCTTTAGGCTTCCCTCTTTCTTGTAAGAGTCCCAGCCCCGAGTCACCTCAACTCTAAATGGGAAATAAATTAAAGCCTCACAGCACAGATACCAAGCTCAAGATATCATTTATAAAACTACTGTGAGAAATAAGTGAGCACAGCACTAATATGACTACATGATATATTACAAAAATATGCCATTACAATGTCATTATGAGCCTAATCAGGTGAGCTACTGGATTGCAATAAATGTGGAGAATATTGGCTATATTATATTAGTTTTCTCATTAGAGGCATTTGTTACAACACCTTGTGCTACCATGAAGCTGAACGTCAAAAACTTTGGGATTGATTTATTTAACCATGATCCATGAGGATTTCAAATGTTTAGAGACAATAAGCCTTGGTGCACTGGGAATTCAATTTCTTAAGCGGGTAAATCTTTAAAATCCAAGGCTGTCAGTGTACATGTATACATACATACAGAAGAGAGCTAAAATCACCAGGTTCAGATGGATCTACTAGATTAAATTTAGAAAACCGTTCAGACGTTTTCAGCATGATCACATTGTATCACCTGCATTGAGTGAGTTTAAACATGCCGAATGATCACACTGAAATGTGGTTTAAAGCCCCTTAGTGCAGAAATATGCATTCGTCAGTTCCTCAGTATGGATCTTGATATGCAGGATTTCAGCACTGCTATCTTGTAAATAATAAATGCGGGTTTTCTTTGTAGCGTTTTTTTTTTGTGTTGTAAAATTAACGTCATTTTAGTGGATTTATCACTACACAGACATCATCAGGTATAAGATCTTGCATTCTCGTCTTTTTAAGACAGTCTACTCATTTCATATCTTTCTTCCCATCAACTGTGTTCCTCTGCACAAAACATCTTTTGTAGCCCTATCACACACAAAGCTAAGATTAGATTCTGCCTTTAGGGCCATCACCCCAGTACTATCTACTACTGTCCCATTGACTAGAGTTTTCTCATAAGACATTCAAATCAGCCTTTTAAAAAACACTTTTCCAACATGCTTTCCTGTAGCTGGACATGGGATGGTCTGACCGAGTGAGTCGAGAAAGTTTTAACTCTCTCTACGACCTATAGATATGTTTTCTACCCTCTCTTTGCCTATTGCCCCTTTCTGGACTGAGTTCCTATAAGTCTTTTTTGTTCATTTGGTTTTTAATTTTGCTCTATGTTTCCATATTTTAACAATTTGTTTATTGCAAACCACTTAACTGTCAATTGATAGGCAATACATCAAATACAACTGAAACTTATGTTGAATAAAGCTGGAGACTCCGAATCAGTTCTCATGTGAACCACTTACATGTGCTCAGACTTACAATTTAAAGGGCCCTTTTACTAAGGTGCAGTGAAACCTGAGCTTAACATATTATAACACTGGACTTTCCTGTGTGCTAGTCCCAGACTTAATGTGGCTTACTGCCCCTGTGTAAAAGCCCCCCCCCCCCCCCCCAAGTTAGGAGTGTTATTTTGCTGTCCTCACCTACCCAGACGGTTATCCAGATACTGGTTCTGCAAATCAGTGGTACTAGATAATTTCTGAATGCATCTTGATTCTCCTCTGGACTGCTTGGCCATTGCCCAGATAGTGCCAGAGTGGTCAGTAAAGATGTTCAGTGGCATTATCCTGATAATTCCATTCAAAATCTGGGAATGGCCCCAGTGAGCAGCATTTACCCAGGTATGTCCCACTACCCAGCAGCATGGCCCCGGTGAAGAGCATTCCTACCCAGATAAGTGCCACTGAATATAAGAATGCAAGCCTTGCCATACTGGGATAGACCAAAGATCCATCAAGTCCAGTATCCTGTTTCCAACTGTGGCCAATCCAGGTCACAAATACCAAAAGAATAAAACCAATTTTATGCTGCTTATCCTTAAAAAAAAAAAAAACACTGGATTTTCCCGTCTGTCTTAAAAATGGCTTATGGAATTTTCTTTTAGGAAATTAGCCAACTCTTTTTAAAACCCTGCTAAGCTAACTGCAGTTACCACATTCTCTGGCAATAAATATAGGGGGTTATAATGCTTTTGCCTACCCTACTCCACTTCTTAGCTACTTTGAGAATAAAAAGCCAAATTTATAAGCAGAACTACTTCAACTTTACAACCATTTACGTGTTGGTACTATCATGACCCACATGAATGCTTCTGAATATTGATGCAATAAAGTTTAATTTGAATTAGCTTTTAATATTATTGGTGCTATTATAAATATTCCTAAGTGTAATTTTCTTTGAGTTTAAATTGATGAGGCATATAATCAAAGAAAACAAAATACCTATTTAGAATATTGTAAAGCTTGGTAGTAAAACTGGAGGGGAGAGGTGTTAAATTAAGTTTGTTGCTTGTCAATTCGGTATGGTGGAGTATCAACAAGGACGATGACAAAACCTGTTTTGGATAAAGAGTAATATTCAACAAGTAGTCAAGTACTTACGGGCCCAATATTCTAAAGGGTTTAACCGGGTAGTTGAAGCTCCTGCCTTGTTTAAACATGACTGAGCTGACCCTCGGCCAATAGTTAGCGGTACTTATGCAGGTAGTGCCACTGAATATTGCTTTGGGGTTGGGGGGACTGGGTAGATCTGGCACTTAACTGGTTAGCAGTGATATTCAGTGTGCTAACTAGTTATAGCTGGAACAGCAAGAAGGCTGTCCTAAAGTTATCTGCTGAGCTAACTGGGCACCAGTCTGAATATCAACCAGTGCTCAGTTAACTTCCGAATAACCACACTTAACCAGATATTTAATGATGGAGCCTGGGAGTGAACCATCATTGAATATCTGGGATAAATTCAGCCTGTGACTGTCGCTGCCTTAATAACGACTGACTGCCACAAGCTGAATATTGAACTCTTTGGAAATCACTACCACAAACAATCAGACTACTGATGGAGTACATGCAGTTCTGTCGATCAGTAAAATCTTGGTTGTTTCAGACATACTTAGAACATGAAACCTTAAAAACCCATAAATCCCACATACAGGTCTTAAAAACCCATAAATCAATGAAGGCACAATCCATGTATATAAAGTTATATTGAGGATGTAACCTTGTTCCTCCGCACAACAAGGGGTATAATCAGGTTCAAAAGTTCAACCATGGTCTCAGGATAATAAGAATACAAATTCATTATATAAAATGATAAAATCACGTTCTTGGTTTAATGACAGCATAATCGTGTTCTGTGTTATAATCACGTTTCCTGTACAATGTTGATAGTTCAAATGTTAATTCACTGTTAAAACTGTACTCCACTTAGAAATTGTCAGTCAAGTGGACTACAAATGCAAAATTAAATTAAAATTAAATTAGTGCAGCAATATACGCTTAGCTGAGTTGGCGTTAATAATTGGACAGACGCACGCATCATGCACCCAAATGAGACTACCGGCAGGCCAGCGCATCCCCCTGGCAGCAATTTCAGATTTGGCACGTGCCCACAATGCCTGGATGAATTAATTAATTATTTCCCCCCATGTGTGCGTTTCTGGCGGTAATCGGCAGTTGGCATGTGCTGACCGGTCACAGCGAGTGTAGCATGTTAGCCCTTACTGTTAGATCAATGGGTGACGTTAAAGGCTCAGACCAGTTTTAGACGTACGCTGGTTTCAGTTTTACTGCATGCCCTTTTCCTGTCACGTTCAAAAAACACCTTTTTTTTTTTTTGCAGAAACGGTATAATCTGGCCTAGTGTGCACCTAATATATATGCCTACACTGCCGTAGGCCACTTTTTACTGCAGCTTAGTAAAAGGGCCCCATAGTTGAAAAGGTGGGTTGTGGGCATTTCTCAAATCTATGTGTATTGTTATAGAATGCACCCAGTCCACGCCTAATTTAGGCATCAGGATTTACACCAAGTTTTATTTGGCATAACTGCCTGCGACTAAATTTTGTCATGTCGATGGCCGCTTTGCATATTCTGCGTGCAGTTCTGGAGACCACACCTACGGAAAAATATAAACAGGATGGAGTTGGTCCAGAGGGCATCTACGAAATTAGTAAGCGGTCTTGAATGCAAAAATTATAGGGACAGGCTTATCAACCTCAACATGTATACGCTGGAAGAGAGGAGAGAGAGAGAGGAGACATGATAGAAACGTTTAAATATCTCAAGGGCATTTATGTACAGGAAGAAAGCCTTTTTCAAATGAAGGAGAGCTCTGAAATGAGGGGGCAGACGACAAAGTTAAGAGGGAATAGGCTTAGGAGTAACCTAAGGGAGTATTATTTCATAGAAAGTGTGGTAGATGCGTGAAATGGCCTCCCTGTGGAGGTGGTGGAGTCGAGGACTGTTCCAGAATTTAAAAAGGTATGGGATAAGCATGTGAGATCGCTTAGGAACAGGTAGAATTGGGGGTTACAGAGGATGGGCAGACTGGATGGGTCATTTGGCCTTTATCTGCCGTCATGTTTCTTTTTTTTTTTAATGAATTTTTCTTTTACATTTATGCAATAGACATAAATTATGCAATACAGAAAATATATCACTAATAGATTAAATCATAATACATAGAAATAAGATCCATTAAATTTAGTCCACAATTATATGATCCAAGAAAAAGTAAATATTTATATTTAACACTTAATTAAAGTGAATGCCGTCATGTTTCTATGTTTCTAAACCACATGGAAATTTAGACCTATAAAGTATTTATTTATTTATTTGTTTGTTTGTTACATTTGCATCCCACATTTTGAAACCTATTTACAGGCTCAAGGTGGCTTACATAGTACAGTAGAGGCGATCGCCAATACCGGTATGAAACAAATACAAGTAAGGTTATGACAGAATAATGATCAGTGTGATAGACACATTGGGCTTAAGGAGGAGGGAGAGTTGGGTTGTGTCCAGTCCAAACTTTTATATTGTTGTGTTGCGGGGTTGAGGCATTTAGGTAGGATCGTTGGGGTATGCTGTTTCGAACAGGTTAGTTTTTTTTAGGAGTTTTTGGAAGTTTAGGTGATCGTATGTTGTTTTCTCGGCGATTGGTAATGCGTTCCATAGTTGCTTATGTAAGAGAAGCTGATGCATAGGTTGATTTGTATTTGAGTCCTTTGCAGCTTGGGTGGTGGAGATTTAGGTATGTTCGTGTTGATCTAGTTGTGTTTCTGGTTGGTAGGTCTATGAGGTCTGTCATGTATCCCGGGGCATTGTCGTAGATGAGTTTTTGAACCAGGGTGCAGATTTTGAACGCAATACGTTCTTTGATTGGGAGCCAGTGTAGTTTTTCTCGTAGAGGTTTGGCGCTTTCGAATCTTGTTTTTCTGAATATAAGCCTAGCGGCTGTGTTTTGAGCAGTTTGGAGTTTCTTTATGATTTGTTCTTTACATCCCGCATAGATTCCATTACAGTAGTCTAGGTGGCTTAGTATCATGGATTGTACCAAGTTGCGAAATATTTCCCTTGGGAAAAAAAGGTTTCACTCATTTGCCTAAAATTAGGTATACTTCACAGAATACGCTTAGGTGGATTTTTGTTTTTATGTGGATTTTTTTCAGGCACATGATATAGAATATAGCCCTATCCACTGGATTCTGTATAGGTTGCCCAAAGTTGGGTACACAATTTTGGGTACGGATCCCAGACCTGCACAAAAACTAATTAGCTAATCAGACAATAACAATCAAATATTGGTGTTAATCATGTGTCCAACTACTGCAGAACACTTTTTACCACAGCTTAGTAAAAGGGACCCTAATCCCCGGATTCTATATAGCACTCCTAGAGTTACACACTGTTCCATGCATAAATCTAGGTGTAGATTAATTTTTTTAACAAGCTGTTAAGCGTTAACAGCTCTTAACAAGCAATAACGAGCACTAATTGGCAAAACTTAGAATTTACACGCTTACATTGCTAAGCTTATTCTATAATGTACTGTGCCTAAATTCTAACGTGTGTAGGCAAAAAGGGGCATGCTTAGGGGCATGGAAATGGGCGTTTTGTGGGCATTCCAAAATCCATATGCGGTGTTATAAAATATGGGCCAGTGCATATACATCTATGCGCAGGGATTTACACCAGCTTTTCATTGGTGTAAATGGACACCAACTACATATATGTTCTAACTATATTTGCTTAGGCGTAGAATTAGTCACATGAACTATACCTAAGCGTATTCTAAATGCCGCGCGTAGATTTACATGCAGTATTTAAAATACACTTAGATGTATTTGCCTAACGTGCGTTAATTTTAGGCACCATATATAAAATTGGGCCCTAAGTGTGAAAAGCATGTTATGCTAGTATTCTGTAAAGATCATTCCACACAAAGCACGTTTTATAGAATACTAACTTAGGAACTCTTTTACCAAACCGTGCTACCGATTCCTGGCTTGGCAATGCCGACAAAGCCCTGTCAGGTTCTCAGGTTCTGAGCCCGCGGGGACGGGCTCTGGAGCAAACGTGAACCCTTGGGCTGCTGACGAGGAGCGACAGCAGCAGGCAAAACCCACCAACCAACACTGGGCTACTACACCGGCACGGGCAAGGACTGCAGGCACCGCCCAGTGAGCCGGAACACATGGACTGGAACCCCCTGGACTGGAGGTCACTGGACTGGTCCACACTGGACTGGAACACACCAGACTGGAGTACACCGGACTGGAGTACACTGGACTGGTGCGCACTGGACTGGAGCACACTTGACCGGAACACACTGGAATGGTTTGTACTGGACTGGAACACACCGTACTGGTCCGTACAGCTTCACCTGCACTTAGCAACTGACCCCCCAGGAGTTGAGCTGCTGAGTTCGAGTGGCCGACAGGACTTACTGGATACAGGATAACACCAGGACCAGATACTAGAACAAGCCTGAAACAGGAGTACTCCTAGGTACTGAACTAACAGGGGTGCTCCCAACAGAAACCAACAAAAGTGCTCCTAAGCACTGAACTAACAAAAGGACTTCCTAAGCCCTATACTAACAGAAGTGCTACTAATAGCACCACTAGGGTAAGCAGGGGAGCCACAGGGAAAGAGCAGGGAACCTAAACACACAAACTAACACAGGTGCTTCTAAGCACCAGGCTACAGCAGTGCTCCACAGCACTAAACTAACCAGGGGACAACAGGAGAGCCACAGGGAGAAAGCAGGGAACCTAAACACATAAACTAACACAGGTGCTACTAAGCACCAAGCTACAGCAGGGCTCTACAACACTAAACTAACCAAGGTGCTAAGCACCAAACTACCAGAAGTGCTTCCAAAGCATCAGACACAGAAGTGCTTCCAAAGCACCAGAAGGAAAGCAGGGGAGCCACAAGGGAAAAGCAGGGAAGCTAAACACAAGATAGAAGTGCACACTGCACTAACAATAACCTGGACCTAAAGCAAGACGCAAACGTTGCAAAGGCCCTGAAGGGAAGAACACTACTTTCTTATCAAGGCCCTGCCTGATGATGTCACAACTCCCAGACACAGGCAGCCAGCATACTGAAACACAGAGAGGCTTAGCCCACACAGCTGCCGTATAGTGAAGCAATTAGAGTCATGCTGCTGGAAGCAGCTAGCACAGAGAGACAGTTCTAGCTCAGAAAGGACAGACAGAGGAAACAGAAGCCAGCTAAGAAGCTGACCACTAGAAATAAGGTATGTCTGGGAGGGGTCACGGCCAAAATCGTGACAAGCCCATTCACTTTGAATAGGCTTTGCCAGCATTGCCACATGGGGATCGTTAGCATGGTTTGGTAAAAGAGGCCCATAGTGAGGATCTTCCCGGTGCCTTTGGGCAGGGCCAGTCTTAGGCAGAGGTGACCAAGGCGGCTGCATTGGGCCCCGCGCGGCGCGCCTCAACTCTGCCTCTCTGACCCCCGCTCGCTCGGACCGCAACCAAAACCAACCGCATCATGATGATCTGATCCCGCTACTCGTTCGTCACTTACTCGCTCCGGACCGGACCGCATTGCGATCATCGTTCGCTCCCGTCACCCCCCCCCCCCCCGCTGAGCCCGCCGACAGCTCCCGCCTCCCAGACTAGTCCCAGGACAACGACGACAGTTGCAAGCAACTTGCAGCATAGCGACGGCCCAGCCCGCCCCGACAGACAGTTGCAGCAGCCACCACAGCTTCGCTCACCCCAGCTTTTCCCTTCCCGCTCAATGTCCCGCCTTCTCTGATGATGAGGTACTTCCTGTTTCCGCGAGGGCGGGCGGGAGTCATTGAGCGGGAAGGGAAAAGGAGCTGGAGAGCGTGGTCGGTTGGAGGTGAGAGCAGCCATCGGGAAAAGGAGCTGGAGCGTCGTGGTCGGAGGTCGGTGAGCAGCCATCCAAGGGAAAAGGAGCTGGAGCGGAGGTGAGCAGGCAGCCATGGTAAGTTCTTCCTTTCCCACAATATGCCGCTTCTTTATATGATTCAGCACGAGGGAGTTTTTTTATGTCTCTCTGTAACCTTGCAAGGTAGACAAAATTACTCAGCATCTTTGCACAATGAACTTTCTAGTATTTATACCCCAAAATTTCTTCTGGGCGCTGACAGCTAACGTGGAATATGACTAACACACACCAAAACATTCAACACAACTTAACAAGATGCCTACAGAGCTGAACCAAGGAACACAAATGGGAGGTATTTACTGCACCTCTGAATTCCTCCCTGTAGCTTTTGGCCTAGTAAGTCGAGGAAACTCATGCTGCTACACTGACTTCTAGAAAACTCCCTCCCTCTCTGGCATGCACATGCATACATGGACAGTCAAATTTCTGCATTCTGGAAGATTCGCTGAAGACCTACTGGTGCATGCCTGTGGTGGCTACTGTTGGCAATAGTGTCAGTGAATCAGAGACTGACTGACAGACAGACCTGATTCACTGGCAGTCTTGCTAACTGAATTCACCAAGTGCAAGCGTCAGGCTTCTCTGATGCAGGGCTGGCTCATGCCTCATGGCATGGATCTGCCCTGCATCAGCTGACTCAACCCAGGCCATGAGCAGAGAGGGTTATGGGAGACTGCTGGCTGCGTGTGCACTCAAGCAAGGAGGCAGAAGCGAAGATGGCACTAGACTGAATCAAGGTGAGAGCGAGGCCAGACACCTTCCACAAGAACATCTCAGGAACTGCTTCCATCCCCGCAGGAGTCCCACGAACCCAGAAGGGATTCCCGCAGCACTCCCGTAGCCATAGAAGGGATTCCCTCCGGACTCCACAAACCCTGTTCCTGTGCAGGTCTCTACTTGAGAATAAATTAAATCTTTCATCTTTATAAGATCCAAACATCTTAATTGCCTTCTTTTGAATATATCAGGCAGATGACTTAAACATGTCCCTGATAAAGAATTGAGATTCCTTTGCTAAAATTTCAGTGCCAGCATAGCAAATCACAGCAAGTGCATATGGAAGCAGGAGGACTAGATTTAGGACAGTCAGTCTATCTGTAATATAGCTGATTTATGGAAACATTTGGTACTGTAAATGTGTTGTGGTTTTGTCTTTAATGGGAACCTTGCACTTACCTATTTTTTGGCTACTTGTCTCTCTGGTTTGATGGGTTATAGACTAATAGGGGAATTTGAAAGTACTGAATCTTTTCTTAATATTTTTACTTTATTCTCCTTTGTTATGAGAATTGGAACTACTAATTGTAGTGGACTTGAACTGAATAATTTCTGGGGAGGGGAGGTTTCATGATAGCATTGTGCTTATTATTTCAATCAGTTTTTTTGTACAAGTTTTGCTTCATTTGTCTTTATTTGAAATTTCATAAATAAAAAAAAATTCTAAAAATGGAATAATTGTACCAATGGGGTGGAGCTAGGTGGGGGCGGAGCTAGGGTGGGGCGGGGCTATGGTGGGGCCCCACCAAATTGGTCTGCATAGGGCCCCGCACTTGCTAAGACCGGCGCTGCCTTTGGGCACCAGTTATTGAATTCTCCTTATTCCACTTATGTGTGCATGTATAGAACAGTGCTCAGTCAATCTACCACTATTCACTCATATAAATGTCAGTTTTCTTTACATTTCTGTGTGCAATGAGTGCATGGCTGTTTGTGCCCTGTAACACAATTGTCCTTCACGTGTTATATTACTATAAAATTGCTCAGTATTGCTATGAAATATATCAGCATTTCTGAGAATGCACTTGCATTTGCGATGTTTCTAATAAAACGCAGTTATGCAATAATGATAAGGCATATGAAAGTAATTAATATGTGGTGGAATATCAAGTATAATTGAACGCAAAACCTGAAACTACTTATACTGACAGGGATGTGCAGGCAAAAAAAACTTCATTATGTTTTGCATGCCATTTGTCAAATTCTTTTTTGTTTTTGTTCTATTTAGGTTTTTTTTTTTTTTTTTCAATAGTTTTCACTTCAGGGAACAATGCTGTCACTAGAGTACTTGACTGAGTAATAATGGACAATACTAATGACTTGGGAAAAAAAAAGCAAAAAATGTATTGTTTTTCCCTGTAATGTTTCAGGTTAAAATGATAGAGATATTTTCCATTTTATTCCATATTTTCCATGTCATTGTAACCAAATGCACATTTGTAATATCTGAAAAAAGACCTAAGACATCTCTAGTTATCAAGACTTATTATCTTTGGATGGCCTAAAAAAAAAAGTCATAACCTGCAAAGTGTAATGCAGGCCTGCTCTAGACAAAAGAAATCTGCAATGTCCCCTTAACACACAAAGGGGGCAATTTTCTATATGGCACCAAAAAAATCATCGCTGAAAAAAAAAAAGCATGCACACTTTGCGCTTTTCTATAAACCTTGCCTAATGTTAGGCACAGGTTACAGAATACAGGTAGTGGCTGTTCCCACGGCTAAAATTTAGGCCCAGCCATTTTTACACCAACTAAAACCTTAGGTAAATGCCCACATCTTATTTAGGTCCAAATCAGACATATTCTGTAACAGTGCATATAATTTTCAGGAACACCTATGACCTGCTCATGCCCCTCCCATGACCAAGCCCCTTTTTGTAAGCTGCACATTAGAATTTATGTGCACCACTTTACAGAATATACTTAGACGACTGCATATGTAAATTCTAATTAGTGGCGATAATTGCTTCCTGTCTTTGGTATCCTTGGTCGCTCTCCCACTTTTTTTGTTGTACTGTTGTATCTACCATGGGGTGTTTTGAGTTCTCCGTCTTCTGGCAGATTTCTTCTTAGAGAATATATGTGCGCCTTTAACATTTAGCGCAAGCTTATTTTTAGTGTGCGTAAAAAACATTAGCACACCTTTGTAAAAGGCCCACTTAATGCTTTAAATTTCAGTTTGATTTTTGTTTGTGAACAGATATGTAAGCACACTGAACAAATGGCTTTGAAGTAAAATAGCTTTAAGCTTAGGAAATTAAACTCACACCACTGAATTATGAATCACTCTAGCAGGTTAAGAAAAACATAAAAGGAGATTGACAGCATCTCATTTAAAGAATGAACTTGTACAGGAAGACTTCTGGGAAAGATTGCCCACTGCTTCACCATATGCCATTAACAGCTGCCTAATCTGTAGATACATTTTTTTTTCTTTTATCACCACAAGTTAAAAAAATATATTATTGAAATGTCACAGTCCAAATTAAAATAATCTAAGAATGCTTGAGATCCGTTATTTCTGTTCTGTTTCTGTGGTGCTGTTTATCAACTGAGATAGGTGAAACAGCTGTAATTATGACATGGATACTCATTCAAATTTATATGATCTTCTTTGAATTTGTTTTATGTTCATTGCCGATCTAATAAGTCAAATTGGAGTTGTCTCACAATGTTTGAAATTGCCTGGTTCACTTCAGTGTGCATCATTTTAGAAAATATCTTTAGATTTTGAATGTGTCTGCTCAGATTTTCCCAGCTTTCTAGGCTGAGATGGGTTGACAGAGATATTACAATTTCAACAGCTCTTTCATCTAATCCAAGATATTTAGCAGCAATCAGATAACAAAAGAGTAGTCAGTTTGGATGTCATCAATGTTCCATTTCACGCTGCCAAGTCCAAAATGGAATCTGAACTTAACTATGATTAATTCAGATTTTATTTAGTGGAGACAATCAAGTTTGCATTTGATTCAAGTCACATCGGGTCACTGCTGAAAAACTTGAGAAAGCTTAACTATATCAAATTCTCATATAAGCCAAAACTAGTACAAAATCTGAAATCAACCACTTTAAAATAAAAGGTAATAATCAATTTTGAGAGTTGCTACCAATCATATACATAGAACCACTGAAATACACAGCATGATGGCAGAAAATGTGCAGCTATAAAACCTTATCTACATCCGCGATGTTGTGCTTATCCCATACTTAGAAACACAGAAACATGACAGTCCTGGAGGAATCTTGCCCCCCTTCTTGGCAACCCTGCTCGTCTCCACCACCTCCACCTGGAGGTCATTCCATGCATCCACCACCCTCTCCATGAAGCTAGTATTTTCTTAGATTCCTCCTAAGAGTATTTCCTCTGAACTTCTTCCTATGCCCTCATTCCAGAGTTTTCCTTCATTTGAAAAAGGCTCACCTCCTGTACATTCTCTCTCTATAATATCACCAAAATTTGCCCTTTCCTTTCTGAGCACACTACCAGAACCCTCATCCACACTCTTATCACCTCTCGCTTAGACTATTGCAACTTGCTTCTCACAGGTCTCCCACTTAGCCATCTCTCTCCTCTTCAATCTGTTCAAAATTCTGCTGCATGACTAATATTCCGCAAGTGTTGTTATGCTCATGTTAGCCCTCTCCTCAAGTCTCTTCACTGGCTTCCTATCCGTTTCCACATACAGTTCAAACTCCTCTTACTGACTTATAAGTGCATTCACTCTGCAGCTCCTCAGTACCTCTCCACTCTCATCTCTCCCTACATTCCTCCCTGGGAACTCCGTTCACTGGGTAAATCTTTCTTATTTGCACCCTTCTCCTCCACAGCTAACTCCAGACTCCGTTCCTTCTATCTTGCTGCACCATATGCCTGGAATAGACTTCCTGAGCCGGTACGTCAAGCTCCATCTCTGGCCGTCTTCAAATCTAAGCTAAACGTCCACCTTTTTGATGTTGCTTTTAACTTCTAACCCTTATTCACTTGTTCAGAACCCTTATTTCATCATCCTCACTTTAATATTCCCTTATCTCTTGTTTGTCCTGTTTGTCTGTCCTAATTAGATTGTAAGCTCTGTCAAGCAGGGACTGTCTCTTCATGTTCAGGTGTACAGCGTTGCGTACGTCTAGTAGCACTATAGAAATGATGAGTAGTAGTAGTAGGTATTTAAATGTCTCTATCATATCTCCTCTCTCCCTCCTCTATTCCAGTGTATACATGTTGAGGTTCATAAGCCTGTCCCCATATGTTTTATGACTTTCTTGAGTTCAGATATTGCTTTTGCTTGATGGCATGGAACACCATTGTCCTGGAATATGTAGCCACCTAGAACAAATTTCTTTGCTGATGGAATCATGCACTTCCACAGTATCTCAATGTACTTATTTCCTTGGCAGTTGATGATTTGTAGATGTTTCAACACCACTTGCTCTCATGCAACCTCAAGTCATGATCTTCAATGGATAGGTGACAAACATATTCAAACATTTTGGCTTTCATTCTTTACCAGGAAATTACTTTACATAGGTGGGAGCCTTGTCTCCTAGTGAGGTAGAAAGTGCTTGCATCTTTGGAAAGTAAGTCTTCTAAGTCGTTGACTCTGTATTTCCTTGGTGCCTCTGTCAACAACAGCTTCTTCTTGCATTGCATCCCCTCAATCCATATTGCAGGTATCTTTTACACAATGTAGATGAACTGCCACTCCACAGTTGTCAAACAACTGCCTGACTAGCTGAGGTAAGGTGAGCCAAAATTCTGTAACAGTGATTGGTTTGAGTTGGATCCACTTTTGCTGCTGGATACAATTCTGCTTAACTTTACTATTTGCTAAGCAGCGGACAATGGGAATAAACATTCAACGTACAAAATTAGTTACACTTGACTAGCTGCGGGCAGACAGTGTTCTACCCTTGAGCCTGGGTTGTGGCAAGACTCCCCAACCTCAGCCCACAGTTTGGCTCCTCTGTTAGCTAAGGAGATTAACAGCAATGACCCTGATCCTGCTTTACTGTCAGGACTGGCTCAACAGGTACCCCTCTCTCTCTTTCCACCGGGTCACTTGGTTGGGGTATAGAAGTTCTCAAACACAGGCTACCAAGCAAGTGTAGAAGGTTTTTGGCAGTTAAAGCAGTGCACTTACCACGCACTGACTAAACAGGAGGTGCTAAGTGCTTCCATGTTAACCAGGAGCATTTCCCATGTGTTAATGTGAATATTACATGCACAGCCTGTTTTATTGCTGATATTCAGCCCTTAAGGGGGGAGGGGAATTCTACATATGGTGCCTAAAAAATCCATGTGGAAAACATTTCCGCCTAAGTGTATTCTATAAGCAGTGCCTAGATTTAGGCGCTGTATATAGAATACGCTTAGCTGATATTCCAGCGCCTAAAACTATGTGCGTCCATTTATGCCAATAAAAACATGGTATAAATCCTGCTGCATAGTTTTAAGTGCACTGGGCCATATTCTATAACTATGGGTGTAAATTTCAGAATGCCCACAAAATGCCGATTCCCCTGCCCATAAGCACATCCCTTTTTGCCTGCGTTAGAAGTTAGGCACAGCGCATTACAGAATACACTTAGCAAGTTGTGCATGTAAATTCTAATTATTGCCAATTAGTGCTCATTATTGCTTAAGTGCTTTTAACACTGACTTGTTAAGCCAATTAATTTACATATGCTGTTATAGAATCAGCTTGGATTTCAGTGCGGAACCCTAGGCGCACTATATAGAATCCGGGGGTAAGCGGCCAGGTTTACCGCATAAATGTCTGTCCTGTGTTTGTGCGGTAACCTGTGGCCGCTTAAGTTATGTGTTAGCTGGCTTAGAAATAACAGGATATTCAAAGCCAAAGCCAGCACAGGTCGCTGCTTTGAATTTTCAATGAATAACGCTTTTGGCGGTGAGTAAAATGCTCACCACCTCTGGCTGAATATTGGACCCATTTTTTGTTTTTTTTTAAATCTCAGCACTATTTAAAGCTAATGCTATAATTCAGTTGTATTTTGGCCCTTTAATCAAATATCTAATATTTGAAGGTTGGAAGTTATGGGACTGGACTGGTACAAGGTTAAAATGCCAACAGCAAAAACAAAAGAATAAGGGTGGATCCGTGATCTTCCCAATATAATGAAAGACAATTGGGACAATATTCAGATCGCAGGAGTTAGCCCAGTGCTAAGCCCAGATGTTCAATGCTGGGCCGTTTCCAGGTACTGGCACTGAATAACCAGTTTATTTTTGGCCAGTTTGAACTTAACTAGCCAAGCCGATATTCAGTGCTGGCCGGTTAAGTTGGAATCAGTCAAAGATATTCCAGGTATTCATGCCATCTTATTATATAATAAAGTAGTTTCTATAAGCGGGCACCTCATTGTAGATACCATGATGCAGTGCAACAAGTGCATATTCTGCAACAGGATATGGATGCTTAGATTTCATAACCCAATACAGTCACACCTTACATTTAAGTACCCATCAATTACACCAGCCATAGAGCTGGTGTAGCTGTGGGAAGCTATATACAGCAATGACTTGAATTGTTTGCTGATTCTTTGCTAGTGTGACCTATAGATGTTGAAAGGAAGACACCTTACAACACAATTTGGCTCTGACCTCTGACGTAGGCCTTTGCTGAAACATGGCCATGTCGGGTCCTTTGATAAAAGTGCTGCCCTGGAATCGTGGCTCCACCTGTTTGTCCTTTCTGAGCTCCTCTACACTGATTTTTGCTTCACATTTATTTACATTGTTGATTCCCTCTAATCTGCTTGTCACATCATACATTTAGGCACCCATCAATTAAACTAGCCATAGAACTGGTGTAGCTGTGGGATCTGATATTTGGCAACGGCTTAAGTAACTTAAATTGTTAAGGGGCCCTTTTTACTAGAATACATTTAAAAATGGGCTTAGTGCAGTTTCACATGTAACTTTCCTGTGTACTAAGCCCATATTTTAACATGCCAGTAAAGTAGGGTAGGAAGCCAGTATAACTGAAGAAACAAAGGGAGTGACATGATCATGATTTTTTTGCATGAAGTAGAAGACAGGCGGCAGAGTTTTCAAGAGTCTGAAGATGACGCTGTGTCTGGATAATACCAATGTACATGGGGCTGCAGTAATCTAGATGAGATATAATGAAGGCACGGACTAAAGTATGCATTGCAGGAAAGTCTAGGAGTTTGTGTATTTTCCCTTAAAATGGCACAACCAGAAGAAACCGAACTTAGCACACGAAAAACCTGGTGTTCAAATAAAAGGTGGGAGTCAATAATGACTCCTAGATACCTAAAGAAAAGAACTGGACTGATAGGGTGGTCAAAAATGGAGAGGGATGGAAGGGGTAGAATGAGGACCTGTAATCCAGCAAGCTGTCACAGTTGTGGCCATGGCCTTATGTTCAGACCTACTGTTGCTCTGTATCTAGCTCTGTGACGTCTCCAGTCTGCCTTTTTCCCTATTGTTGTTCTTCCTATAAGCCAAGCCAAACTTTGGACTCCTTGCTTCTGCTTCATTTCCTATTGTTGTTCTTCCTGTTTGCCAAGCCTTGCTTTGGTGTCCCTGCTTCTGCTTCATTTCCTACTTGTGACATCATCAGCCTACTCCTTTATAAGGACCTAGGAAGCTTTCCTATGTTGCCTTTGCAAGAGGTCTCATAATATTGTGTTACCTGTTTAGATCATATCCATACTTGGCTTTGTTCCTGAGTGTTTTGCTCCTGAAGGTCTGTTCTGTGTTTCTCTGAGTGTTGTGTTTCAATGCTTTCCTTTGTTTCTGTGAGTTTGCTTTTGAATCTTGTTTCCTTAAAGCCTGGCTGTACAGCCACACCCTGCCTTTGGTGTTTGATTCTACCCTTGGCTCCTGCTTTTAGTCTAGCCCTGCTTTTGACTCTTGCTATAGTTAAGCTCTGTGTTTAAGCCATCAACTGTGTTTAGCCAAGCTCTGTTTCTGTATTCCCTGTTCTGTTTCCTGTGTGTGTGTGGTTCTTGTCTGGAGGAGTAGCCTAGTGGTTAGTGCAGTGGACGTTGATCCTGGGGAACTGAGTTTGATTCCCACTGCAGCTCCTTGTGACTCTGGGCAAGTCACTTAACCCTCCATTGCCCCTGGTACAAAATAACTACCTGAATATATGTAAACTGCTTTGAATATAGTTGCAAAAAAACCTCAGAAAGGCAGTACATCAAGTCCCATTTCCCTTTATTCTGAGTCTGTAGAAGCCAGCATCATACCTGATTACTTCACTGCTATCCAGCTGTGGGTGCTGGTAAGCACATTGTTTCTTTTTTTGTTTGTCTTTCCTTAGTCTGCTTAATCCTTTGCCTGCCATGTTTGCTTCCTGGCTCTTGAGCTCTGTTTCTGCCAAGGTCTGTTCCTGTGTGTGTTTGAGCCAGGTTCTGCTCCTGCACTATGTTTGAGCTAGTTTTGTCCCAGTTCCCTGCTAAGCCAAGTCCCTTTCAGTATCCTTTTCCAGCCAAGCCAAGCCCGTTCCAGCATCCAGTTCCAGTCAAGCCAAGCCGTTCTAGCATCCAGTTCCAGCCAAGCCAAGCCCATTCCAGAATCCAGTTCAAGCCAAGCCAAGTCTGTTCCAGAATCCTATTCCAGTCAAGCTTGGTTGAGAATCCTGAATCCTGTTCTAGCCAAGCCTGCTTGAAAATCCTGAAGCCTGTTCCAGCCAAGCCTGTTTGAGAATCCTGAGTCCTGTTTGAGAATCCTGAGTCCTGTTCCAGTCAAGCCTGTTTGAGAATCCTGAATCCTGTTCCAGCCAAGCCTGTTCGAGAATCCTGAATCCTGTTCCTGTTTTGTTTATTGTCTTGCTTCTGTTATTCTTGTTACCTAGCTCCTACCCTGTCTTGCCTGTCTAGGTGTGTGTTATCTTGTCTCTTTCAGTCTAGTCCTGTCCGGATTCAGTCTTTGCCTTGCCCTTTTCTGAACCCAGTTTTAATCTACTTATGTGTTTTGCCTTGTCTTGCATTTCTGGGTCCCAGTCCCAGTTTTAATCCAGTTCCAAGTCTTGCCTTGTCCGGTCTGGGTTCTAGTTCTGGCCCTTTGCCTTCTTTTTTTTGCCTCATCTGGATCCGGTTCTTGTGTTGTCCATTGTGTTTAGTTACCTCTGTCCTGCCTTGTTGAGTCTGTTAGTTTATCCTAGTCCAGTCTGTGCTGATTCGTGCCTGGTCCAGCCCAGGTGATTTGCCTGCCAAAGCTCCGGCTTTGGTCCAAGGGCTCGCCATTCCTGACAGATGTGACACAAGCAGTGGTTTTACTAGGATTAAGAACAAGCCGATGGTTAAAGAGCCAATCTGAAAGAGCATTCAAAGCAGTGTGCAATGGGCCTTCTTTTTTCATTGCACCTTTTTACTAGAACAGCTTGCCCCTAGAAATTCAGAGTGAACTGACACACATTTCAACAGCCATAAAGACCTGGTTTTTTCAACAGGCTTATGGTGTATAGGAGACTAAGAATTGTTTGTGGTCAGCTCTTCCTCACCCTTCTATCTATTCATCTAGTAGTAAAGAATGTGGTTCCCTGTGTGTGATCTTTCCTGGCCAGATTATTGTAGTTTCTTTCCATGTTCTCCTTAGTCTATACACCGCTTTGTTCTGAGAGACATTTAAGGCAATATTTCAAATCTGAATAAAGAATAAATGAAGAGGAAAAATTTGAACACATGCTAACTAGATAATGCATAGTTAACATGGGAGCACTTAGCACCCCCTAAATAGGAGGTGTTAAATGTTCCCACCTTACTATTTGCGCAGATCTCACATGTTAATGGAAAAATGAGTGCCAAAACTGCAAAAAGAACATGTTAGAAATGGGATTGGCATGTGGGGAAAGTCCCACATTGAAGCGTGCTCAACCATTTCTTAGTACATCTTAGGAAAAGGGCCCCCTCACATCTCTACTATTTGTACTGAGACGTAGGTGCCAAAATAATGACAATAATACAGAGTAAGTACATGGAAACTACTGCATCTACTATCTAACCAAGTAGTTCCCAAACCTGGTCCTCAAGACACCCCAGCTATTCAGATTTTCAGGGTATCCATAATAAATATTTATGAGAGATATTTGCGTGCACTGCCTTCGCTGCATGCAAATCTCTTTCATGAATATTCATTATGGCTATCCTGAAAATCTGACTGGCTGGGGCGACTGCAGGACCAGGTTTGGGAACCACAGATCTAACCCATTTTTGCCTCTGCTTTTGAAATCTCATCTGCCTCTCTGTATACTACATGCCTAATTTCAATCTAAACTCCAATTTGAAAAGCTCCTAACCTTCCTTCCTTCATGAGCTGTCATATTGTTTAGTGTCCATTCCTACCTTCCTACATATCATCTATTGAATGTGAGTACACATAATTCAAACATTAGGGGGTTATTAAAAAAATCACCAGTAACGAAGGACTTGTTACAGTGAAAGTTTTTCTGGTCAGTCGAGACTTTGCTCATTTTCTCACTTCACAAATCATAAAACGATCGGCTGTCTAACAAAACTTTGCTTTAGAATTCTCAGAAGGTCGATGCAATATTGATAGAGTCTATGTGGCTTCATAAACAAATTTTATTGACATAAGAGTCTGTAGGATTTATTCCCAACAGGTTTATTACCGAGAAAAACAACTAAGAATATAGGTTGTCTTGTATGATGATAACCAAGGGAGAAAGTGTACTGAGTTTTACTGATATATAATTTTACCTTAAACTAGCCAAGTTGAAAATATCAGACTCTATGATTGTATTTTGCCTTTCAATGAGTGTGCTTAGAATGAAACCTGCTAAGATTTTCTTTCAGGCTAAAGTAGCCCAACAGACAGTGTCAATATAATATATGGAATGTCAGTTGAATAGAACATTAGTTGATGACTAATCATCTTCTTTGGATGAAAAAGACTGAATAAGTACTATAAATCTTCAGATTTCAGATATTGCTGCTGAAAGTCTCTAACCACTGTAGCACTAGGAGGTAATTCTATAACATAAATACTAACATTTACCTGTTCACATACATAAATGTTTAGAATAGTGACATTGTACACATTAGCGTATAACTGCCCAAATTCCACCTGAGGGCTATTCTGTAAATACCTGACATCAAAGGGGACATACACTTGGATGGAGTTTGACTGGGACTTGCACACATGTAATTTATAGAATACTATAATTTATCAATGGATTTCTATAAATAGCATCTAAAGGGCAGGGCCACCGAGGGGGGGGGGGGGACAGGGGGGACAAAAGTCCCGGGGCCCGGCGCCGCCGCCTGGCCCGCCCTCCGTCACTTCCAGAACTAACCTTAAGCCTCCTTTCACTTCGCAGCAAGCAGCAGCAGGTCAGACCACTCCTTCCTTCCATGTCCCGCCCTCGCCTGACGTAACGTCCACGAGGGCGGGGCACGGAAGGAAGGAGAAGAGGTCTGCCATGCCGCTGCTTGCTGCGAAGTGAAAGGAGGCTTAAGTTTAGTTCCGAGGGCCCGGCGATCTCGGGTGGGGGAGCCCGGGGGCGGCCTTGTCCCAGGCCCGGCTCCAGCTCTCAGCGGCCCTGCTAAAGGGGTCCTTTTACTAAGCTGCGTAAGCATCTACGCGTGCCAAAATGGAGTTACCGGCTGACTACCATGTGGCTCTTGAGGTAATTTCATTTTTGGCATATGTCTGATACGCACATCTGAAAAAATATTTTTTATTTTTGGGCATGCGTAATGGATTCACGCCAAGTGGCATTTAGTGCTTGTAGGTCTTTACCGCCCAGATTCTTTACCACTAGGTCAATGGCCGGCGGTAAGGTCTCAGACCCAAAAAGGACACACAACAACTTTCATTTTACCGGACGTCCATTTTCGGCAAAAAAAAGGCAATTTTGTAGGTGCACATCTTAAATACCACAGGCCATTTTTTCAGCACACCTTAGTAAACGGGCACCCCAAAGTTAGGTACCCAACTTTCAGCCCTCAAACGGGACTAAAATGGCAAATTGTCAACCATTTCTCTGACCTCATGTGCAACTTTCTTTAGTCACCTTATTTTCTAAGTCCTCTTACACTCTTACTTATCTATATGTTCCATCTTTGCTTATACCCTACACTGTCAATTTAAATGTTATATTATGTATTGTGTAGACCCTGAAAGTAGAATACTATGCCATACTTTGTATTGTTATTTGAATATTTTTGCTGTTGTAATTGTCTATTGCTCATGTTTGATTTATTGTTACTTTACACCTCCTTGAGAGAATTCCTTCAAAAAGGCAGTAAATAAATCCTAATAAATAAATAAAATAAACAAACATGCACTCAGTTACAGGATATTGCCTGAGGGCCGAATTCTATATATGGCACTAAGAGTCACGTACATTAAATTGGGTATGCACCCAATTTAATGAATGTAATTTAAATTTAGTAATGAGCCAAACAGCGCTGATAATTGGTGATAACCCTCGAACGCTTGATTAGAACTAATTGGCAATAATTAGAATTTACTCGCATATTCTATAACGATGTGAATGTAAATCCTAATGCACATACATATTTGAAGGTGTGGATGGGGTTTTTCTGGGGGCATTCCCAAATGTTATGCATGTTCATATAAAACATGGCCATACTACACCTAACTATAGGGGTCTGCATTTAAGCCTGCTCATAGAAAACATAATTGCAGGCACTTAGGCACAGTTTACACCCAAGCATGATTCTATAAAGTACGCATACTCTTTATAGAAGTGTACTAAGGGGACCTTTCACAAAGGCATGGTAGCATTTTTAGCACACACTAAAAATAGCACATGCTAAATGTTAGACACCCCCATATATTTCTATGGGCATCTCTAGCGTTTAGAGCATGCTAATCATTAGCGTGCATTAAAACCACTCACTAGCGCGACTTTGTAAAAGATCTCCTTAGCGTGATAAATGTTTGGCACCGATTTTTAGATGCTACTTATATAATTTACCCCTAAGTGTTTTCACATGTAGCTGAAAAGGGGAGTGGCTATGGGATCAGCATGTATGTGTCAGGGGTGTAATTTTGTGTGCAATTTTATGGAATATTGGCAGATGAGCACCCAACTTGCAAATCAGGATTTACAACAGGTTTCAGATGAATTGCTCATGCCCAAAGCTGGACGTAGAATTCAGTGCCGAATGCTTTTCTATAAAAAGCACTTGTCCCAGAGTGCCCTTTATGGAATAGCACCAGGTGCTGTTTTTTTTCCAGTGCCTAAATTTGGATGCCCTATATGCTTATATATGGCATTTAGGTGTGAACGCATACTCTCTGTGGCTGTTATTCATGCTTGTACTTTTCAAGTAATTACATGATTATGCCCCCAAATTCCTTTATAGAACACGTTCCTACCAGGCACCCCTGGGGCTTCTAATTATAGGTGCCAGTTATAGAATTGCTGTATATATGGATAGTGAAGGGGTAGAGTTAGGGTGGATGGATAGTAATGATATTCAGCCACTATACCCAGGGCTGTCTCAAGGGCTATGTGAATAGTGCGGCCCTACAGGGCACGAAGCAGACAGGGCACAAAAATCACTCTCTGTGACGAAACAGTGTTTTGGTCTGTAAAATGTATTGGATATTTCCCTGCCTTGATTATGTCCTGATGTGTATTTCTCCTATTTGGCCATTCTTTGCTGTAAAGCTATTACAGGAAACTGAATGTTCTTTTTCTTTAACACAAGCAGGAAGCAGGTAGCAGTATACATTTACATCTTGTTGACTGGGCTCTGATTGGCCCAGCTCATTTTTTTTTTTTTAGAGTGAACTGATCTTGCCTCCAGTCCTAGCCAGGAAGAAAAGAGAGCAGGATCTCTTTGCTGAGGCTCAGCAAACAGTTATAGAACCTGATCTTCTCAGGTACTTTTCAGAACGTAAGCAAATGTTTAGTGTTATAATTGATTCATGTTTCGTTACCTGTTACTGTTTGCTGACTGCACTTCTTTTAGTTCATTGTTCAATTTTTAAAGACAATAAGCATTCCTTTTCAATTTATTGTTTTTGCCTGTCTGGACCGACAAAAAATCCTGGTGGTTTGTGTGTGTTGGATCTGTGAATGCTTTGTGGGAACTATGAGACCACTGGGAGTGTGGCCCCAGTAACCTAGAAATCACTGGGGATAATTTGAGAGCAAGAGACTTGCCCAGAGGCGGTTGTGACCCAGTTGGTAGGAGGAGGGTGCTAGTGTAGAGCATGAGTGGCAGTTGCAGGCAGACCTGAGCTATGCTGGTGATAGACTCTCTAAGTGGGTGCAGAGTAACCCCAGGTGGGTGCATGGCATTTTGTGACACTCCCTATCCATTGTCTTCCCAGGGGTGTCCATTGCACAGTGGGAGGGATGGGGGCACTAGGGGTCATGTCACATAGTGCATGATTCTAGCTCAGGACTATGCATATAGGTATGCAGTTTACTGTAAAAAAACAGTCCTACATGAAACCATTTAGCTATATGTAGAGCAGCTGAATATCTCTACAATGCTTGTGGTTGGCATGGTGACTGCCTTAAAAGTATATACAGCAACACTGCCTATCTGTATAGCTATACTGAATATAAATACATTTTAAGGTCTGAGGCCTATATTTCAAAACATAAGCTCACTGTCACTATTGAAAATTGATCATGAAGTAGTTTGTTGCACATTCATAAATCCCATCAGACAAATGTTAATTAACAATTGTACATACAACGGATGGTACGTACGAGGATTCCTATTACAGTACTCGGTTTTGTAAGTACCTTATGCTACCATTTATAGGTATCCAGTTTCCAAAAACTCTTATGCACATACTGATACATTCCTTTCTAACTTAAGGATTGTTTAAAAATACAAAAAAGTGTACATCTGCTCTCTGTACAAAAAAAAGGTAGCTAACCTAAACCAGCAAGTCATAATGGATGAAATTATTTTTTGACGAGTGATATTGCCAACTATCGTTTTAGGGCTACTGACTAAGAGGGGTTTACTTATATGTTTCTAGGACAGTGTCCACCTTATAATTGAAAGAGAAAAACGCCTAGATTTCGACCCAAATCGGGAGATAGACGTTTATCTCACAAAAACGAATAAATCGGTATAATGGAAAGCCGATTTTGGACGTTTTCAACTGCACTCCATCGCAGAAGCGTACAAAGTTCACGGGGCGTGTCAGAGGCGTGGTAAAGGTGGAACTAGGGCGTGGTTATCGGCCGAGGAGAGATGGGCGCCTTTCGCCGATAATGGAAAAAAAGTATGCGTTCGTAGCTAGAATTTAGGGCACTTTTCCTGGACCCTGTTTTTTGACGAATAAGGCCCCAAAAAGTGCCCTAAATGACCAGATTACCACCAGAGGAAATTGGGGATGACCTCCCCTGACTCCCCCAGTGGTCACTAACCCCCTCCCACCAGAAAAAAATGATGTTTCACAACTTTTTATTTTCACCCTCAAATGTCATACCCACCTCCCTGGCAGCAGTATGCAGGTCCCTGGAGCAGTTGTTAGGGGGTGCAGTGGACTTCAGGCAGGTGGACCCAGGCCCATCCCCCCCCCTACCTGTTACATTTGTGCTGCTTAATGCTTAGTCGTCCAACCTCCCCAAACCCACTGTACCCACATGTAGGTGCCCCCCTTCACCCCTTAGGGCTATAGTAATGGTGTAGACTTGTGGGCAGTGGGTTTTGAGGGGGATTTGGGGGGCTCAACACACAAGGGAAGGGTGCTATGCACCTGGGAGCTCTTTTACTTTTCTTTTGTTTTTGTAAAAGTGCCCCCTAGGGTGCCCGGTTGGTGTCGTGGCATGTGAGGGGGACCAGTGCACTACGACTCCTGGCCCCTCCCACGAACAAATGCCTTGGATTTATTCGTTTTTGAGCTGGGCGCTTTCATTTTCCATTATCACTGAAAAACAAAAACGCCCAGCTCACAAATTGTCGAATAAAACATGGACGTCTATTTTTTTCGAAAATACGGTTCGGTCCGCCCCTTCACGGACCCGTTCTCGGAGATAAACGCCCATGGAGATAGACGTTTTCGTTCAATTATGCCCCTCTGTGTATTCTTTTTACCACAGTTCTCCTGGTTGAGATTTGATATAGATGTTATGCAACAGGGTCACCACATGAAGATATTCAGCAAGACTTGTGGAGAAAAAAATATATATTCCCCTTCAAAGTTACACAGGCATGTGCCAACTTGCTGTTGAATTCTGTGTTATGCTCCCTGTTGATCCTTAGTCTACTTTGTGACATCTGCTCTATGTGAATTAATATTTGCTTGTAACATCTGGCCTATCTTCCTAACGTAGCATCCTTCTTCACATTTTCTGAATTGAATAATATACACTACATTAGAAGCCCAGCATGAGTAGGATCCCTGTCTGTTGAAGGCTTTTCCTGTATGGAGAACTGTGAGATTGCTGGCACATTTTTCAACTTGGTATTTTAGAGGGACTTGTGCCATCCCTTCTTTCCAAGTTTCAGTTATAAGCTTGCATTTTACTAATTTTCATTTCAGAACAGGTGGTTGTTAGAAGCCCAGTATGAACAGAGCAAGATATCTCTTTTAGGGGGTCTTTTACTAAGCAGTAGTGTTTTTAGTGCGTGCTAAACGCTAGAGATGCCCATAGGAAAATATGGGTGTCTCTAGTGTTTAGCACATACTTATTTTTAGCACATCCCAAAAACGTTACTGCGGCTTAGTAAAAGGCCCTGTTAGTGCCTTATTCTCCATTAGTAGTGGCTAAAGGTCTTATGATTTTCAAGCTCTGTCTCAGCAAGGATTATATACATAGCTCCCACAGCTGAACACGCAACTTTGGATGTGTGCCCAAATTGTGTGTGCAATTTATTTATTTGTTACATTTGTATCCCACATTTTCCCACTTATTTGTAGGCTCAATGTTGCTTACATAGTACCGGAGGGCGTTTGCCGACTCCGGTGAGAACAAATACAAAGTGATGTTGTGGTACGATAAAGTTCATGTGGCACAGCCACATTTGGGAATCGTACAACGGAAGAGTTGTGTTATGTCCATTGCTTACTTTAGTTTTGTTGTGTTGCAGAGATCAGGCATTTATGATGGATTGGTAGGGTATGCCTTTTTAAGCAGGTTAGTTTTTAGTTTTTTTCCGGAAGTTTAGGTGGCCCTACGTGGTTTTCAAGGCTTTTGGTAATGCGTTCCACAGTTGTGTGCTTATGTAGGAGAAATTTAATTGAATAACTAATTAATGGCAATAATTGTGTGCTTGGATGTAACAAAAGAGAGGGAACAAAGTACAAACTAAAGTCCAAAAAAAAAAAAAAAAAAAAAAAAGTCCAAACAAAAAAAACAGCACCACGGGCCTTTAAAAATGGAACACAGTTCTTTAATGAATGAGCCTTGACAAAAAGACCCGACATGGGCCGTGTTTCGGTGACTAGCACCTGCGTCAGGGGTCTACATAGAATACAAAACATAGAAATAATATATTTTTAAAAAAATTTTTAAAATATAATGAGTAAAACCAAAGATTAATATTTAGACTCATCAAGCATACATATATAAGCCTATATAAACACCTAAAGCATTTAATATTTTAACATTGCATTTAATATTTTAACATTCTCATATATTATTATATAGTAATTTAAAAATAAATGGATAATTAATCAAAACAAAAATGGTAACTCACCACAGTGCTACCAATTATTGGCATTAATTGGGAACAATTTGGATATGTGTGCACAGCTTGCCACATGCTATCCTATACAGATGCATACACAAATGTTTTAACGCTTAACTGAAAATGAACATGGGCATGGGTGGGTCAGTTGCATTCACTAATAATGTGTGCAATATTATAGAATTGGAGGGATCTGCACCTAATTTATATGCAAATATTTATACCAGGTTTCATCCTTATGGCCAAAATTGAGTGTGGATCCCAGTGCTATGCGTTATTCTATAAATTGTGCCCAACTCAGAGCACCATTTATAGAAGAGCACTTGGCATGTATTTTTTGGCACCCAAATTTGGGCACAATTTATTGAATCTGGCCCTGTGTGTGTGATTTTCTTTACTTTGCATAGTTTGGGTTAAGAAAATGTGGGTTTTGTTTATTCATTTTTTTGGAGGGGGGAAGGGGTAAGGATTAAGTCAAGACTTAAGGTGTTCATCCCTGTTGCTTTGGTCAGAACACATCTGGTGGCTTAGTATATTATGAGCTTTTTCTTTTATGTGAAGGATGCTAGCTGAAACCAGGGGTGTGCTGGTAAATTTTTAACAACAGGCTCTTTCTCCGGACATAGCCAGCTTTGCAGTCGGAAGGGCCAGGAGTGGCCGGGGGTGGGGGGGAGCAACACTTGCCTCTCTCTCCTCCCTCCCTTTGTGCGGGCACGCTAGGCATACCTTTGCTGGCAGCCAATAAATGGACTGCCACCACTCCCAACGTCTTGCGCTGAGTAGCATGCTGGAACTTCTCTCACATGCTCTAGAAGTCCCAGCCTGCTGCCCAGAGCTGGAAACAAGGAGCAGGGAGCAGCAGTAGTCTTTTACTTGGCTGGCAGGGCTCAGCATCCTCACCAGCAAAGTAAAAGATAATTCAGCAGGGGGCCCAAGCCCACATTTTGGAAGCCAGTTGTTAAAGTAGACATGGAGGGCCCTACTTTAACAACCGGCTCCCAAAATTCTTGCGAGCCTGTAAGAGCCTGCTCCAGCACACCACTGGCTGAAACCATGAAGATAGTTGCATCAGTCTGTTTCCTGTATACAGATGCCCCCTCATTTTATAACATGTCACCTAACTTTAAGCACCATTTCTGCACGTAAATGTATAGAATACTAGCACTTACACTTGGGTATGTAAGTGATAGGTGAGCACTCAGTGTTATTCTATATGTAGGATTCCTGGGAATCTGGAATGCTCCTATTTGGAAACCCCCGTTTGTGTACAATTGAGACTGATTTGATTCGGATTATAGAATTAGCGGTCAGCACGCTGCATCTAAATGCCTAAATTGTGGTGCCCAGTTATGGGATTGCCCTCATGGTGTAGACGGCAATTGTTGATGGAAACTGATGAAATAAAACTCTCGATTTCACAGTTCATTTTAAGACATCTGAACAAAACAATCTCTATCAACAGTGGTCATCTGTAAAAATCTGTATATAGGAAACTCAGGAACATGTACAGCTATCACCACAGAGTAGACACTGTGGAACTGCCAAGAATCAGCTGAATAAAATAATTTTCTAATTGATTATGCACCACCACCAACAAAAATCTTGTCATCTTCTGATAAACCTTAATTTTCCCTCCACCATTCCCCTTAGACCATCATTGAAATTTTTTTTATGAATCATGCATATATTCCAGTAATGTCTTTTGATCATTCTTTTCTGGCCTGAAAAATGGACTGTTATAGCTCCTGAAAGGCAGTCAAGAAATTAGTCAAATAAAAACATGGGGCCTTTTACTAGAGCGCCGTAGGCCTAATGCAGACCTACTGTGCACTAAAGGGCATTACCACAGGACACGCTAAGGCATTCTGCAGTAGTTTCCCACTCAGCATACGCTAATCCCACACTAAAAAATATGTTTTATTTTCCAGTGCAGGAGGCGTGCCTATGGGCAGAGAGTAGGCGTGCAAGTTCTAATCAGGTAGCGCGGGCACATTACTGCATACGGGAGAAGTGTAGGAACCCTTAGTGCCAACTAAATAGGTGGCCATAAGGGCTCCTGCAGTAATGGCCACACACTAATGGGGAAATCAGTGCATGGGAATTACAAAAAAATATGGAAAGGCAGCCATATTACCCCCAAGCTAAAAATGACTGCAGCGTGCGGAAAATCCATGTGCTGACAAACGTGCCGGACACTTTTTAGCACTGCTTGGTAAACGGACCCCTATATTGTTTTGGTTTTATTTGTTAAGTTTAATTTCTGTGCAGATCCACTGATGATGTAACAGAATTAATTGAAATTTTTTATGCATCCACACATCAATATACAGGTAACTTATCTATTGCACATTTCATTAGACCCAGACTACTACAGCACAATTGTGATTTTAAATCCTTTTACATGCAGCAAACATAGGTAGAAACAAAACCCTATCAGACTGATACAAATGAGATGTCATTCAATTCCTGACAGGACACATGATCCATTTTCCTGATGGCAAAGGTATGCTGTTGAAAAATGAGAATGCATGATGACTGCAGGCTGAAATAAGTACTTTTCTTCAGTTGTTTTCTTTCTTAAAAAAAAAAAAAAAGTGAACCTCCCAAGAGCACTTGAAGGATAAATAATCCCAGCGCTACTTATGACCTTACAGCAGTTCTCATTGCTTACCCTTTGATTATAAAAATGTAAGAAAATTGATATATGTTACATGCTTTTCTCCTTGTTATCAAAGTAAATATTAACTATTAAAACATATTTTCACATGTAATTGTATATAAATTTATCTATTCTGTGTTTTTGTTTAGCTCGTGCCTTTTTAGTTGTATCTGAAGGTGAGTTGCGTTCAGGTACAGTAGATATTTCCCTCTGCTCAGAAGAATTACAGTCTAATGCTTGTACCTGAAAGAAATTGTCATTGACCTCATTTGCACCAGCTCTAGCTTTCTGAAACAGATCAATGTTTTACGTGTGGACCTCCAAATGTCACAGCTCTACTCAAGACCCACTGTGGAACAAGAGCGCAATTTTGAATCATAATAGTGTCATTAGCATATCAAGCTGACCATGATATTATACAACATGTCAAAAAAAACCACTGTAAGTGGCTCAAACCAACAAATAGGATTTCCAAAACACACAGTAACATAGTAAATCAGCATTTTTAAACCATTGTGCCGTGGCATATTGGTGTGTCGCAGGAGTTGGACCAGCTTAATTTGTGCCAGAATGGAGTAAGTTTTCTTGTCTCTAGCGGTCGGTGGCAGGGAGAAGTGATTCATACAGCTTGCTCATGCCAACCATGGAGCCTTCTATCTGACGCTTCCTGCCTATGTGGAAGCAGAAAGTTACATCAGAAAGAAGGCTCTAGCATTGGCACGAGCAGGCTGTATGAATCACTGCTCCCTGCCACTGACTGCTAGAGACAAGAAAATGTTTAAAAGGTACACGGAAGGGGGGGGGGGGGGGGTAGAGAGAGACAAGGGGGGATGCCTGCTTACTGGCTGGAGAGGGGATAGGAGGGAGAGATGCTGGACTATATATGTGGGGGTGGGGTAAGAGAAGGTAAATGTTGGACTATTTGTGAGGGTGGGGGGGAGAGAAGGTAAAATGCTGGACACTTTTAGTGGGGGAGGGGGGGGTCATATAAGTCTACCGTGATATGAAAAAGGTTGAAAATTTTTGCAGTTAATGATGGCAGATAAAGACCCGCATGTTTCATCCAGTCTGCCCACAAAGGTGGCCAAAGCATAGGGGGGAAGATATCAACATAGACTACCCATTAAGATGGATTATGCAATGAGATCCTGTGCTAAAATAGCATGACTTCTGGTTTAAAAAAATCTCTTAATGGTAGTCCATGTTGGCAACCTTTCTCCAACCCCCTAATGCTATAAAAGTCGATAAAAATTGCATGTGCAAATTTGGGTTTGTGCCCAATTTGTACTCACAATTTAACTGAATAGCGGCTAATTAACACCAATAATTGGCTTTTTTACAAGCAATTATTGGCACTAATTAGAGTTTTTGGCACTAGATTTAATTGAGATATATACCTATAAATTTAGGTATGGGATACATGCCTAAAACAGGCAATTATTGGCACTAATTAGATTTAATTGGGATATACACCTATAAATTTAGGCACAGGATACGTGCCTAAAAATTATGCATGAATTTAAAACGGGGGCGCATAAATGGGTCATGCGGTGGAATGGGGTGTTCCTAACATTTACCTGCATTGTTATATAATGAGGGAGGATATGCGCATACCTCCAGATTCTATATAGCGCATCTAGAGATCCACATCGAAATCAGCACAGATTCTATAACAATGCGCGCAACTCAATTGGCTTAATAAGCTAATGAGCACTTATAACAGCACTTAAATGAGCACTAATTAGCACTGATTAGAATTTAGACACCCAACTTCTAATGCACACAGGCAAAAAGAGGCATGGTTAGAGGAGGGAAATGGGCGTTTTGTGGGTGTTCTGAAATGTACGCGCCTACTTATAGAATGTGGCCCAGTGCACCTAATTCTACATGCCAGGATTTATGCCACGTTTTCGTTTGGTGTAAATGGATGTGCTTACATTTAGGCACTGAAATATTAACTAGGTGCCAATCATAGACTACGCTTAGTTGGCACTGATATCCCCCATAATGTAGGCACATATATTTGAACCACGTTTCAGTTGTGCAAATGGCCGTGCCTAATGTTAGGCGAGATTCCCTATAAATGGACATAACTTTGGGGCCCTTTTACTAAAAGGTTGGTGCGCGGAAACAGGCTTGCAGTGTGCCAAACTGAAACTACTGCAGGCCTAACACAGGCAGCGGTGGTAGTTTCATCCACAGCATGCACCATTTCTGGGCAACAGTAGTTACCCAGTGGCAATCGGGCAGTGCTATGTGCTGCCGGTTACTGCCGTGTTAGCACAGGAGCACTTACCGCCACCTCAATGGGTGGCGGTAAATGCTCCCCTCAAAATGGCCACAAGGTAAGAGCAAACTCACATGGCCATTTCTTTTTTTTTTTTTTCTCTTTTTAACCGCTGCAGTAAAAAGGAGCTTTGCGCATGGCAACAACAGCTACTGCCACTAGCACAGGGCCTCTTTTCCCGCAGCTTAGTAAACTGGCCCCTTTAAGCGCAACTTATAGAATAGGGGGTTTTTTTTGGCACGGATTTTTTCAGCGCCACTTATAGAATACACCCCTAAGTGGGTAATTTTATAAGCTACAGGCTAGTTCTGTGCATCAAGTACAAACAAACGCCAGCATTCTAGTCATTTTCACGCATCTAAGAGTTCATATCCACGTAATTGAGCAATTTCTGGGTAAGTGGTATTCATCAAGTATGTGCCTAAATGTGATGATGCACACTTTGTGGATGGGCATTGACACAGGCAGAGTTTGGACAGAGAATGGGTGTGGACGCAGACTTATTCACATACCACCCAATATTCAAAAGGATTTAAGCAGGCAGGAGAGGAAATTATTAAATAGCATTTTGCATTGAACAGTGTAAAAGTTTCTCATTTTCACTTCACTTTTGCACCTAGCCATGCCCCCAATCCTCCCTACTTTATCTGATATTTTTAACAAACTTTCCCTCTTTTCAATCTATGCTTCCATTTTCTGACCTTCTCCATTGGCCAATTAGGGACACTTTTACTAAGCTGTGTTAAAAAGTGGGTTAGAGCCCACTTACATGGGTTTTTTCCCATGCACTTAGGCCATTTTAACCACAGTCATGAAAATAGCCTTTTTGTATTAATGGTCATTCTCAAATATTGCCATTACAAATATGTACCACATGTACCATTACCACCACCCATTTTCTTGGTTGTAAGGGCTCAAATAGTATCCATGCACTAATCAGGTACTAGGTATTCTATTTATGGTGCCTAGCATTCTGCACTATTTCTGTTCTGATTCTAATTCTGGGTCCTACAATTTAAAGAAATGCCTTCAAATTTTCTCACCTTCTCTACCCTCTAACTTTCAGAGCAGTTTTTCTTTGAATTTTCTCATTCATTATCCAGTTTCAGCCTTCACCTAAAACAAATATAGTTTTAATATTATTTTCATTTCCACCAGGGATATACGTACACATCTGGTTTATTACCATGCCTTAACAATACTGCCTACTAAATCAATGTAATGCATACTAACTATTAATATGTTAAGGTGCTATTTGGAGTGTATAAATCAATATGTAGACATTTATATTGCATAAACCCCAGTTTCACAAAGCCAGATATGCTTTTCTAAAACTTTAAAATATGCATATGGCAAGGGGAAGTGATCTGGGTGTGTTTTGGCAAGGGGGAGTGATCTGGGTGTGTTTTTGGGTTGGACTAGGATGGACCTATAAAAATGTGCATTCTTCATTTTGGAAGGGGATTGCACATATATATCCAAATAGATAGATGTTGAAATTTACACTTGCTACATTGGATGTTCAGGTTTCAGATAAGTACTTCTGTTAAACAATGCTCCATTGCAAACATTAGGGGTCCTTTTACTAAAGCACGCTTAAAAATGGCTTGAGGTAGTGTAGGCATAGATTTTGGGAGCATGCTGATCCATTTTGTTAGAACGCCTGTAAAAAAGGCCTTTTTTTTTCGAAAATGGACGTGTGGCAAAATCAAAATTGCCACGCGTCCATTTTAGGTCTGAGACCTTACTGCCAGCCATTGACCTAGTGGTAAAGACTCACACGGTAACTGGGCAGTAATGACCTATGCGCGCCAAATGCCACTTGGCGTGCGTCCGTTACACGTGCCCGAAAATAAAAAATATTTTTCAGATGCGCGTATTGGATGCGCGCCAAAAATGAATTTACCGCAAGAGCCAAGCAGTATTCGGGTGGTAACTCCATTTTGGTGCACGTGGTTGATGGATTCCTAAAAGTGAAAATGACAAAGGATACTGCGTTCTGTGACAGCTTTTGAAAAAAATAAATGTATATTTCTAAAATGGTTAAAATAAAAGTTTATTTCCTTATATATGTGTTTATTTTGTTATTTAATAACAGATCTTTATGTGCCTATGTTGACATTGATTTTTAGACATATATAATTCTAAAATGTTCTAAAATGGATGCTCCTGCCACACATAACTGCATATAAACATCCATTTCGCCATGCATTTTAGAACAGGACCTATTTTAGCATGGGTTAAAAATTTCTAGCCAAGGTAAATAGTAAATATTTACCTTGATCTGAATATTTACCTTGATCTGAATGCTTTAGGTGCCTCACCCCAATTGTTTTTTCAGTTAAAAATTTCTAATACATTTCATTTTTTGTAAATAATGTTAAGAAATGAACTAAAAAAAAAAGAATCCCCCCAAAAGACCACACAGAAAATTAAGTGAAATTGTTTGCCTTATGTACTTTTTTAACTTTCTCAACTCAATTCTTTCCTTCTTCTCTTCATGTCAGACCTGTTTGTTTTATAGTTTTTCTTTCTGTTGATTCTATCTCCACTACTATGCATATTTTTTTGGTAAGGCAACCCAGATTAGGGCATGGAATGGAAGTCAGCAAAAGAGAAAATTGCCGTAGGCATCATATTAAATTGTCTTTTTATTTCTAACAAACGTGTATAGCATGTATCACTAATGACTATCACTATTTTTGCTAAAGAAATTATGAGTTTATTTGATTTCTAGAACATGTATCTCCTATTCACTTTGTCAACAGACACCTCCGTGCCTCTTTTAATACAAATAGTCTCTGATGCTTTGTCAAACTCTAATTAGCTGGCATGACCATTTGAAACCATAATTACGCCAGACTGAACTCATCCTGGCATAGGCCAACAGTGGCATTTTATTGATAGACTCATTTTCCAGCTATATTTTTTCATAGTAGTTATATTTTGTTGATCCTAACAGAATATATAATTACTGCATGCCAGTCTCAAACTATTACAAGAAAAAAACAGATTGTACGCTAATTACAGTATATAAAATACATTACACTATGCTCAGATCTCTCCTCAAAATGGCAAAGAACATGAAGAAAGCCTAGACATCACACCTCTTTATTACCAAATGAGCTCATAAAATGAATTGTAACTCCCAAATATATTACTGAGATAAAAGTCATGGCTTCAAAGGAAATAGTGTGAAATGCATTGTGCATTTGTTTCATGAATAAAACAAAATAAAATAAAATAATGACAGGTCACAACCATAAGAATTATCTTGACTACCTAGTTTCTCTTCTGGCCGACAAAACTTTGGGGTCCTTTTACTAAGGTGCAGTGAAAAATGACCTGCAGTAGTGTAGGGACAAAATGTCTTAATGCTTGAATAGTGCGGCGATAACATACGGACCACTGAACCCTGAGGCAGGTTTCCGAAACGGCGGCCATCGTAGGTTGTGGCCGTGGTGTGAAGTAGACCCGCACAAGCTACAAAGACAGTTATGAAAGCTAAGTAACTTCATTAAACTATTCATTTCAATAGACAAGCTATATAAAAGAGGGGTTTTTTGGCCAATAATGATGAAGTCCAGTCCCTGAAGCCATGTTTAGACTGGGGGTTTCTTGAGGCCTTTTTCCTCAATAAACAACATTGATGTTTCTATAATCAGATGCAGTTGATGCTTTTGGTTTGATATGTCTTTAATTTCTATATTTGCAGTAGTGTAGGCACATGTTTTAGAGAAGCGCAGATCCATTTTTCAACGTGCCTTCAAAAAAAGTCCAAAATCTGAACAGGAAATAAGGTCATTTTCAACAAATAAAAACATCTATCTTTTCCTTTTGAGAATACTTTTTGGAAAAACGTTTTGTGATTTGATGTTTTATTTTTTTTAGTCCATTTTCAAACAAAAAAATGTCCAAATGCAAAACGTACAAAATCCACAAGAAAATTCACAATAGAGTGAAACCATTCACATGTTCTAAGTGTGCTAAAAGCTTTAGTTGTAAATCTCAAAGTGCATCAGAGAGTCCACACAGGAGAGAAACCATTTGCATGTATAGAGTGTGGTAAAAGCATTGGTCATATGTAATGCCACACTGGGAAAAGACCAAGGGTCCATCGAACCCAGCATCCTGTTCCCGACAGCGGCCAATCCAGGTCAAGGGCACCTGGCAAGCTTCCAAAACGAACAAACATTCTATACATGTTATTCCTGGAATTGTGGATTTTTCCCAAGTCCATTTAGTAGTGGTTTATGGCCTTGTCCTTTAGGAAACCGTCTAACCCATTTTTAAACTCTGCCAAGCTAACCGCCTTCACCATGTTCTCCGGCAACAAATTCCAGAGTTTAATTATGTGTTGGGTGAAGAAAAAGTTTATCTGATTTGTTTTAAATTTACTACACTGTAGTTTCATCGCTTGCCCCCGAGTCCTAGTATTTTTGGAAAACGTGAACAGACGCTTCACAACCACCTGTTCCACTCCACTCATTATTTTATATACCTCTATCATGTCTCCCCTTGGCCGTCTCTTCTCCAAGCTGAAAAGCCCTAGCCTCCTTAGTCTTTCTTCATAGGGAAGTCATCCCATCCCCACTATCATTTTAGTCGCCCTTTGCTGCACTTTCAGAATGCACCAGAAAATACACACAAGAGTAAAACCATTTACATGTCCTGAGAGTGGTAAAAGCATTGGTTGGAAAGAAAGCCTCACAAGGCATCTGCAAATCCACACAAGGATGAAACCATTTACATGCACTGAGGAGGTAAAAGCTTCAGTTGCATTGGGACAGATAATTAGGGAATGTAAACTTTTGCAATGAAGTATGGAAAAATAGCACTCTGGTATTTAGATATATGTAATGAGACCTTTATCTACAGATCTGAATTCAAAGCCCAAATCTACTGATAAACAATAGACACAAGGCTGAGATGTTATAAAACAAAAAATAGAGAGCTTGGCATCAGGTGCAATAGTGGGAAAGTAACATCACAGGAAAGCAATAGGGCATCCTTGGGGGCAATGCAGTGGACTTTGTAAAGTGTTCCCTGGTACACATCCCACCATTGCTCCCTTACCTTGGCTGATGAGCCCCCCCCCCCCAAAAAAAAATAAAAAATAAAAAACCCACTACCCCCAACTTTGCACCACTACCATAGCCCTTAGAGGTGAAGGGAGCACCAATATATGGATACAATGGGTTTCTGGTGGTTTTGGAGACTCAGATTCCTCCACAAGTGTAACAAGTAGGGGGAGATAGAAGCCTGGGTCCACCTGTCTGCAGTGCACTGCACCACTTCTAGTCTACTCCAGGAACCTGTATGCTATTCTAATGGACCTGAGTGTAACATCTGAGGCTGGCAAGTTATATTTTTAATCACATTTTTTGGGGTAGGAGGGGGGTAGTGGCCACTGGGGGAGTAAGGGAAGGTGATCCATGATTCTTTCCAGTGGTCATCTCGGGCACCTTTTCATGTGGAGTGGTGGAGTAGCCTAGTGGTTAGTGCAGGGAACTCTGACCCTGGGGTAGTGGGTTCAATTCCCACTGCAGCTACTTGTTTTAAAAACAGGTCTAGCTCAAAACATCTAAGTTTTAGTCCAGGACGTTTTTGTTTTGTTCTATCATTGTGGAAAAACATGTAAGTTTTAGGAACGCCCAAGTCCTGCCTTGAACACACCACTGACAGTACAAGGACAATCATATAAAAGCACTATCACATGAAAGCATATTACATTCATTTCTTGTTCTTGCTCCATCCACAGCTATCCTTGAGGATTTATTAAACTAATCATCTCCATCTTCAATAAAATAATAAAAACATTTCCCCCCTCCCCCCAGATTCTATATATGGTGGTCAAAATCGCACATGCAAATTTGGGCATGTATTCAATTTGTGTGCACAATTTAATCACATAAGCCAATTAGCACCAATAATTGGGTGCTATCAATTATTGGTGCTAATTGGCAACAATTTGGAATTAAACACGCATGTTGCTAAGTGCTATTCTATAGATACATGTGTAAATCTTTTAGCATGCAACTTAAGAGGGGGCATAGCCACGGGAGGATCATGGGTGGGTCAGCGGCATTCATTAAAAATGCATGCAGTATGAAAGAATTTGGGGATCCATGCCTAATTTACACACAAGGATTTACGTCTGGTTTCAGTTGGTATAATTCCTCGTACCTAAAGCTAGCTGTGGATCCCGGCACATACGCTATTCTATCAAGGGCACCCAACTCGGAGCACCATTTATAAAATAGCGTTCAGCGCTCATTTTTTTCAGCACCATATACACAGAATCTGGTCCTGAATGTCAAGGCACCACCATAACTATTACTATGGCTATGCAATAAATTAGCATGTTTTAATTCACATAGGGGCGCTTTTGCAAAGGTGCGTAAGGGCCTATGTGCATTTAGGGCACACAAAATCAGCATTACCGCTCGGCTACCACGTGCCCTGGGCGTTAATTCCAAATCTGGTATGCACCAAAAGCATATGGTAGAAAATATGTTCTATTTTCTACCATGGGGCACCTACCCGGTAAATGGCAGTTGGCGTGTGCTGCATGCTTACCGCCTGCTAAGTGAGTGGGTGGCAGTAAGGTCTCACGCCGAAAATGAACACGTGCTGGTTTTCATTTTGCCGCACATCCATTTTCTGGCCATTAAAATAATCCCTTTTTTTCCAAACATGGTACAAAAATGGTCTGACGTGCGTCAAAAATGCGTCCACACTGCTGCAGGCCAGTTTTTGACATGCCTTTGTAAAAGGGCCCCATAGAATGTGTTTCTTGCACTTTAGTAAAATGGCCCCTTTATTTTGTATCCTTTGTTCCCCTGTTCCTACCAAGCTTTTGTTCCTTTGTTCCCGTTGTACCAAACTGCGTAAAAAATGGCTCTGCGCTAGCAGCGGGGACCATTTTTCCTGCTTGCCAGCACCCTTTGTACCACAGTGGGTAAAAAGCCCCCAAACATGGCCATGCAGTTAGAGAACACTTACCATGTGGCCATGCAGCAGGGAACTCTTACTGCCATCTATTGAGGTGGCGATAAGGGCTCCCACGGTAACCTGGCGGTAACCGGGCAGCACGCGGCAATGCCTGATTACCACCAGGTTACCTCCATGCAAGCCATTTCAAGGAGTTTTCTTTTTCCCCAAAAAATGGCACATGCTTGGGGTGGAACTACCACAGGTGGCCGCGTTGGGCTGACGGTAGTCCCGGTTTAGTGTTTGGTAAGTGTCCGCACTGGGCTTCCCAACACTTTATAAAAGATCCCCAGAGTGTTTAGAATTTCAGGGAACTGTACTAAGCTAGTTTTAAATATTATTTAGTCTGCTTGTTAATTTGGATTCTCTGAGCATAGAATTAATTCAAATTTTTGTTAAGGATGCTGAATCACGCCTACCCACGCCACTGGCCTTTCTCATTCCATATAGCTTTACTGAAATCATCTGTTGCATGATTATTCCTGATGATGGCCTCCCTGTTGACTCAAAATGTCCTATTTTATATTTTTATGTCTCGTCTATCTGTCTTAACTAGATTTAAGTTCCAAGAGCAGGGCCTATATCTTCTGTGTCTCTGAACAACGCTGCATTTGTTGGGTATGATTAATAATAATAATGGTCAATGTAGGTCAGGTGAATTCTTATCAGACATTATAAGCACCAGATCCAGTACTTTCCCTTCTCTTCATTACCTTTTGCCTAAGAAGAATCCCTGAAGACAGTCCAGATCCCCACTGTTTCTAAGCAGTTCTACAAATGGAATATTCCAATCAACACTGAAACATCCCATTTGTAGAATTGCTTCTATCTCTCTTTATATGTCTGTATATCTCTCACCCTTTTTGAATTTTAGTACTAATTGTTGCTACCAACATCTACATTCCATGCATTTTCAGTGAAGAAAAACTTAATTACAGTCTATCACTTCCCAAGCCTTGAATCATGGCCCACTGCACTAAAATTTACCCCTATAAAAACCATCTCTCTTGTACATTATTATACATCTGAGATACTTGAATATCACCTTAAAACCTGTTCTACATTCTGTGCTCCATGGTGCCGATATTTTTTGCCATTTAACTGCCCTCTTCTAGAAGTCATCTACCACCAGATTCTGTATAGGTTGGCCAAAGTCAAGCAGGGATGTTTAGGCATAAATCACAGATCTGGCCATAAACTAATTATAAGAACATAAGTACATAAGTATTGCCACACTGGGACAGATCAAAGGTCCAACATCCTGTTTCGAACAGTGACCAATCCAGGTCACAAATACCTGGCAGGATCCCAAAAATGTTCAATACATTTTATGCTACTTATCCCAGAAATAAGCACTGGATTTTCCCCAAGTCATTTTAATAATGGTCTGTGGACTTTTCCTTTAGGAAGCCATCCAGACCTTTTTTAATTACACGTTGAATGAAGAAACATTTTCTCTCAGATTAAATTTACTATTTTGTGGCTTCATTGCATGCCCCCTAGTCCTTGTATTTTTGGAAAGAGTAAACAAACAATTCACATCTACCCATTCCACTCCACATATTATTTTATAGACCTCTATTATAGCTCCTCTCAGCCGTCTTTTCTCCAAACTTAAGAGCCCTAGATGCTTCAGTCTTTCCTTATAGGGAAGTCGTCCCATCCCCTTTATCATTTTCGTCGCCATTCTCTGTACCTTTTCTATTTCCACTATATCTTTTCTGAGATGCAGTGACCAGAATTGAACACAATATTCGAGGTGCGATCGCACCATGGACTGATACAAAGGCATTATAATGTCCTCACTTTTGTTTTCCATTGCTTTCCTAATACCTAACATTCTATTTGCTTTCTTAGCCTCTGCAGCACACTGAGCGGAGGGTTTCAACGTATCATCAATAATGACACTGAGATCCCTTTCTTGGTCAGTGACTCCTAACATGGAACCTTGCATTATGTAGCAATAGTTTGGGTTCCTCTTTCACACATGCATCACTTTGCAGTTGCTCACATTAAATGCTTTCTGCCAATTAGATGCCCAGTCTCCCAGTCTCGTAAGGTCCTCTTGTAACTTTTCAGAATCCTCTTGTGATTTAACAACTTTGAATAACTTAGTGTTGTCAGGAAATTTAATTACCACACTAGTTACTCCCATCTCTAGATCATTTATAAATATGTTAAAAAGCAGCGGCCCCAGAACAGACCCCTGGAGAACCCCACTATCTTCCCTTCTCCATTGAGAATACTGACCATTAAACCCTACTCTCTATTGTCCATCCTTTAACCAGTTTTTAATCCACAGTAGGACACTACCTCCTAACCCATGACTCTCCAATTTCTTCTGGAGTCTTTCATGAGGTACTTTGTCAAACGCCTTTTGAAAATCCAGATACACAATATCAACTGGCTCCCCTTTATCCACATGTTTGTTCACCCCTTCAAAGAAATGTAATAGATTGTTGAGGCAAGTTTTCCCTTCACTAAATCCATGTTGGCTTTTTCTCATTAATACATGCTTTTGAATATGCTGTGTAATTTTGTTCTTTATAATAGTCTCTACCATTTTGCCTGACACTGACATCATGCTCACCTGTCTATAATTTCCTAGATCCCCACTGGAACCTTTTTTAAATATCGCCATTACATTGGCCACCGTCCAATCTTCCGGTACCATGCTCACCAACTGGGTGATATCAATTATTGACATTAGCAAGCACTTAACTGGCCATAATTAGGAGTTATGCATGGACTTGCCCTTATGCCGTACACTATAGCATGAGTGCCTAAATTTCATAGCGTGCAACTCCAAAGGGAGTATGGCTATGGGAGGGATGGCTGGGTCAGGGGTCTTCCCAGAATTTAGGTGTGATGTTATAGCATAACGTGCACTGACGTACCTACCTGCCATTTTTTGAGCTTGAGCATTTTTAGCAGCCTTTGGCAGAAGTAACTGTACATGCTCAAAGTTAGGTGTGAACTGTGTTCTAAACTAGTATTCTCTAAAGATCGTTCTGCATAGAGTGCCCATTACATAATGGTAGCTTAACACAGATCATCCTAGCACCTAAAGCACTACATGAACACGACAATGGATAGAACTAAACTAGACTCCCATCATGCAAGACTATAAACCCCTTGTTCAACATAAAGTGTAACCAATTTACCCTTAACACATGTATGCCACATTGAACCTACCAGTAGGTGGGAAAATGTGGGGTATAAATGCAGAAATAAATCAATAAATTTGGGTGTCATTTACTGAATTCCTTACCCCCCCCCCCCCCCATTGTCTCTATACATTTCTAAAAATGTGCATTGGAAAGATGTTAGTGCATCTCTTCCAATGTAACAAGGTAGCGAGGCAAGTCATAGAAACACATTAATGTAGCAGAAGAGATGTAAATAGCAGGGAAAGGGAGGCGATAATACATTGGGACAGATCATTAATGGAATCTCATCTGGAACTGCATTGGATTGCCTTATATAACTGCTTTAGAAATTAGATTTGCAACACTTAAGAACTGTAAATCTTTTTAGACCACAATTTTGTTCTAATTACGGTAAAACTCTTCCAATTCTTTCCATGCAAGGTTGATTTGAAAAGTGTTTAAGCTACTAATTAATGTGATTAATTATGTATCAGCACTTATGTGACCAAAACTTTTACTTTAAGATAAAATAAAAGAGCAGTCCAACTCACAAGTTTTATTCATTTACATATCACTAATTGAAAATATAGACCACATAAAACACACAACTTTGAGTATTTAAGTTCTTCATTTTTGTTACATGGAAAATCTAAATGAAGCCTTAAACATATCTTGGAATTGAAAAGAAATGGCGGACTCAGTTAAAAAAAAGTTTATACAAATAAAGGAAAAATAGAATTTGGAGAAAGAAAACAAATTTTAACAAAAGTATACCTAAAAAAATAGTTCAGTAAACTTGCAATATGCAAACTGGGGAAGGTGGGTGGAAAGGGAGCTATGAATGATTCTAAAAATAGGTATGAACAGATTTCTTTTTCAAAAGAGGAGCGGCTTTGGAGATAAGAGGTGAAATGAGCAGTGGGGCTGCAGTGATGTAGAAGTAATGTGAGAACAAGGGAAGGAGAGTGAGAAAGGTATAAAAAAGAGACTGGTGCACTATGGGAATACAGTGGAAGGCCTTACCTAATTACACAAATAAAAGAATTATAACCTAAAAAAATGTTTACTACTACACAGTGCATTTTTTCTGGTGAAAAAGGTGCCGGTACTCAAATGCCAGGCCACCCTTCAGGGGCGGGGTGATCACTGAGGGACCCGTCCTACAATACCAGGCCCTTTGCAACCAGTCACAGAATCTATGACAAGGCAGAATTGGTGTGTCGAGCCTGAGCTTTTTCATTAAAATTTTGGGACCATGGGTTGATTTTAGCAGAAAATAGAAAAGGTGCCATTACTCAGTACTCCCCCCCCCCCAAACAAAAAGCCCTGCCACTATATAAGATTATAATAGGAAAAAAATGTAATTCCCTCTTACTTTTTTTATTCTTGAGGTCATATATGTTATGGTGTTAGAAAGCTGCCACTTTGCAAAACTTGTCACTTAACTCTGGTGCATTGTGATGGTGCTTTGAAGTTTTTTATTAGAACCTGGCAAATGTATCATAGTGATATATGAATACTATAGAAAGATTACACACAATTTAAAAATTTAAATACAGAGGGTTTGATATTAAATCATTGCTGAATGGTTATTTCCCATATGCTTACCACAAGTATTTATGCAATACTAAAAGACCTAGGCTTAAATCCAAAACTCCCTTCTCCTGCCCCTCAAAAAAGAAAAGGCTGCCATTTCTTCTCTCTCTTTCTTATCAAGATGACTGAGAAAGTAGTGTTGAAACAATTACAAGGTCATACTGATTCCCCTAATTTTCTAGGTCATTTTCAGTTTAGATTTTGCCCATGTCTTGGTACAGAAACTCTCTTATTAACAAATTTTGATATCATTGGACAAAGCTTTCATTCCAGGATCTGAAATATTTCTTATGTTTCCTCACATAGCATCAACCTTAGATACTGTCAGTCATGAAATAATATAATTACACTTGAAAGAAATAGAGATTTCTGGTACAGTGTTGAGTTAGGTTGAGCCCTTTTTGGCTTAGCACTCAACAGGTTAGGTTTGTCAGAAATGATTTATTGTGGTGGTTTTCCCTCCCCTCAGGTGTACCCCAAGGATCAGCCATACCTGTAATTGCTTTTCACCCTTTGAATTTATTTGTAGATTAAGGGCCAAATTCTATAAATGGCGCCTTAAAAATCAGCATCAAAAATCCATGTGGTTAGCATGAATCTATAAAGTATGCCTAAAGTTAGGTGTAGTTTAAAGAATAAGCCCACGCACCATTCATGTGACTAAAATTTAGGCACACCCATTTAGGCCTCCTAAAACCAGGCCTAAATACCTGCGCCTAAGTCAGAAGCAGATCGGGTATATTCCATAATAGTGTACATAGTCTTCTGAAATGCCCAAATCTCATTCATTCTACACCCATGGCCATGTCCCCTTTTCAGCTGCACACATGAGAATTTATGCGCATTGCGTTATATAATACGCCTAAAAGTTATGTGTGGAAACTCTAATTAAAGCCATTTAGTGCTAATTGTTAAGAACCAATTATCGGTGCTGATTGGCTTGTTAATCATTTAAGTTTTGCACACTAAGCAGCAATTCTACAAAGGTCGCTTAGAGCTAAGCAATGTTGACAAACCAATGCTTAGTGTAGATTCCTGTGTCCAATTTTGGGTACAAGGACTCATGCCTGCTGAAGCCTGATGTAAATGCTGACATACAACAAATTCCAATTATCGGACCGTATATTGTATATGTGAGGGACTTAAATTCCAATATAGCTCACTCTGAGGGGCATAATCGAATGAAAACGTCTATCTCCATGGGCGTTTATCTCCGAGAACGGGTCCGTGAAGGGGCGGACCAAACCGTATTTTCGCAAAAAATAGACGTCCATGTTTTATTCGACAATTTGTGAGCTGGGCGTTTTTGTTTTTCAGCGATAATGGAAAATGAAAGCGCCCAGCTCAAAAATGAATACATTCAAGGCATTTGTTCGTGGGAGGGGCCAGGATTCGTAGTGCACTGGTCCCCCTCACATGCCAGGACACCAACCGGGCACCCTAGGGGGCACTTTTACAAAAACAAAAAAAAAGGTAAAAGAGCTCCCAGGTGCATAGCACCCTTCCCTTGTGTGTTGAGCCCCCCAAATCCCTCTCAAAACACACTGCCCACAAGTCTACACCATTACTATAGCCCTAAGGGGTGAAGGGGGGCACCTACATGTGGGTACAGTGGGTTTGGGGGGGTTGGACGACTAATAAGCATTAAGCAGCACAATTGTAACAGGTAGGGGGGGATGGGCCTGGGTCCACCTGCCTGAAGTCCACTGCACCCCCTAACAACTGCTCCAGTGACCTGCATACTGCTGCCAGGGAGGTGGGTATGACATTTGAGGGTGAAAATAAAAAGTTGTGAAACATCATTTTTTGTGGTGGGAGGGGGTTAGTGACCACTGGGGGAGTCAGGGGAGGTCATCCCCGATTCCCTCTGGTGGTAATCTGGTCATTTAGGGCACTTTTTGGGGCCTTATTCGTGAAAAAACAGGGTCCAGGAAAAGTGCCCTAAATTCTAGCTATAAACGCATACTTTTTTTCCATTATCGACGAAAGGTGCCCATCTCTGTTTGGGTGATAACCATGCCCCAGTCTCGCCTTCACCACGCCTCCGACACGCCCCCGTCAACTTTGTATGCTTCCGCGATGGAGTGCAGTTGAAAACGTCCAAGTTTGGCTTTCGATTATACCGTGTTATTCATTTTTGTGAGATAAACGTCCATCTCCCGATTTAGGTCGGAACTTGCGCGTTTTTCTCGTTCGATTATAAGCAGGTCTATGTCCCAAACAATAATGCTTTACATAAAGGTACGTTTCTTCATATATGTATAACAAAACTTTATTTTGTTATAATTATAGCCAAGAGTGCCATATCCAACTTAGTATGGGGATCATCAGATACTAATGCAGCTCACACCATAGGAGCTCAGCATTCCCTAAAGAAAAAAATGGTTGTGCTGCAAATCGTCATAGGATCACCCATTGTGGTTTTTTGATTCTTTATTATTTGTTGCATTTGTATCCCACATTTTCCCACCTATTTGCAGGCTCAATGTGGCTTACATAGTGCAGTAGTGGCAGTCGCCAATACCGGCATGAACAAATACAAAGTGAGGTTATGACAGACTAATGATCAGAATTGACAGACATATTGGGGGTCAAGGGGAAGAGTAGGTTATGTCCAATATGAACATTTATGCTGTTGTGTTGCGTGTTTAGGCATTTAGGTTGAGATTATGTCAATTTTAAACATCTTCAATATCAAACATTTTTCCAAAATGTGAGTAGTGCTGCTTCTTACTACACAATGGGTGATCCTATGACAACTGGCACAACAACCATTTTTTTCTTTAAGGAACGCTGAGTTCCTATAGTGTGAGCTGTGTGGATATGGTCGAGAATATTACACTTGTATAAGAATAGCCTGATGGAACTCTTGGCTATAATTATAACAAAATAAAGTTTTGTTATACATATATGAAGAAAAGTACCTTTATGTAAATCATTATTGTTTGGGATATGCAACAAATGGCATTTGGGTGCATAAATTACCATATGTTATAATGCTGCGTCTAAATTTTGAGAACACTCTTGACCCCTGCCCATGTCCCCATCTGATTTACACATGAGAGTTGGATGTGTAATGGCATTTATAGGCAGACCTTTGTGTAAGACCTAATTAGTGCCGATTAACATCAATAATTGGTCATTAACAGCTCATTCACTAGTTTGCACACAGCTCTGAGAGCCACACTCAAAGTTTGGTGATCTATAGAATCAGGGGGTAAGTATATAAAGTGGTGGATGACCCATAATAAATTAGCACTGAAAATGATTTAAGGCCAACATTTTAGATTTAAACCACTAAAGTGGGTTAGTTATACCTTCCATCATTATGACAGAAGGATGGACAGTACCAACAGATTTGAATTTTAAAAGTTTGGGTGTGCTTGTTGACTGTAGAGTCAACATGAAGCTCCAAATTAAAGTGGTTGTTCCCAAAGCTTTTTTTGGGCTATGTTTGATTTGTCATCTTAAGTATCTTTTAAACATCTGATCATTTTCAAATGGTTGTGCAGTCAGTTATTTCAACATTAGTTTATTGCAATTATTTATATCTTGGCCTACCCATATCTTTTTTGAAGGCTCTTTAGGTTGTTCAAAATACCACTGTAAGAATCATAGCTAGTGCTAGGAGGATTGATCATTTTTCCCCAAATTCTATATATGGTGCTCAAAATTGTGCATGCAGATTTGGGCCTGTGCCCAATTTGTGTGTACAATTTAACTGAATAATGAGCTAACTTGAACCAATAATTGGGTGCTAATAATTATTATGTTTAAATAGTTTCCAAACACACTAGCAATTCTATATCTTTGAAGAAATCATATTTAGTATGCTGTAGAGGATCTTTAGACGTACTGCATCTTGGCTACTGTATCTCCTTCTTAATATTCTTCAAATTTTGTTTCATATGAAGAAGGAGAGAGGAGAAGTAATAGAAAACCTCCACCCTGATGAAGTCTCATGTGTAGTGGGGTGGGTGCCATTACACATAAGTTGGTGGGGGAAGTTGGAAACTATTAAAATGACATTTGAGCCAACCATAATGTATAGCATGTGTACGTTACCTGTAATGTTATTTGCAAGGTTTTATCAGGACAATAATAAATCACTGCTCAATTTTCTGTGGAGTCAAAAGAAGCCAGGGGTTGCTTTTAGAACATTGCAGAGGAGGGAGGAGGAAGGAAGGAAGGTGCTGTGGATTTCCTGCTTTTCAAAAAGTTACCACAAGGCTTTCCTTGCAAGACAAGGTTTGCTATGGTTTGTGGAAAAGGATTCAGAGCTGATGCCTTCATAAATGGGCCTACAAGTGTCCCTAGTTCAACCTTTAAAGCTGCAATTTTTGTTAAGTGCAAGGATTCCACCACATATGAAGGAGAATCAGATTCCAGCATCAACATTACTGGCATTGCAGTCGCTGGATGCTATGTTGCTGCCTAGGGTTGTGGATTCTAAGACAGTTCATTTGTGGTGAAACCCACACCTCCAAATAGATGGAAAGCAACTGTATTGATCCTGTTTTGGGACAGCACAATATATGGATGCTTTGGCATTTTGTGTGTGGTCAGAGTGTCATGTCCTTTCAAGAGCTTAGGTACCTGAGGAGTCTCCCTTTCTCATCAAGTTACAAGTGTTTACAGCTCACAGATGCGTAAGAGCATGGGAAAACAATTTAACATTAATTGCTGAGGTATCTGGTCTACGCACCTTCTGTAATATTTCTGAGGTTTTGCAGGTGTCAGTGTCTAGTCTGCATAAACTGCTTTATCAGTCAGCACAGTGCTCCAGAAGTGCATTTCTGCATCAGATTTGAGAGCAGGAAACTTATGAGCATATAATATCTGCTAAATGGAAAGCATTCTGTACTAGTATGGTTCGATGTACTGCTTCTGTATTTATTTATTTTATGACATTTATATCCCACATTATTTATTTATGCATTCTTGTATCCTGCTATTATCCAAAAACAAGTTTCGGTTCAAAGTGGCTTACAATTTACATTTTGGTGGAATTACAATAGTGTTGTGCAATGTGCAGAGGGCACCTATAGTTTGTGTGGTTATTCATAGATTTTTGAAGAGAGGAGAATGTAGTGGTAGCATTTGTGTTCAATTATAGAGTTTTGGTGATATTTATTTATATAGCTTTTGAAGAGGTACATTTGAAAGGAAGGCAACAATGTCTTTGTGATTAGCTGTAGAAATTTTTGAAGAGGTAGGTTTTCATTTCTTTGATGAATTGGAGGAGGTTTGTGATGCTTCTTATGGTTTTTGGTATCAAATTCCACCATTTGGAACTCAGGTAGCTAAATCCTGCTGTATAGATAGTTTTGGAGATGGTGTTTTTGCAGTTGGGTACATGTAGGAGTAGGTAGTTTCTGTTTTCTAGGCTGGCATTTCTTGAGGATAGTTCAATCATGTTAAGTATTTATTCGGGTGCCATTCCAAATAGTATATTGAAGATTAGGATGCTTGTTTTGAAAAATATTCTTGCCTTGGCTGGTAGCCAATGTAGAGTTTCAAGAAGTGGGGTTGCTCTTTCGTATTTTGATTTCTTGAAAATCAGTCTTGCTGCCATGTTTTGGACTATTTGCAGCAATTTTAGAGCATTTTACTTGCATCCTATGTATGCTGCATTACAGTAGTCTACTTGCAATAGTATCGTTCATTGGACCAGCATATGGAAAGTTTGTCTAGGGAAATAGTCTCTTATTCTTCTCCGTTTCCATAGTGTTCTGAAGCATTTTGATATTGCTGCTGATATTTGATTATCCAGTGTTAGATGTCTGTCAAGAATGATTCCTAGTATTTTAAGTCGTGTTTCGATGTAGTACATTTGTTGATTGATTGTGGATTTTTGATAGGATGTGGGGCTGTGTGGAGTGGATAGCATTAGGAATTTGGTTTTGTCTCTGTTCAATTTGAGATTGAAAGTTGTTGCCCAATAATTCTAGTTTTTTTTCTAAGTGTCACCATCATTACATTGAACAGTATCGATGATATTTGCAATCCCTGTGTTACCCCGCACTCAGAGATCCATGAGGTTGATGTTTGGTTGGACATCTTTACAATGTAGGATCTGGTCTTTAGGAAGCCATCGAACCATGTTGCCACTGCACCGCTAATTCCTATGTTGTCAAGCAATGTCATTAGTGTGGTGTGGTCTACTAGGTTGAACGCACTTGACATGTCAAATTGTAGTAGTACTATGTTTTGTCTTCAGTTCAACATGGCTTACGTTAGATAATTAAAATAACTAAGGAAGGAGTGTATCAGTATTGGTGTGGTTATTCAATTGTAGGTTTAAAAATGAGAACAAGGATACAGAAGTAGTAGTTTGTATGTATTAAACAGCAACAGAAAAATATTCTAACAAATTGAAATATGGGGGGAGATAATGGAGAAGAGAATGCTAATATTATGAGCAGAATACTATTAGAGCTGATGTAAGGACAGTAATTATATGTACAATACAATTAAATAAATCAAACATTGATCACAAGTTTGATAATTAGTTACAGATTGACATTAGTAGAAATTAAACACAATATTGTTGATCCATTCATAAGAACTTATTAAATAAATGGGATTTCAAAGATTTATGGAATAATAATTATATTGATGTTTGATAGATTTTGGAAATGAGTTCCACCATTTTGTACCCAGACAGGTGAGATCTGTTGATAGAACAGATTTATAAACAATTTTTCTCAATGTTACACAACTATCTTCACTGGCTTTACTTGCTCCTCTGAAAATATCACTATATAGAACTAGCAAGTCATGGTTAATTTGCTATAAAAATATATAAGGAGGAAAAAGACTTCTGTGGTTCAGGTCATGTCTAAAGTAAAACGTGGACTAATGACCTGCCCTATTTCTTCATTAATTCTAAAAAAAATACCCTCCAATGTTTAATTGCATAATTTTTCAAATTTTAACATTTTTTCTTTTTTCATAAAGTCTATTTAGATTCACACTCCCTAGGTACTTATCTGAAGCCACACTGCTATGCTCTACAGAAAGGCTGTTTCACCCTGACTTCATAAGGAGCATTTTTACTATGCAGTACTCTCGATACCCTAAAAGACATGTTTAGCAAATTAAATTTACTTGACTACAAGCTCAAGGTTGTAGTATTATTTCTCACCTGATTAGAATATAAGTAGTTCTAAATAAAGTTTTCTTACCCTACGCGGAACATATGCAGTCTTAAGAATATACATTTTCAAAATGGCGCCTGGCTTTTAAAAGGACGCTCAAAATCCTGACTAATCAGGAGAGACTATATCCTATTGGTTCAAGGGCATTACGTTCCAAATGGTCTAAATGCGATCAAATTTTAAAAACTTTACTCCCTCCTGATTACAACCTTCACTTACCCCCCCCCCCCCCCCCCCCACACACACACACAAATATTTTAGAAAAATACTTTCCACTCAATAGCTATATTTAAGCCCTGTGGATGGAGAGTTTTCATTTATTTATCCAACATTGTTCTTTTTGAATTAGTTTTTTTCCCCTGTACCCTCCTTTTATAGATTCCTAAATTTGGTCAATAACACTGCATGTAAACTCCTCAAATTGATGCCCTTTTTGAAGATAGTAAGTCACCAAAGGAGACTAACGTCTTTGATGTATTATATTAAATATGTGTTCATTCAATCTTGTCCTTAAGGGATGAATCATTTTCCTACGTGTTTCGGCAGGTGTATCTTTTTCAGGAGCCTTGACAAATACGATGCAACAAATGCAGCAATCAAGGTAAGATGCAATATAATTAGCATCAATCTGCATGGAAAACACTGCATGTCTAATGATTGATGGTGCCGCATGGCACAGCTGAGATTGATACTAATTATAATGCATTGTGTTCATGATGATTGGAGCTTCTCCTTCTTCTGTTTGTGTGTCACATGCTAACAGCAATATTACTGCATGGCTATTAATCTAAAAAATTACAAAATGGCTATTTTGTGGCTATAGTAAAAATAGTTTTAATGCGCATGAAATATCCTAGTAAAAAGACCTGCTATGTAAATAAAACCCAGGTCATCAATAAAACTTTTTTTTTAATGGGGCATCTCTCAAGGACGTGCTGACAGAGGTTGGAAAATTCTCTCTCTAGTAGAATAATAGCAAGTCGAACTAAAAAATCACCTGAGAAATTAAATAAAACGAGAAAGTAAGAAACCCACTGTGTTTGCAAAGAGAGATGATTGAAAAAGTAAGAATAAACAGACAATTTTGGGGCTTGATATTAAGCCAACTTCTATTTTAAAAAAAGTACAAAATAAAATAAAATAAAATTGAATAAAGGTTAAAGGAGACAGAGGAAGAAAGCCAAAGATGAAACAACAGATCAAACAGGCTATTTGCTATCTGAGCATAAAATATTTTGAATTCTATTTTTATTGAATTCAAAATTAACTATTCCCCACTATTATTGTATTTTTACTTTTCAAATGTATCCACTTACTTGCTAAAAATCTAGCAGCTCAATTGTGAAAATTTATTTAGCACTTTTGCTTTATCTCTTAAGTTTTGGAATATGATTGTGCTGAATTTTCAGAAAAAATTTTCTCAGTTCTGTGAACCATCAAAATCTAATTCTGAAGCCGAGATGTCTGTGATGACAGCAATAGCCTGAAGCAAAAGACATCAGTGTATCTATGTGCTCTAAAAAGAAAATTACATTTTTTGCCTTGTGAGAGTCAATCAAGGAGGATAAAGGGATAGCGAAGTCAATCTAACACCTTAATGTTAACAATAAAAAGGTGAAAATAGAGTGTAGAGAAAGCATATGTATGGAAAATGTATTTATCTTTTATTTTAGACAGAAGAAAGGTAATTTTATAACAGATCACCTTCAGACAAGAATGTGCATAAATTATACCAATTTTCAAGGGAAGGTAAGATCATACTCCTCTTCTAAAATGACCCCATGGAATGCACACACACCTATTTAAATATGCACCCATTTTCTAATTATATACACTCATGCAAGTGTATTTTATAAAGTTCATGCTTTGTTCATCATATACTCCCTCCTAATGCACCCTTTGAACATACACCTCCCTCTTAATGCCCCACTTTCAACATACCATCTCCTGAAGACTGCTTCTTTGAAATTAACCTACCATATTAAGAAGAAGGTGCAGAGAAGGGCGACAAAAATGATAAAAGGGATGGGACAACTACCCTATGAGGAGAGGTTAAGATGACTAGGACTCTTTAGCCTGGAGAAAAGGCGGCTGAGGGGCGGTATGATAGAGGTCTACAAAATATTGAGTGGGGTAGAGCGGACAGATGTGAAGCGTTTGTTTACACTTTCTAATAATAATATAACCAGGGGACACAAGATGAAATTAGAATGTGGTAGGTCTAAAAAAAATCAGAGAACGTTTTTCTTTACTCAGCACGTAGTTAGACTCTGGAACTCATTGCCAGAAAAGGTAGTGACAGCAGCTGGCCTTGCTGAGTTTAAACGGGATCTGGACAGATTCCTGAAGGAAAAGTCCATTGATCATTATTAAATTTGCGGTTTTTGCCGGGTTCTTGGGGCCTGGATTGGCCGCTGTCAGAAACAGAGTGCTGGGCTTGATGGACCTTTGGTCTTTTCCCATCGTGGCAATCCTTATGTAATTATGTATGTGCCCTTTCTCAAAAAGCCCTCCATCTTCTCATAGCCCCACCCCCATGTCTAACTTGAAATATTGCTGGAGTCTACAGAGATCAAGGCAGAAACAATCCCCAGTTACTCTGATCCTGTTGGTGCTGGGCTTAAAATGGTAGAAGCAACCCCTAGTAATAGTATTGAGGACACATAGGGGCAGCTTTGCCCTTAGTGGTAGTACCTCAAGACCCCATGAGATTTTTAAAGATAGGCCCTGTTTGGAGAAGCTATGTTGAAAAAGGGCAACAGGATGGATGTATTTTGAACGAGAGGCAATCAGTGGATATGTTTAAAGGGGGGTGCATCAGGAGGGGATATATATTGCAAGAGGGACATTGGGATAGCATATTCTAAGGGGGCATCTGGAGGGTTATGTTAAAAGGTGGGCTTCAGAAAGAGGTATCAGGAGGGGGTTATGTAGAAAGGAGGCACTATCAGGGTGGGGGTCGGTGAGGGGGAGCATTAGCAGAAAGCAGAAACTTTCCTATCAATTGTCCTGCCCCTTTAATATACTGCCTAGGAGTCTGTTTGCCTAATGCCAGAATGGATAGCCAAGAAATGCAGAATAATCTGCTACAATATCTCAAGGCTGAAAAAATTTTAAAACCTTCAAAGACATTTAAAGGTCCATTACTTCTCTCTTGCCTTCAATGATTGCTGATTCTGGAAAGGGTGGGTGTACTTTGGACATTGGAAAAAAAGAGCTGCATTAGGGCTGATTATGTTTGTTGAGTTTATATATTTTTTTGTCTTAGGTTATGATATGTACATATATTTTCTATATTTAAGATTTGCTTTGATATATTTGTATTATTCTTACTGTTTGTGACTTTGTGAGTACAGGAGTTTGTTTATGAGACCATCTCTCCGCTTGATCTTATGCAAAGTCTTGGCATCTATTCGATATTTTCTCTTAACGGGACAGCACGGCGGCACAGCATATTGTTTCCATCAAACGTACTGACTGTTATAACATAGCCATACGCACTCTGCTACATTTTGCGACCCCTGACGTAGGTGCTACACGCCGAAACACGGACCGTATTGGGACCATTCAAAGATATGTTCCTCTAAACGCATGATTAAAAGTTGTTTCTCCTGTTTTTGAAGGCTCCTGGTACTTTTCTCTTTTGTTCTTTGCACTTTTGTTTGTACTTTGATCCCTCTCTTTACTGTTCAAATTTACAAATAATAATAAACATATCCTCCAACGAGTCCAACCCCCATTTCTAAGTGTCTAAGTGGTCCTTTTAGAAAGGTATGCTAACATTTTTAGCGCACACTAAAAATAAGCATGTGCTAAACACTAGACACACCCATAGGAATATATGGGTGTCTGTAGTGTTTAACATGCGCTAAAAGTTAGCACATACTAAAAACACTAGCACGCCTTTGTAAAATACCCCTAAGTTGGCAAGATGGGAGATCTTCCAGCAGATTTTCCCACACACTCCACCTTCACACTCCCCAGGCTTACTGGGAGCTCCACTCACTCCTGTGTCAATAATCAAGTCTTTCAAAATGGCTTCCGAGATCTCTAGCGGCTATATTGTGCTTTTACCACTAGGGGTTATCTTTCATATATAAGGACTGCCATTGAAGATGGTGGCATGGTGGGGGGGGGGGGGGGGGGGGTTGTTACCACAGGGGGGAACAGATGCCTTGATTAGAGCCCTTTAGAAGGGAAGCAGCAAGTTTAGAAAGCTGCCTTCATATCTATTTGGGTTTTTCCTTACATGTAGCTTTCTACAATTGCTGCTTTCTCTGTATGTGAAGGGACCCTCACATGTGGTCATGCACCTATTTTACAAGAGGGACCATGTTTAGCAGAGCCTTTTGTAAAATCATATGGGTATTCTCTAATCCTGATTTGGACATGTTAATTCCCTTAGCCATGTTCTTTATAAAATCTGCCCGATAGTATCATGAGAATCATTACATACAATGGGGGCAGTTCTAGAGCTGGACACCCTGAGGCCACAGGGTAGGATCCTAATCTATAATGAAACCTAGGTGCCTATGCAAGTTAAGCAGGTATTTGAAGAACAGCACTTAAGCAGAATTGTGGCATTCATATATGCATATGTGCACATACACGCTTATATGCAAGTATTGTATTCATTTATACATCTAACACACTTGTATATGAAGGTGCTTAGGTTATAGAACTGCCCTTGACATGAGGTACCAAGAATACCCATATATTTCCCTGTTGTAAACGCTCCAAGTCTGGGATTTTTATTATTGAAGCAATAAGCATTGAGTGTAGGTCTCCAGACAGTTTTACAGTCCTTGTCTCCTTTCTGAAATTCCTGTTACCTTCATGCCTCCTTACTATTCACATGTGACTTTGTGGTATTCCCACCTTTGTATGTTTTCCCATCTACCAAATTTAACCAATTACTTGTTGCTACTAGCTGCTTCATTTAGTTTAAAGTCTTCAACTCATGAATAGAACTGATGTAAGTCAATGCCCTCCTCGTTGGCACATGTAAGCTATCACTATTAGAAAGTCTGAAATCTCTTTCCAGGCAGGACTTTGGCCCCCAAATAAATACCAAACCTTCCTCTTCATTTAACTCTGGATTTAAGTTCCTTGTGCAACATAATCTGTCTTCCTATTTATTAGGCAGCAGTGCATCAAACTTCATTTTTCTCAACAGCTGACTAAGACCTACCCTATTTTCCTGAAATGTTCTTATAATTCACTGTATTCATCTATATCATTTCTCCCCATGTTTTCTGTAACAAATATCTCCTGTTCTTAATCCATTTTCCTTAAGGACCTAAGAGTGCTGCAGTTTCTTCCTGCTCCTTGACCCAGGCCTTCCATATGGTACGGTTCGGGCAGTCTTCCCCCTTGAAAGGAGTTTCTTCTTTTCAAGAGTCTCCTGTCATCATTCGTTTACTATAGGCCTTTACCTTTTGTCACTGCATTGTGGAACCTTCCTTTCCTGCTAATGGCATGAAAGAGTTGTAGGATGGGATCATTTGAAGGCCTTGTGTCCAACAAATTGGAATCTCTAAATCTATGTTTTGCAAAACCTTAGATATATGATCTCCCACAAGTTCATCAAATACTAAATAAATACACAGATAGCCTCATTTTAGACAGGTCGATGCATCTCAAGTTTCACCAGTATTTTAGGACTGCTATATTCAATATAGAGAAATGGATGGTTATGTACCAGGTATTTTCAGCATAAACATCCATTTTGGAATGAGAAACATATACTGTATAGTTTATAGTTTATTCAGACTTTCTATACTGCCCATATTGACACGCAGAACAGGGCGGTGTACAATTTGCAAAGTTAAAATTTATAAAGTAAAAGAAAGGAAAATGAACTACAATAATTAAAGGACAGAGAAAACCATTCATACTAAGAGGGTAAAGAACAATCAACCACCAAATAAGAATGTAATTTTAAAGCATCTGTTTAAAGAAACTTTCAGGGATGGTCAGTCAGTAGAGAGAGTGTGACAACTATTACCAACCATCTGTGGGTCAAAAACATGCTCGATTAGCCACTGATGTGACCAAATCCAACACATAGTTATGTTGAACAATGGCAACATAACTGGGTATGTGCTGACATGTAACTGCCTTAGAAACTGCACAGAGTTTGTTACTGTCAAAGTGACCAGTTTCTCTTGCCATGTTGACATTTGGTGGGGACAAAACCTACTGGGGGATTAAGGGGGCAACCCCTTCATCCCTCCAGTGGAGTGCTGCTCAATAGCGGCAGCTATTTACCAACTTCTAAAAGTGCTTGGTAGCAGGTGTAACTCCTGACGATGAAATTTTACGACATCAATATTTAGTCTCCTTTTGAAATGGGGAATAAACGTCCATGAACTTTCCATGCCCTTGTCCCCACTAAAACATGTCCAGACTATGCCCCTTTGCCATTTCTATGCACTTTGGTTTGATAAGCACATAGCACAGCTTAGACATTTATGCAACATCAACATTCAAGTGCCGGTTTATGCATATATGAAATGCAAATAGAAAACAGCACAGAGAAGACCAGAGAGAGGTCTAAAGGGGACCTTTGCACATCTTTCCTCAAAAGCCAAAATCAACACTTTTCAGACAGGGAAGCAACACTTCTCCTTATCAGCAGTAAAGCCCTACCCCTGACATAGCCTATCAAGCCAAAACGTGGCCACGTCGAGGGCTCTTTCTACATCCACTGGTCTGCTCTGTGCTGTTTTCTACTGCAACTGTTTACAGATCATCACCTATCTGTTTCTTCTTCAAATGAGAATAGGACTTGTAGAATGAGGGCCAAATAATTCCAGGAAAAGCGATTTCTTATTTAAAGACATACAATAAAGCTGTATTGCTTGTTTTAGCTGAAACATTGAAAGCACAAAGTTAAGTATTGTGAATTAAGGCTCTGAGTCATAGGAATTCTTTTGTGACTCTACACTCTTGCTGAGTTCATTGTACAAGAAAAGCTTATACATCGTGCTGAGTTTTGCATAAAATAATTTAGATTCTATTATTCAGTTTATAGATTTCATGTGCAGCTGGTCTTAGCCAACATTATGCAATCAAGACATGAGTGCTACAAAAATAGAAAGGAATGGTCAGACAGCGATTCCCAAGCTGATTGCAGAAAATCAACATATCAAACAATAACTCTTGGAGCTGCTTTTCAAGAGGAAGCATATCTATTCCAAAATGGTCTTGCATATAATTTATTATAATGTGAAGCAACATAGGGATTAGGAATGAGACCGGGTCTGATGTTGTTTACTATTTTAATAAGTTGTATTATAGATGGATTTAGTAGGAAAGGTTTGTCTTTCTATTAGATACTCAGATCTTCAACAGAGTGCACACCAAGTAAAGCACAAAAAAAAAAAAATCAAGGAATGATCTGAGGTAGCTGGATGGAAGGGGGAGAGGAGGGCAGACGCTGGCTGGAAAGGACAAAGAGAAGGAGGGCATGCATGGGAATGTAGGCTGAAGCAGGTCATCAATTTTCTTACTGCACAGGCAGCATGATGAGGCTTGGGCATGCCCACCAGCAAAGGTAGGACTCAATGCTGTTGGAGGCGGCGAGACTTGAGAGGAAATGTGTAGTCCAGGGAGCCATGACCCGAGAAGGTTTGAGAACCACTGTGTTAGCCTGATAAAACTTTACGACATTCCTCAAATACACAAAAGAGAAAAATAAACTCTGAGATACATCAACATTAAAATCTTATATTGAATCCTATACCTTACAGGTAACCAATTACTTCAATGCTGGCAAAACATGCATGAGAAATGGATATCCATATTTGACATAAAGACTTGGTCGTTCATATTCTGAGTTGGATTCCTTTCTAAAATGCCGTTCAATGTATTGTACACTGTATTTAACCCATATCGGGGCTATAGCATTCTATAAACATTATATTGGTATTTGTATCGGTAAGTATGTTCTTTTCAACCCACATAAAATCAACCTGATCTTCAAGCACAAACTACCTGAATGGTTTGTGTTTCAAGATGAGCTGTTTATGCAGGCAGAAAGTATACATTATATGAATTAAAGTCATCCTAAATGAGCACCTCTTTTTATTGTCGCTAAAAGCGTACACATGGTGAAATTACTCACATACTTATCAATGTAGTAGGATGCAGTCATTCAACATTCAGTCATTTCTATCTGCATAATCTCAATTAAATCTTTTGAAATTTACCCCTAATTTACATCAGATGTGTCTTTTTCATCTCTCTCCAGGTTCCAATCATGTGGTGGTGGTGGTGATGATGATGACGAAAGAGAAGATGGAGAAGAAACAACTGTGTCTCGCACTGTTTTTGTACAGGGTGTTCAGGATTAAATACCTCATTTGATAAACTGATAAATCCTAGTCATCTCATAGAGACACCACGCAACAGTGAACACACACTTAACAGGAGACAACCCTCCAGGCTAGGGGTGGGCAACCATGGTCCTCAATCAACGGCCATAATCCAGCTGGGTCTTCAAGATGTCCACAATAAATATGCATGAGATTGATTTGCATGTAGTGCTTCCATTGTATGCAAATAGACCTCATGCATATGGTGACACCTAAGACCACCGCCTAGGGATTGCCATGACTGGGAAGTCTCAGCTCCAAATGCAGCGTGTAGGAAAGCTGCTCTCTTCTCTAATTTTAGGCCTCTCAATCACAAAAGTAGTTTCTCTTTTAGGAGAATTGGGCTCAGAGAAGAAATCATGACACTCTAAACCTTGCACTGTCTCTGCCAAGCAGCATCAGGGTTTCTAAACAGGTCAACGGCACTGCTGGCACTAGCCCTCTTAGCAGGGCTTCCATAATAATGTTGTCCCAAATCCTCAAATTCAGTTCCCGCTTGCCAAAGCATTCAAAATCTGCACATTCCCAACTAGTATTTCTCTCCAGCATCCTTTTTAAACAGTTGCCGCCCCTTGCATACTTCTGCTCCACCAGGGCTGTCCAGGAGCAGAGAAGAAGGCTCCACCCATCCCCTTTATTTTAGGGGTCCTCCCACCTTCCATGAGCAAGCAACTAAAAGAAACACAAAACAGTTCAAAACTCCCTACAATACCAAAACAAAAGTCCCACAACTTAAATGCCAGAGCTGGAGTCTTTGCATTAATTCAGCATCAAACTCTGGCTACAGTTCAGAGAGCTTAAACACAGTTCCAAAATAAATTTAATACCAGCCAACGGCTGCCCAGGTCCAGAGTAGGTTCTGGCACGTCTTCCAGCTGCAGCCCTTTTGCTCCCCTCTTTCCCTGGAGCATTTCTTCTGTTGCAGCAGCTCAAATAATTCAGCCCCACTCTCACAGCAGCCTGTATAAAACCTGGTCAGGGAGCTCCCCCTCCAATTGGGCCTCCTTGCACTACAAGACCCAAGAGACCTCCCAACTCCACCCCCAGGCTTCAGTTTATTGTGGGTTTAGCAGCACATTTGCCCCTCCCCTTCCCAGCTAGAAGCAGTACACCTTCTCTGTGCTCTGTGGACCATCATGGAAAGATTAAACTTCAGAATTGGGGATTTCCCTTCCAGATAAAAAACAAGGATTATGCTAGAAGGATTTCCCTCCCATCCCAGACTACTCTGTTTTTAGGACTCAGCCCATCTCACTTCAGGAATGTAGACTTCCTCCCCCATCACATGTCATACTTCTCCCTTTAACACTGAGGGGACCTGAGATACCTAATAATGTGGGCACCTCCTAAAACTTTAAAGGGAACTTAACCCAAATATGCCTCAACGTGACAGAGCGCAGCTGAACACACTCCTTGCCCCCATGAATAACACAGGTGGTTAACTGGTGATTATATGTAAACCTCCCCTCCTCATTATAGCTTACAAAGGGCTTCCGTCATGATTCCAGGGAATAACAAATATCCTTGTATGCCCAGGAGCAGTACCTGGGTCCTCACTGCCTGGCAGTGCTGTTGACACCAAAAAGGTGTCACAATATTCATTGGGGCAACTTTGAAAACACAACTGAGTTATGGTCCTCGAGGAGGCTCTGCGATTGGCACTGCGATTGACTCATCTGGTGAGGGTGGTAGTGTTGCTCGAGTGCCAATCTGCCCGATGAATCCACCGGAGGGTCAGGGCCAGGTTCAGGCAGGGCTATCGGAGTCTTTTTTAAGACTGCCTCCAATGATCCCTCAACAGGGGGAGCAGCGGGAGGAACTAAAATCTGTTCGCCCCAAGCGCCTGGTAAAGGGGCGTCACTAGATGTGTATAACATTTCCTCAAAATCTCTAACTGCTGCTCAAGTGTCAGTGTTAAGGTTGGGCCTGTCATTTGTACCACATGCAAATTATGATGCGTTTGAGGCTCGTAGGGGTCTCTATAGGTTTTTTCGCCTTCTTAAATTGAGGCTCTTCTTCCAGGATCAATCTACTACTGTTCCTGATGGAGAATTCCCTCTTCAGGGGAAGTTGCAGTCCTCATGGGTTCCTGGGGGTGTCCCGGATGCTTCGATCGTGGCCTTTGAACGGGTCGTGCTACGGGAACTTCAGTACCAGGAACGCATGATGCACTGGAGGATGGAAGGGTCCAATTTGAATAAGGCACAGCGAAAGGCACTGGCTGCTTTGCGGGCAGACACCACCCTTGTCATCAAGCGTGCTGACAAGGGTGGTGCTGTTGTCGTGCAGGATAAATGTCTATACCTTCAGGAGGCATTTGAGCAGTTATCTAACACATCTCATTATCAACTATTGCCCAGTGATCCTACTCTACAAATAAAATCTAAAATTATGAGACTGTTATTTGAAGCTAATTCAGCTGGGACCATCTCTCATAAGGAATATAGGTATTTGTATAGGGAGCACCCCCGTGTTCCTTATATTTATTTCCTCCCGAAGATACATAAGTCCCTAACACGACCGCCTGGCCGTCCAATTGTTTCTGGGTGTGGATCCTTGTTGGAGCCGCTGTCTGAATATGTGGATCACTACATAAAGCCACGGGTGGAGGAAGCTAGCTCATATGTTAAAGATACTACCCACTTGTTGAAGATCTTAGAGGATGTTTGTATTCCATCGGATAGACCAATACTTCTTGCCACCCTGGATGTGGTGGCGTTATATACTAATATCCCTCAGGATGAAGCATTGAAGATCATTGCTGAGTATTTGTCTCCACTATGTATCTCAGGAGAAAAAATACAGTTGCTTAACCACATGAGTGAGTTGGTCATCAAGAACAATTATTTCATGTTTGAAGGTCGGTACTTTCATCAGATTAAAGGGGTAGCGATGGGGGCAACTGTTGCCCCCTCTGTGGCGTGTCTTTACATGACCAGATTTGAAAATAGGTTCATCTATCCTTCCCCTTGGATGAGAAAAACGCTTATGTGGAAGAGATACATTGACGATATTCTCCTTATTTGGGATGGTACAGTAGAGGAGTTACAACAATTTGTAGCTTATATTAATAATGTTGACGGACATATGAGCTTTACTGTGTCCTGGAATTATAACATCATAAACTTCTTGGATGTCTCCATCAAGATAGAAGGAGGAAGGATAGGCACTTCGATCTACAGAAAAGAAACAGATTGTAATATGGTGCTCCATTATTCAAGTTTCCACCCTAGACATTTGCGCAATAATATTCCAGCAGGTCAAATGTTGCGGCTGAAGCGGATATGTTCTGAGAAAGTGGATTTCAGTAGACAAGTGGCAGATATGTGTCAGCGGTTTAATCGACGGGGGTATCCTGACCAAGTTGTCCGCACAGCATATAAGAGAGCATCTAGTGCGGACCGTCAGTGGCTTCTTCGTCCTAGTGTTCAGGAGGAGAAAAAATCTCTAGTATGTGTTTTACCTTTTTCTAGGATGTCTAATAACATTAGGGAGATGATTTATAGGCATTGGCACATTCTGCAAGTGCATGCACCCTTTCAAGAATTTCCCTGTTTTGCATATAGCAGGGCACAAAATTTGGGGGAAATCCTCTCCAGACCTAGGGAAGCATCTCAGGAACATCCGGGACATTATAAATGTGGGGGGTGCTTGTACTGTAGATATGTGCAGGAGGGGGATACAATTAAGCCTCCCCATAATAAACAGGTATTTCACATGCAAAAGAGAACAGACTGTAATTCTCAGGGGGTTGTATACTGTATATGGTGTCCATGTGGGCTTTTTTATATTGGTTATACAACTAGAAAAATCAAGATTCGGATTGGGGAACATGTCAGTAACATCCGTATATGTAAGCCTGAGGCTCCTTTATCTGGACACTGGCAGGAGTATAATCATCATATTCAGGATTTACGTTACACAGTGCTGCTTCACATTGAATTGACCAGAGGGGGCAATTTAAGTGAAATTCTAGCCCAAAAGGAGCAGCGTCTGATTTTCTCCTGGAACACTGTTCATCCTTCTGGATTGAACAGGGAGGTGGAGTGGCTTTGACTGGTGTTAATTTGACCCCCTGTGGTTTTACAATTGTTTCTGTGGTTTGGTATTCACGTTTAAGGGCTGCAGGCTTGGGAGGGTTTAAGAAAGTTTTAAGAAAAGATAGGCGCAGTGCCCCAGAGGTGCACGGAGCCGTAGCTAACCTGGCGCCGTGCACCGAGGGGCATGCGCGTTAATGCCAGCAGGGTGCCAGGAAGCGGAGTGGGCGCGTTCCCGCCGCAAATGGAGGCACCCCGCTGGCATGGGAGGAGAGAGAGCAGGGTTTAAAAACCCCGAGTTGGAGCTCGGACAGCCTCTTTTGCGTCCGGGCTCCAGGTGCACCCACCCCTCCCTCCACGAGCTATTCTTATGTTTACTTTGTTTTATACATTCTGTCGCAGCTTGGCGGGGTACCCAAGCCTGATGGTGTAAGCTAGGCAGCTTACGGTTGAGCTCCCTTGCTCGATGGCGGGGAGCTCAGGTGACGATTGGTCAGTCTTGCTATGACGGCGGACTGGGTTGGACAATGAGCCGGAGGCTGGATAGGCTTGGGTATACCCATGGTCCAGATGTTTTGTATCCAAATAAAGCTGCGGCCGTGTTATGCCATATGAAATACTGTGTACGTGTAATTATTATATTTCCTGTACTGTTTGTGAATTTGTAATCCGAGGTGTCTCGGCTGCCCATGTTAAGTTGCTGTCACTTTAAGGGAAGCTGTTTCCAGCTGGTAAATGTTAAGGCCAGAGCTTCATTAATTCAGGTACTTAAGGAGCATGGGAGCCTGACTTCAGATGCTCTCCAAGGAGTGAGGAAGGACTCCAGAGGCGATCCCACCCGGGGGATTTATGATGCCTGAAAATTGGTTTAAAAGATTAGTATTGTGAGTTATTTTGTTTTAATATATTGAGTTTGTTTGAAGCATTGTGAGTGTATACTTTACCCTGTAAGTGTGGGTTGTTTGTAAAAGAGTGTGTTTTTATTTTTAGTTTCCCTTTCTGATGAAGACTTTTGAAACTCGGCCAGAGTTAAAGGGAGCAGTTATTTTGATGGCAAGATTGGAATGGATGAATGATATGTGATTTTAATGAAGCACAAGCACGAGCACAATATACCCCAAGGGAAGTGAAATAATTATGTGAATATATGTGTGTATATCGCATTGTGGGTTGGTTTGTGTAAGATATGTGGGGGAAGAGAAATCAGGGTGTCATAAATTAACATATTCCTCCTTTAGGTTTAAACAAACGGTGAACTGTATGTTTTATTATCCATGTATCAGAAGGTAATATGGAATGTACCATAATTTATGGGCGGAGGTTTGAGCTCAAGTCTAACAATATTTAATGTGAATAGTCCATGACTTATACATATGTATTATAGATATACGCATACATTGGTGAGTAAGATCTACTTGGGCGCAGCTGTATGTACATACACAAATATTAGGAGGTGGAACATCATATGTGCAATGATGGTTCCATTGTGACACCACCACATATTCCTCTTGGGGATATAATGGGTGTAAACGGTATGGTCTGAGCACATTTAAAACAATTTAAAACACTTTAGCATTTTTTTAAAAGTGCATACATATATATATATAAAAAGATAAATTATTCTGAACCCAAGTTTACTATAGTGAGTTTAAGGGTTTCCTGTATGACAGAGCATGACCATCTTCGGAAGGGGAAGGAAGGTGAGGGCAGTAGAGAGAGACTTCTGAGGATATTAGAACACACTAATGAGGTGGATTTTCAATAAGACACATGCATATACACTTGGTTGAGTAATCTATATTCTATGATTTAGCTTGCAGTGCATAGCAAAAGTAGTTCATACGGGTCCATATATCAGTGTGGATAATGAATTTCATTAGTCAGCTAAGCATTTTTATTTCCTATGCAAAGAAGAATAAAAAGACTATTAGCACTGTTTCAGATAAATCTAATATGACTATGACACAGCAGGCACACATTTCATCATAATGCCGGGGGACATTAAAAGAATGCCTTAATGCAGCTAGCTTGTGTTGTTGCCTGAGAGTATTAATAAATGTCCATGTATTACAACTTTAATATTAATGACTTTAATGCCTCCACAAGTCAGGCTCAGTCAGGATTGTTTAGAGCCTAGAAGCATTCTGGGCAGTTACCGGCAAATAAAAAAACATCGTAATATTTTGCTGTTTTGAGTGCCGCATCAAACACTGTTCCATCTAGTCCTTTGCAAAGAAAGTGGAACAATAAAGAGGGTTACTCTGCATGGAATGCTCTTTAACACATCCTCTGTATGTTGCCTGTGTTTAGCATTCAGTAGAAACCTGTTTCTTCAATATATATAGAATGCATGTTTACGATGTATAAAACATTGCTTCAGTACTGCTCTGTATATACATTTTACCCTGTGGGAAATAATACACTGTTAGTAAATGACCATGTTCATACCCTTCCTTCTTTGGATATCACATCTTCATTTTATCTAAGCCGTCTACAAATGGTCTGAAGTGAAGTTTTTATTGTGTCAGGACTGTAGTTGAAGAATACATAAGTAAGTCTATCTCATATCACATTTGAAACACTAAGGGCCTGATAGTTAAAAAAAAAAAAAAAAAAAAGCAAAGCTGCATCAAGGGGGGCATTTATCAAGCTGTGTTAGGGCAATAACCTACATTATTTGCCCCATTAACGGGTGTTAACCTACATTAGAGCACTTTTTGCTGCTGTAATGCTGCAGACTACATAGTAATGAGATGCAAAGCGTGCAAATGAACACAAAACGCCTCATTACTATGTAATTTCTGTAACACAGCTTGTATTAGACCTGGAGAAAGCTGGGGTTATTTTAACATTCTGGGAGTATCCTTTTGAACTTCCACTGGTTTGGGGAAATGTTTTTATACAGACCTGTTGGTCCAGTTTTTTTTTTTTTTTTTAATCAAAATAAAAGTTTCTGTTTGTCATTCCTTGATTCCTAGGTTCTTTTTATTGGAGTAGCCTAATGGTTAGTGCAGTGACCTGCAAACCAGGGGAACTGGGTTCAATTCCCATAGCAGCTCTTTGTGACACTAGGCAAGTCACTTAACCCTCCATTGCCCCAGGTTTAAAATAAGTACCTGTATATAATATGTAAACCACTTTGACTATAGCCACAGAAAGGCACTATACCAACTCCCATCCCCTTTCTCTTTCCCTTATTCTTTATTGGTCCGCCTCTACTTCGTTTTCATTTTTAAATGCATTTCATATATACCACCTGTAAGCCGAAGGCTATTGAAGTGGAGTACATTCACAGGTACAGAAGGTATTTTTCTGCCCTTAGACAGCTCACAATAAAAAAAGAAAAGAAAAGAAATCACATAGAAGTACACTGGGATTTGAAGCATGGTCCCCTGGTTTACTGATTCCAAAAATACTAGGACTAGTGGGTAAGGACAGTGACCCAGCATTAGGCGGTCACGAGCACAAACGGGTGGTGGCCCAGCACGGCAGAAATAGGAGATAGTAGGAGAGGGGGAGGAGGGGGGAGGGGGATGGAAAGTTTAGAGGGGACTGCAAGCATAGGCAAATTAAGTAAGGGATAGGTAAGGGTAGGCACAAAAGAAGGGAGGACCTATAGGAAGGCAGGAAGTCTGAGAGGTGAGGTGGGAAAGAAGTGAACTCTGGGAACAAGAAGGGCAGCGCCCACAATGTTCATGCATCATTTTAGCCTGCTGCTCCCACGGCTCTCCCACCCCACCCGCTCTATATCAAGGAGGTGTAGGGTCTTGTCGCAGCATTCCACAAGCATTGGCGGTGGGTCCTAGCCTCAAAGAGCACACAGCGCTATGTTGCAAACCAAAGCAAGGTAAAAGGTCATATGTTTGTTGTCCCATGCTAGCAGTGGCATGGATGATGTTTAAGACCAAGGGCAGTTCCCCTCTTATACAGAGGGGGGCCAGTGCCAGAGTAACAGATGATCAGCGGAGCCTACCTCAGACTTAGACGGAATGGGAAGGCTGAAGGCTTCAAGAAAGAGAGTCAACGGTTATGAGAGCAAGGATGCTTTTACGGCAATCCCTGGAGCAAAGATGTGATGTTAGCGCCTGCATGTCAGCGGTATATGCACCAGACGGAGCAAATTACAGCGTGATTATGGCAGAAAGAGAGCGAACTGTGTGACTCGGAAGGCTAGGCCACTTTGCCTCAAATGCTATAGATAGAAATGGAGTCATAAATTTGATTGTATATTATTTTATTGTAAAATGTATACTTGATTGAAAATTGCTTGCTACTGTGAATGTATTCATAGATATAAACTGTAGAATGTTGCGGCCACAATAAATTCCACTCTTTATCGGATACCTGGTCAAGTGTGAATATGTACTGTGTATAGTTTGGAATGAAAGGAGAGTGCTCAAGTGCCACTTGCCCAGTTTGTGCAATGGAACTAGAAATTAGTAAAAAGGTGCCCAAAATGACCAATCTTCATTGCAAAGACGTCCAAATCGCAACTTGGACGTTTCTTTCAAAAATGCCCCTTCACGTGACCATTTTAGAATATGCCCAACCAAGTACTGGAGAGGCTCTATTGATCTGTATGAAGTCCAAGCCAAAAAACAACAGATCCCAGGCAAAAGTCTAAAACACAATAATTTATTAAAAGCTGTACACGGCATGGTCTATGTTTCACCCAACAAGGGCTGCCTCAGGGGTAACTAAAAACAGTAACCAAACATGTGACTAAACCTACATAACATAAAAATACATTGATCACAAAAATGAATTAATCAGAAAAATATATATAAAATAAGGAACCAGGCAAAGTTGTATGTGTACTAACAACAAAAAAGTTTATGTTTATATTTATTCAAAATACAATATACAATTAAAATACAAAAGAAAATGAAAATAACTCCATTTACATAGGAAAGACAATCCAAACATACTTAAAATCCAAAATGGGAATAGAGAGGGAAGAGTAGATTGGCTACTGTTGGAAGCAGGATGCTGGGCTAGATGGACCATTGGTCTGACCCAGTATGGTTATTCTTACGTTCTTATGAGAGGAGAGGTACAATGATCACTGCTGACAGAATATAAATGTGACCATGCAATAAAAATAAAACCTTCTAAAACCAGAATCTAAATATGATCGTGAAATTATAACACAAGAGAATGTGACATTCTGAATGAACAAATGTGTTTTGTAGTGCAATAAAAATGTATTAATAGGAAACACATTAATATATCAGTACATAAGTTTATTTATTTATTTATAACATTTGTAGCCCACATTTTCCCACCTATTTACGGGCTCAATGTGGCTTACATAGTTCTGTAAATGGTGATTACCAGTTCCGGAGAGGAGAAATATATAGTTGAGGTAGAGGAGACAGAGTGGATTAGGTTATAGGAAGGAAAGTTTGTCTTACGATAAGAACTGAAAGGTATTAGGTTAAGCTTCATTCGTGGCAGATTAACTTGAACAATTAGGAATATTAAACTACAAATCAAGATAATTTAGCATAACAAATTATGTTATGTTTATGTTATGTTTGTTAATTAACATTTTTAGCTTATATTTTATAATATTCTATTTACTATGTAAGCCTCATTGAACCTGCTATGTGTGGGAAAGCATCGGGTACAAATGTAATTAATAATAATACTAATAATAACATTAGCATTCGTATTCTGCCACAAGGATCTCCATGTCCCTTGTTGTGCCCCATCCATATTTTGGACATTTCAGTTTGTAAGTGGATGTTCATGAGGGAGGTAACCAGAATATAGACATCCATTTCTCAGGTATTTTAGAACAGGCCTGGCAACCATTGGCAAAATATGTTCTAAAATACTAACAGAAAAACCTGCAGCTAAGCGGAGAACTTGAACTCCCCACGGGAAACCACAAGTATAAGTGAGAGTGGGATGTTTGACCATGGATATTCAAATCCTGGAGATTCTTGTCTCCAGGATTTGAATTTCCGTGGTCAAACATCCCACTCTCACTTATACCTAAAATACTAACTCCACTAGCTGACCTAGATGTCCTTAATCTTAAATTGAAAGTCCTTGCTAAAATGCAGTTCCACATTTTCACCTGAAACCTCATCTTAATTTAGGAGCTTAGATGGTATGAACATAAAATTTAGGCCTGCTATCCATTTGCCTAGATTTGTGAGCCTACTGCTGAAAAATCAGTAGTAAACTCCTAACTTAGTCCCCGTTTACTAAGCTATGTTAGAGGTGCTGTAGCGTTTTTAGCATGCTCTTAGCATTGAAATGTACTCACCTTGTAGACGCCTATAATATTCCTATGGGCGTCTACACAGATAGTGTTTTAATTTTTAGCACACGCTAAAAATGCTAGCTTCATAAACAGGGCCCTTTGCTTCCTGCGCCCTAAATCCATTCTTATTTCCACCCACAATTTATGTACCAAAATGTAGAAGTTTAGTGAAATTTTGAGTACTAATTTATGCTCTCAGCCCTAGCAAAAATTTCAAAAGAGATCAATTTATAAGCATAACTCTTATAGCAAAGGAGCCTAAATCTCTCAAATCCCGGATTCTAATTTTGTGTCCAAATCTGATTTTTGCTGCAGATCGTGCTACTTGGAATTGCTGTCCTAGTGTTGATTCTTAGCCAACAAACTCTTGTATCAAATAGCTTGAGGACAACATTAGAAATGGAGCACCTACTGAGCACTTCTTCATGTATCTTTTCATCTATCTCCAGCAACTTCAAAGCCAGTCATATGTGGATTCACTTGTTACCACAAAAACCTCATGCCTGCAGAAATCAAAGAAAGTCAAAGATATTTAAGAAAAGGAGACTATGAGAAAATGAGAAGAACGGTTAAAAAAAACTTACGGGGGCAACTGAGAAGGTAAAAACTGTACAACAGGCATGGACGCCATTCAAAAATACCATCCTGGAGGCCCAGGCCAAACATATTCCGCAAATTAGAAAAGAAAGATGGAAGTCCAAAATTCTCTTACAAATACAATTCCAAATTAAATGACCAATTGTTGTGTCTGACAGAAGTATGGAAATAGAAGAGACCTGGGAGGGATGGGATGGGGTCTCATAATAAATGTGGTCACTGCTCTGTATGTGATTTAATGTTGGAGGTATCTCAGTTTAATGACAAGCCAGGAAAGATTATTTCCCTGAAAGCTCATACTACGTGTGAATCTATGAATGTAATCTATCTACTTATGTCCTTTGAATCATTATTACAAAGGGCAGACTTCAAGATCTTTGAGAATGCATCTAATTAAACAAAGACATTGCGCATTTGCACAAAAGATGTTGGAACCTCTTGTGCCACATAGCTGTGTGGTGCTGGAACAATTGACTGTGAGTGATCGCAGTGATAAAATTCACTGTGAATTGCAGCAGAAAGAGCAGAGCTGGATTTTTCTTTTACAGATTGTGTCACCATGGGATTTAAACTCCTTCCTTGAATGGAACCATTTCTGTAATTGGCTGAGTTGTATGTAGTAGGGTGATGTCATCACATGGCTTTTTTTTCTTCCACAGCCATCTTGGAGCAAGCAGTCAAGCTGTTGGTTGGTCTCTTTCCACTGAATATTCCCCCTGGGAGAAAAAGGGTACTCCTATTGGGATTTTGTCTGTATATTCCAGTGATTACCAAATGAGTACTACGACTTCTTCTGTTAATCTGAAAGTTTGTGGGCTGCTGCTGTTTATTGCTCACTGGATGCTATTGTGACATACCATAATCTTGTGTACAAGCATGGTGGACATTTACCCAACGTGATCTTGGATTGCCTCTGTTACTTAATTGCTGCCGATTGTGGGTTTTTTTTTCTGACCTATGATTAGCTGGGAGCATACCTTTTGGACAGCAGTGTGCTATAGTGGTATTGCTCCTTGTGACTGAGGTCTTTTTTCGCCACATATATTGTATGTGAATTGGGTACTCCATTATCACATTGGAAGAGAGTGGATTTCCTACATTGTTTAGAATTTTGATTTCAATTTCTCCAATATTAATTACATAAATGTCACATCAGGAAGTGCTAGGGAGATAAAATTCCTAGATGAAATAAAGACTACTTCTTGGGGCAATTGGTCCACGAACTGACAAGAGGGGGAGCTATTTTAGATCTAGACCTTAGTGGATTGCAGAGAAGTAACCATGCTGGTTCTGCTGTCAAGCATTGATCATAAAAAGATCGAATTTGACTTAACTGCAATGAAATCACTAAGGAAACTGTAGGAGCATTTAATTTTTGAAAGGGCAACTATGATAAAATGAGGAAAATGGTTAGAATAAAACTAAAAGGAACAGCTGATAAGGTTAGAACTTTAAATCAGGAATGGACATTATTTAAAAATGCCATCTTGGAACCCCAGACCAGATGTATTACACATATTAATAAAGATGAAAAGAAGAACAAATGACAGCATGGTTAAAGGGAGAAGCGAAAAAGGCTATTAAAACAAAACAAAAAAATGTCCTTCATAAAATGGAAAAAGTATTCTAATGAAGAAAACAAGAAATAATATATGCACTGGCAAGTTAGATGCAAAGCACTGATAAAGAAGATTATGAGAAAATATGAAGACAAACTTGACACAGATATGGAAACCCATAGTAATAACTTTCAGGTATATCAGAAGCAGAAAGCCTATGAGGGAATCTCTGGGATCATCAAAGAGTAAAAGAGGCACTCAAGGAGGAAAAGGCCATGGTGGAGAGACTGAATGAATTCTTTGCTTCGGCCTTGACCAAAGAATTAAGTGATCTACCTGTACCAGAAATGGCTTTCAAGGGTGACGATGAGGAGGAATTGAAAGAAATCTACTGAGCCAATATACCGAAAATATACTGAACCAAATTGACAAAATAAAGAGTCATTTGGACTGGATGGTATATACACTAGGGTACTGAAAGAATTCAAACATGAAATTGCTGATCTGCTATTAGTGATCTGTAACCTGTCGCTAAAATCATCCGTAGTACCTGAAGATTGGTAGGTGGCCAATATAACACCAATTTTTTTTTTAAGGGTTCCAGGGATGACCTGGGAAATTACAGACTGATAAGTCTGATGTCAGTGCCAGACAAAATAATGACAATTATTATTAAAAAAATAAAATTACGGAACACAAGAGTCAAACATGGTTTAATGGGACAGAGACAACATAGATTCAACCAAGGGAAGTCTTGCCTCACCAATTTGCTCTATTACTTTGAAGGTATGCATAAAGATCAAGATAATGATAAGCTGATTGATGTACTTTAGATTTTCAGAAAGCATTTGAAAAAGTCACTCATGAATATTAGGAATTATTAAGAAAGGGACAGAAAATAAGGCAAAGAATACTATAATGACTATATATTGCTCCATGGTGTGACCTCACCTTGAGTATTGTGTGCAATTCTCATGTTAAAAACATTGGTGGGGGAGGGGATTTCTCCATCTCTGCCCATCTTGCAGTGCACTGCAATGATCATCTCCAAGGATCTATCACTCACATTATCTTGCTAGGAGACACTACCACCTTCCAGGGTAAAGGCAGCTGTAGTCCTGTAGATTTAGGATGGAGGAGAGTAGTAGAAGTGCTAGCTATTATATCCCTCCACCGTTCACAATAAAATAAAATCGTCCAGCCTTCCAGTTGGTCCACTGCTGGTGGTGATCTATCGATGATATTTTTGTCATCTGGAAAGGCTCTGGAGCAGGTTTGGCTGCTTCTGTGACCGATTTGAATCATTGCAATTCTATGGTTACCTTTGAAGACCATTGGCACCATAAAAAGGTGATTTTGGGGGGATATTGAAGGTTTTTGGATCAAGGTCAGGTATATGTAAAGCTGGTGGATTGGAATACTTCATTCAGGTTCTAGGTATTCCGTTTTCACAGTTTCTGCATTATCACCCCCCTCTGTTCTTCAACACAGGATCTTAAAACTAAAGCTCCTGAATTACAATATCTCCTAAATTCTACATATGGAACTGAAATGCGGACTGTGAAAAACTGCAGGAAAACCTTAGAAAATTGGAAGACTTGGCATCCAAATGGCAGATGAAGTTTAGTGAGGACAAATGCAAAGTGATGCACATTTGAAATAATAATCTGAATCATAGTTACCTGATACTAGGGATCCACCTTGGGGATCAGCACCCAAGAAAAAGATCTAGGTATCATTGTAGATAATATGCTGAAATCTTCTGCTCAGTGTGTGGCAGTGGCCAAAAAAGCAAACAGGATGCTAGGAATTATTAGGAAAGGGACGGTAAATAAGACCGAAAATACTATAATGCCTCTGTATCGCTCTGAAGTGAGACCTCAACTTGAGTACTGCATTCAGTTCTTGCCGCTGTATCTCAATAAAGAATGGAATTAGAAAAGGTTCAAAGAAGCACAACTAAAATGATAAAGGGGATGGAATTCCTCTCATATAAGGAAAAGCTAAAGAGGTTATAACTTCAGCTTAGAAAAGTGTCGGCTGAGGAGAGATATGATTGAGGTCTACAAAATCCTGAGTGGTGTAGAACGAGAAGAAGTGAATCAAGTGTGCACAAATTAATTAGTTAAGTCAATCAGTGCAGATAATTGTCACTTAAGCAATTGACACTAATTGGCATTAATTAGAATTTGTGCGCAGAACAGTCTAAGCATATTATGTCATGCACATAAATTCTAAGTCGCATAGTTGAAAAGGGCGCATGGCCATGGGTATGGAATGGGCGGGTTGTGGGTGTTTCTCAAATCTATGTGCGTTGTCATAGAATATACCCAGCCCACACTTTACACCAAGTTTTACTTGACGTGACTACTTACGACTAAGTTTAGTCATCTGACGGGTGCTTGATGTATTCTATAAACTGTGTGGAAATTAGGCCTATTCTATAAAGTACACCTAAATTTAGGTGTGCTTTATAGAATAGGCTTAGGCATATATTTTTTCTGCGCAGATTTTTCAGGTGCCATATATAGAATCTAGCCCTAAATGTATGGGATGTTTGTCTTACATGTGTGGAATTGGTGGAAAGTATAATTATGAGGGAGAGAAGCTTGATTTTCAAAGAGACAAAATGATGACAGCAGTGGCTGTGGAAGGTCTATCTGAGAGAGATAACATTTTGCAGTGGGCTCCACATGTTAAGGAACCTGTGCTACTCACTTGGGCTAGAAGGAAATTTTGCAGAATACATTTCTGTTACAGCAGGGTTCGGTCAAAGATGAAGTGCGTATAGAGGCTTCATATACTATACAGTAAATGTAATTTTCCAGAGCAGAGAAGCAGTTTACCAGAGCAGATAACAATGGAAATGTCAATGTTATTGTCTATTTTGGTTCATATTGTTTTCAAAACTGAAAAATAAGGGGAAAAAAACCCATCTGTTTCATTGAGATTAGATAGTAAGAATAGTGTGCTAATGCTGAAAAGAATAATCTGAACAAATGAAAGATATAAATGAAATTAAATTAAAATGAAATTAAAAAAACACACAATGAAATTCCACTATACACTGCTAAACTTTAATGTCATCATACATGATACCCTCAATCATTATTATTTTTTTTTTTACTGTTACAGATCCTTTGCTCCTGTCATATGCCTTTCCAAATTCTCATATTATACAAACTAACTTTCTTTATCCTTGGAGGTCTCACAATCTAAGTCTTGTTCCTGAGGCAATGGAAGATTTTTTAAAAAAAAGTCACGATAAAAAGTGACCTGCGGTAGTGTGGGCGTGTTTTGTAGATGTGTGCTGGGCCATTTTTTACCGCAGCTGAGAAAAAGGCTCATTTTTTTAATGGGCTGTGAAATGGACTTGTGGTAATATTAAAACAAGTGTACACCTATTTACGGCCTGAGCCCTTACCACCACCCATTGACCTAGTGGTAAGGGCTTACACTTTACCCACGTGGTAACCATGCAGCGTGTGCCAATGTGGGGCACTGCCATCTACCACTGGGAACCCCCCCCCCCCCCCCGGTAGAAAATAGGAAATTATTTTCTACTGTGGGATTCAGTTCATGCCAAAATTAGAATTACTGCCGGGCGCACATGCTAACCCAGCGGTAGTGCTGATTGGGCGTGCACGCTACCCGCATGTCAACCCTCCCATGTCTTTGTAAAAGTGTCCCTAGGTGTCCAGGATCACAAGGAGCCCCAGTGAATCAAATCCATTTCCTTCCATTCCCAACCCACTGCACAAGCCAGTAGGCTGCTCCTCCACCTGTTTTGGTCCCTCTTATAGCCACTGACTGTTCCATGAATTCACCTTTTTTTTCCCCCTTCAGTTCCTCATTTCTCATCCTGCTCCATCTCCTTTTATCCCTACCTACTTCAGTTTTCAATGAAAGGAAATATGGTTCTCTTCTTCTCACTTGTACGTTTGTTATCTTGTGCTTTAGTATCCCTTCAGTTGTTTTCTATTTTTCTTCCCTCTTGCCCCACTCAAACATAGTTATATTTTTTCCCTTTCCTAGCTGATGATATTCACCCTGCCGCAAACATGCTGCAAAGATAAGCAGCAGTGAGAAATGGAAACACCGTTTCTAATGGCTCCATTCCACACTTCACATACTGGCTTATTTTTCTGTCATGAACTATAGCAAAATTGCCATTTATAAAAGCAAAATGGGACTTTTATATTAACTGGACAGTGTTTTCAAAACTGATACATTCTTTTGAGTCATATTTCACACCAGGCAGAAGACCTTGCTTGACCTGAATTTGATATGCTGATGATATAAAATCTCTCTGTGACAGTAATCTTGTAAGTGATCAATTGAATGAATACTGTCAGTCAATTTCCTTTCACATTCTCGAATGAGATGTTCCATTTTCGCACTGGATGTACAGTAACAGAAAAAAAAAAACAAGGATTCAGCACAGAGATGTGAATGCAAATCAATCTTAGGGGCCCTTTTACTAATGCAGTATTTGTCACACACTAAGCTTTGGTAAAATGATTCCTCAATCTGGTATGCATTTTTATAAATTATCAGTACGAGTACAGAGTCCTGATATCAGTTGAACTTTAAACTATGGGGTCAACATTCAAAACGATTCAGCTGGCCACTGACCGTTTAAATCGCTTGGTCAGGGCTATCCGCTAATTTTCAGCGGCACTTAAATGGTTAATGGATCTTTTTATTAAGCTGCGGAGGAAAAGGGCCCTGCAGTAGAAGTGGGGCCATTTTTCCCTTGCACCATGCCCTTTTTACCGTAGCAGGTAAAAAGCACCCCCCCTCAAAACATGGCAAATGTGATAACTTACTGCTTGGCCATGCAACGGGGAGCACTTATGGCCACCCATTGAGGTGGTGGTAAGGGCTCCCTTAGTCCCTGCAGTAACTGGGCAGTGCGCGGTGATGCCTGATTACTACCGGGTTACCACCATGCTAGAAAAAAATGTAAAAATTCTCAGCGCACGTTCGACCCTTAACTACTGCCGGCAGCCATGTGGGCTGGCAGCAGTTCAGATTTAGTGTGTGGTAAGTCCGCATTGGGCTTACCACCGCCTTGTAAAAGACCCCCCCAAGTGCTGCTTAAATACACAGTTAGTCCTGAACTCAAAACCAGCTATGTGGAGAGAGTTCCATATTGAACCCTTAAAAGGCCTGGTTTAGCACATTAATGGGACCACATAAAAGTCTGCCCTATTTTTATGCGCTAGCCAATGGTCACTAAAGTGCTGAATATTGACTTAAGTGGCTATGGGGCCCTTTTGCAAAGGCATTCTGAAAAATGTCCTGTGGCACTGTAGACGCGTGTTTTGGGTGCAAACAATCATTTTTCAGTGCACCTGTAAAAATGCCTTAATTTGGAAAAGCTAATTGAAATAAGTGTATTACAGGGACTGTTCTGAATCTTGGAAAGGAGAGCTCAGTTCGCAGGGAGCAAGGTAAAGAGTTCCACAATGTGGGTGCTGCACCGATAAAATCACTGTTGTGTGGACTCAAAATGCACACAAGTCGGGTGCAGTACAGGGTCTCATCAGCATTGCATTGTGGTGGGTGTAGGGTATTGGGCTCCGTGATTTCATTAGCTTGTGTTACAGTCTCACAATGTTGGTAGTTGGTAGGTTCTTCTCCCATGGTGCTTTTCCCCCTGCCTACTGGGTCAGAGTGTGCCCTGTTGTGTTTCCTGTTGTAGTCCATGCGGTAGTGACCATTTTTATAAGCCAGTTTTAGTTCCCTTTCCTGTGTTAGCCACGTTACAGAACTTAGTTCTTCCCTTGAATGTGGCTGAAAGAGAGCATTGTACAGCATTCTGCCAGCTCTGACCTACTGCTCATCTCAGTACCAGGGAGACTCGTTGCCAGTGGGGCACAACCTGTGATCTGCAGTTAACTGTGAGTAAACGCGGTTATTCCAATAAAGGACGTTTTCGGAGAGATTAGTCTTCAGGTGTCAACTGGTGTGCCAATGTTATATAGCAGCAACCAGTCCTAGAGGCCTGCGTGTATGCAGGTCCCTGGAGCACTTTTAGTGGGTACCGCAGTGCACTTCAGCCAGGCGGACCCAGGCCCATCCCCCCCTACCTGTAACACTTGTGCTGGTAAATGGGAGGCCTGCAAAACCCACTGTACCCACATGTAGGTGCCCCCTTCACCCCTAAGAGCTATGGTAGTGTTGTACATTTGTGAGTAGTGGGTTTTGGGGGAGGGGGGTTGGGAGCTCAGCACCCGTGGTAAGGGAGCTATGCATGTGGGAGCTTTTTCTGAAGTCCACCGCACTGACCTAGGGTGCCCAGTTGGTGTCCTGGCATATCAGGGGGGCGAGTACTACCAATCCTGGCCCCTCCCATGACCAAATGGCTTGGATTAGGATGTTTTTGAGTTGGGCGTTTTTAGTTTCCATTATCGTAAAAAAAACAAACGCCCAGCTCAAAAACGTCCATTTTTTCGAAAATACGGTTCGGCCCGCCCCTTCACGGACCCATTCTCAGAGATAAACGCCCATGGAGATAGGCATTTCCATTCGATTATGCCCCTCCACGTATACTCCTGCATGATTAGTGTTTCTGCTGGTGCTAGATGTATTTCCACATGCAGGAACACATGTAGGGGCAGGGAATGTTTGCCCATGTGGAACGTTTCCTGTGTCATAACCATCCTTTCATAACATTAAAAAAAATTTAAACATTTACCACAGCATCATTTTGTGAAATCCACATTTATGTCCTATTTGCTTTTGATACTTTTTGCACATCTTGGTGGGAAGGGGTGGCAATATGTTGATTTGACGATAGGCTTGCGTGTAAAGTCCTGTTTATTGTAAAATTTCCTCAGGCTTGGCACATTTTCACAAAAGGTCTATATTCCCAGTTCCATGACATCTAAAGTGGCACTGCTTGTGCATAAGTGTGAGTCCCACCTATGCTTTACCCAGATTTTGCCCATGTGTATGCCCAACTGACAATATGAACTACAGAAGACATGGACGGTCGTACTTACAGAATAGCATGCAGTTGGATTATTATTTATGCACCTACGTGCCATTTAACAGTAGGTATCTCCTTACAGAATTACCTCTATTATTATAATGTCTAATTATCAGTTTTTAGAAGAGCAATGTGTTGAGCAATGAGAGCCAGGGAAATCAGGGACCATCAGCTTCTTCAAGTCTTTGCTTAAAGCCCACCTCTTCAATGCTGCGTTCGGCACCTAACCCTTACCGTTCAGTGAATCCAGTCTGCCCCTATTGGACCGACCGTTCACTTGTCTATTAGATTGTAAGTTCTTTGAGCAGGGACTGTCTCTCTTTGTTAAGTTGTACAGCGATGCGTAACCCTAGTAGCGCTCTAGAAATGTTAAGTAGTAGTAGTAGTAGTAGCAGCACCCCTCCAGTCCTTTCATGTCTCAAGCATTCATTCAGACTCTAGGTTCATGGGGGGGGGGGGGGGTCCTTTGCACTCAAACTTCAAAAGCACTGTATGCCGCATTGAGAATAATCTATACCAGGTGGGTTAAAAATCAAAATTCAATAAAACAAACACATGATTAAATTATTTTACGTCTAAAAGCACACCTACCTATAAACATACAGTAAAGCCATACTAACTACTTTTATGACTACTGCTGCCTATTATGACAATCAAGATTTGTTATCCCCATCCCCATTGCCCTTGTATTACAGTAATAGCTTAGAGGAACCCAAGGATAGGATTAGAACCATTCAAAGGAGAAAAAAACCTGGATTAGTATCCAAGAGAGAAGAGGATATTTCAGAGTCATGAGAGACCCAATTCTATAAGGAGAAAGCCCAAGTGGAGGGACTCAGTCCAGGGCTGCCGAGAGACTGGGCCGGGCCAGGGGCAAGGCCGCCCCTGAGGCCCCGCCCCCCTCTGCCCACCACCAGGCCGGGCCCCCCTGAATTAAAATCATAGCGCCTCACCTCGACCCGTGTGAAAGAAGCGCAGCAGCGGCAGTCTGCAGATCGCCTCCCTTCGGGCCTTCCCTCCCTGTGTCCTGCCCTCGAGGGAGGGAAGGCCCGAAGGGAGGCGATCTGCAGACTGCCACCGCTGAGCTTCTTTCACACGGGTCGAGGTGAGGCGCTATGATTTTAATTCAGGGGGGCCCAGCCCGGTGGTGGACAGAGGGGGCGGTTGGAGGGGACTGCGGCGCCGGGCCCCCCTTGGAGGCCAGGGCCCAGGGAATTTTGTTCCCCCTGCCCCCCCTCTCGGTGGCCCTGACTCAGTCACTCCTGTCTATGACAGCTCCAGTCTCAAATGACTGTGGGACCTCATGCTGTAACCTTGCATGAATTCCTCTGGAGTTCACGGCAGCTATTTTGATGGTGGTAATGGAATGGGTAGGAGCAACTAGGGATTGCACCTGCCCCGACTAGCCACTATACCACCAGGGATTCAAAGGTAGGCCTGAGGGGTGGGGATACCTTTGTTTGGAGGGGAGGAAGAGAGCTACCTTTGTTTAAGGGGGAGGAGGAAGGAGAGGAAGTGAAGGCTGGTATAGTTTCAGGGTGGGACCATTTTCAATTTCAGATTTGGTTTTTGGCTGAAACAGTGACAAATTTCGGCCACAGATTCAATTTCAGTCAAAATTTAAAAAAAAAAAATGGTTTTGGTTGGCCTCTACTAAAAATCCAAATTAATTAAACTAATTGTATGATAAAACCATTTCATCTCTATTAATATACTTAGTTGTATACATATGTGCCTATACATTCTTTATACCCACAGATTTCTAAGCAATGCCCTCTTTTCTTCATAGCAGAAGTGGCAGAAAATGTGTTTACATTTCAGGTGCAATCACTAACACCAGACCTAGAGCTTGTATAAATATCTGCACCTAGATGTTAGCTAGAACACACATAAATGATAGAGTAATATAATTTACAGTGTTGTACAGTAACTAAGTAAAAGTAACTAGTAACTACTTAAGTGAAGGTTTTGTCACTTTTACTTGTAAAGAACTACAGGAAACGTATGTTAATTTTACTTTTACTGAAATAATAGTTTCACCAATGTTTACTGCTTTTACTGTTACATCTGATGCTTTCTGTTAAAAACAAAAAAGTGAAAGCATAAGGAAGACATAAATGACAATTCCCTGGTAAACTAAATGAAACAGCAAAACCTGAAACAGAATTTTGCTATTGCAAACCTTGTCACACCAAAAGTGGATCGTGTGTGTGTGTGAAACCTTCACCCAAACGGAACAGAACAGTGATGAGTTGGGTCATTTTCAAGAGAAGATGAAGCTGAAGCTGGTTGCTTTTCTTGGTGAAAAGGAATATGACTCTACCATAACACACTGCTGGTCTTCCCATGGAACATTTTATAGTAGAGTGTATAAGAGTTTGCAGATATTTGATGTTCTTGCATTATTTCTCTAATACAATTTCATGCAGAGTTTGCCATTGTATGAAAACTTGTTAGAAAACAAAGGACAATAATTACAACTTTTGTGAAAGCCTTCTCTGTATCTGGATATCATGATGATGAAGATGAAGATGCAAGTGATGAACTATGAACTAGACAGCAGTACTTCTAATGCAGATGATAATGACAATGATGATAAAGCATTCTTTGCTATATGGAAGTCAAGTGTTTCAGACAGAGATTCTCTTGATCAATACCTACAGACCCAGTTAGAAGACATCAGTAATATTGCTGCTTGGTTTGATTTGAAGGAACTTTTCATCAGACTTGACACTCCACTCCCTGCCAGTGTAGTTGTTGAATGCCTTTTAGCTGTGCTGGCTTAACAGTGACTCACAAGTGCACTCTTATGAGTGACAGGCATGTTCAAAATGTAGTTTTTCTAAAAGCAAAGTGGATTTAACTGTCAAGCAATAAAAATGTTAAAGATAGCAGCACTTACTGAAGACATGGCACATTTACTTTTTACTCAAAAATTATTGTATTAGGCAATAACTTTTTTTATTTACTTTCACTAAAGTAATTTTTTAAAATATGTTCTTTGTTGTACTTTTACTTAAGTATTAAAACGTGCATTTATTTTTTACTTTTACTTCAGTAGTTTGACCTATTTCTTTGAACAACACTAATAATGTATGAGCATATTTGCATGCACGCCCATGTTCCTTTCATAATCTGTTCATGCTCATGTTCACTGTATGTGTCATCAAATTATAGTGTGTACCATTGCACTAGTCATATTTTATGAGATCACTTAGGGGCCCTTTTACTAAGTCATATAAGCTTATACGTGCGGCCAACGCATGGCAAAATGGAGTTACTGCATGGCTACCATGTGGCTCTTGTGGTAATTTCATTTTTGGCACACGTCCGATATGCACTGCCGAAAAATAAATTTTATTTTCAGACACACGCCAAGTGCCATTTGGCGTGCATAGGTCATTACTGCCCAGTTAGTGCATGAGACTTTACTGCTAGGTCAATGGCTGGCGGTAAGGTCGCAGACCCAAAACGGACGCATGGCAAAAAAAAATTAACGCATTTTTTTACAGGTGCGCTGAAAAATGGATTGGCGCGTGCCCAAAACCTGCACCTACACTACCGCAAGCCATTTTTCAGCGCACGTTAGTAAAAGAATCCCTTAGGGGCCCTTTTACTACAGGTATACCGCGTCGAAACCCGGAACTACTGTTGGCCCAACGCGGCCTCCAGCGGTAGTTCCGCCTTCAGCCATGCCATTTCTGCAGCAATGAAAATATTTTTGTCATTTTTACCGTGGTGCTAACCTGAATGGGTGGCAGTAAGTGCTTCCTGCTGTATGGCCAAGGGGCCATTTTTTAGGGGCTTTTTACCCACTGTGGTAAAAAGGGCCCTGGTGCATGGGAAAAATGGCCCCACTGCTATCGCAGTGCCCTTTTTACCACAGCTTGGTAAAAGGACCCTTAAACACATAAGTAGCAACTAGTGTGTATAAGTGATTAGAATACCACCATTTACATGTGTTGCTCCTGCCACTTAAAATTAGACACTTCCGTACCCAATTATCTTCTTAGAATCTGCTACTAAACATATGAACTCTTTAATGGTGAATTTTTAGAAGCAAGGAAGGAGCATGCTTGTTCCACTTAACTCTATTGATAGCCAGTGATATCCAGCTCCTATGTGGAAAGCCATGTGGTTTCATATAGGTCAACAAAACAGCTCTCCTAAATTAAACCACATTTGCTATCCACGAAGCCAACATTTGTAACTGTTATTCATATATGTTCGATGTGCACACAGAAGAAACGAATCTCCGTAAAAGAATACAGTATAGAGCAAAACAGCAAAGATGACTCAACAACAATGGACGATGCTTCAGATAAAGAAAACTGTTTATTAAGGATGGTGGAGACTCGACACAGCTGTGTTTCGGTCAACTAGGCCTGTATCAAGAGTCTATTACAGAAAAATATAATAAATAACAAGTTAAATAAAATCATGAATATATAAAACAGCTTAAAACAGAGAAGCTTGAGAACATAAAAACAAACATTGTCACAGTTATTACCATATGGGAGGTTTCTTGTAAAATTTTATTTTATAATTGTATAATATCCTAATAAAGTCACACTATTGTATTAATAAAAAAACCTCTTAAAATGTATATTTAAAATATAGGGGATAACACATATATAAAATACGAAAGTAAATACCTCTTGTGTTAAATAAAATCATCCACTTGAGATATCTAGTAAGAAATATCAAATCGAAATATAATCCCACAAGTCAATATATAGATGCATTAAGAAATGGATTTGTGTAACAAAAAATTATACAATTTTGAACAAATCAAAATGAGGTCATGGAGACCTGGCAACATAGCGCATTGAAAACAAGTAATGGAATTGGATATCAATTGACAGTGTTAATGCACTCAAAAAACATTGTTTAAAGGTTATTTGAAATGCATTTAAAGGTTATTTGAAATGTTTTTATTTTCTCAACCTTCTATGTTTTAAGCTGTTTTGTATATTCATGATTTTATTTAACTCATGTTATTTATTATGGTTTCCTTTCACATATGCTCAGCACCATTCACAATCCAGATAGTGGAACTTAATATATTTAAACATTAAGACTGGCATTTAAAAAAGCAGGCTGACTGCAGTATTTAAATTGTGACTCAACAGTATTTATGAGCAATTACTGTTATAAATGAAAATCTGGATTGCTATTATAAACAGAAAGGGGATTATTACTATTATATTTTTAATGAGTTCCTTATTCTGTTCACAAAAACAAAACAAAACAGTGAAATAGAGTAATTCCCAGGAAATTCAAACCCTCTCTTCCAGTCAAGTACAGTGCTAAAAACTTCAATGAAAATAGTATTTGCTTTCTAATTACACCTTTTTGTATATTAATACAAAAAAATGGTTTTTACTTGCAGGTCTTTATTACTTTTAGGTGGTCAATTTAAAAATATTTACATATGTGCATTTTAGTATTTATTTTGATTTATCAGACTACTCAAAATACATGCAAGCAACTTATATGTGTACAAACATAAAAATTAAAAAAACATAAAATGCAATAACTGAACATAGAACAGCAATAAAAATATATTTCATATGAAATCATCCTGGAATAAGCATATTGTACAGGGCTTATGAAATGCTAGATAACTGAGCTCTAAACATAGCTCATTGAGGGCATTATTACATATTTTAAGAGGACAACTAGAAAACACCCTTTTATATGTCTCAAAGGGCCTCTTTTATAAAGCTGTGGTAGTGATTCCTGGTGTGGCAAATGAGAGGAAGCCCATTCAATTCCTATGAGCTTCCTCTCATTTTGCCATGTGGAAATTGCTAGCACAGCTTTGTAAATGAAGCCCAAAGTACTGCAACTCCAAGACACCAAAGTGCAGCAAGAGAAACTCCTGCAGGAGTGCAGCATAGGCACAGGCTCATAGTGTATCATCTTCATTCTCAAAGCAATTGGAACTTTCAAAAAAATAAAGCCTTAAAAATAACTGATAAAATCTTAAACTATATAAGAAAAAAGGTCACCAGAAACCAGGGCAACATATCTGATCATGTTTAGCCCACTTAGAGTTAACTTTAAACCCATCAAAATCATAGGAGCCGGCTCTGTGGGTGCATGAGCACCCCCAGTATTGAGAAACTGCCTTGTATCTGTCCAGGGATGGGTTATTTCCATCGGGTTTAGCACCCTCCCAATAATTTTTAAAAAGTTGGCTCCTATGATCAAAATCCTAGCTGCTATATTCCAGAAATGATGTACTATAGCCTCATTAGTTGTTCATACAGACCTATAAACAGTCTGGATTATCACTAAAGCATGGATCACTATAGCTAAACTCTTCTTAGACAGATAGGGCCACAAATTACACACCTTCCACATATGGATTAAGATGACATTATCAATATGAGGTTGTATAAATTATTCAGTCACTTTAAGCATCTTTACCTCTGAGCATATGGAGATATTAACCCTCAAAAACTAAAGATGGGGCTAGAAAGTTCTATCCTATGCCCCTCAGCCAAAGTACCTCAGTTTTATAACAATTCAACTTTTGTTTACTGGCATTTATTCAATTTTACACAGACTACATGCAATGACTTAATCATATCATAGACAAGGCCCAATCCTTCCCAGCTCAACAAAGACTTGAATATTGTCTCTATATCAGAATCACTGAAACCTAAGTGTGGTACCGTCAGTGAGCGTGGATTGTTTCTATAGCAGAATCATTGAAACGTAAGTGTGGTGCCATGAGCAAGTGTGGGCCCGGAGACCAGGTAAGACAAACCACACAGTGGTTGCAGGTAAAGACAAATAATATTTATTGAAGGTGCTGGACAAGGGTTCCTGACCAATTCACAGGAAGGAAGAAGGCAAACTCAAAACAAAATCCTTGAATATGACAATGTCTTCAGGTGGCCTGCTCCTGCAGGACCATAGCACACATTCCAATCTCTTGGCACAACATCTCTGGCTTGGCTCTCCAGTTACCAATGCAGTCTCTATCAGGTACTCGGGTCAAAATATAAAGTCTGCAAGATTCTAAATTGGACTTGGCCTACCTGGCTGTAGTCATTGTAGTTTGCATATAGGTGGTGGAGTCATATGCCGCGGGGTGTCGCTGCTTCCTTCTGGGCCCCCTTAACCCAACTTTGGCCCTTCCTTTCTTACTTCCTGACAGTTGTCCTCCTGGCTCCACCCCTCCCATGTCACTTCCTCTTTGAGTTAGACTATGAGGCTTAAGGTGGTTCTGACTCTGTGACTCCTGATCTTACCACAACATCACCCTGTATTTGTTCACACCAGAGCCTGCAAAGGCCTCTCTGGTACTATGTAAGCCACATTGAGCCTACAAATAGGTGGGAAAATGTGGTATACAAATGTAACAAATACAAATAAAAAATAAAATAAAGCAAATACACCTTCTCTTCCTAAAGATAGCAAAGGTGAACTACTCTCAAGGGCCATAAAATTCAATCTAATCTATTTTATCAATAATAAATTCCAATAAAAATTCACAGTTAGGGTGAAAGCTTAGTCAACCTCCTTTATAAGACAATCTTGAAGCTTACTAACCACATGAAATAAGGCCCTAGTCCTGTTGCCAGCGTCCACAATCTGTATTGTCATTTCACTATAATTTCCTCCAATGACATTCCAAACCCTCCCTTTTTGCTTCAGTGTCCTCATATCAGAAATTCTACCAGTGGAAGGATCTTTAAACTTTAAAATTCCTTGTCTTTAACATAGCAATCTCATCTAAAGATTATCTAGCTTCCTTATACCAATGCTCTACAACATCATGAGACTTTGATCAAAGCATTGTAAAATTTCCTCAGATATCTTGCTTCATGAACCAAAATAAGCAACTTTACCATCCCTACATTTTCTCCCCCAAGAACACCCAACCACCCCAAATAATGCCTGATAATGATTCGACCACACCACAAGACTTACTTCAGATTCACAACCCTCCACCCTGGGAAGACAGATTTATGTAACAGCACCAAATCAAGAATATGGCCCTTATGTGGTTTGAGAAAGTAACCAACTTTAGAAACCTAAATGCTAAAAGGGTTGAATAAAAATTAGCCATCCTAGCAGAGGGAGGGAGCATCTGTTTGGGCATTAAGATCTCCAACAATTAAAAGTGATGGATATTTCAGCTGCACATTAAGAATCAGCTGAAATAATCCCTCAAAAAAGGATTCATCCCCTCTAGATTCCCCATAAACTATTACCATAGTTAAGATGGAATCTACTTTCTATTCACGTGACCAAATCCAACAGGCTGTGCCATTGGGATACATCTGTAAAGAAGATTTCAAAAAGTAGTTATTTACGCGTGTGGACTGACCTACACATACAAATGCAAGGGAATAGCCCTTCATAGATCAGAGAGAAATTGGTTAGATATGTTCTTTCTAGGTCTTTATGTTCCGAAAATGTTATAACAGAGGCTATCCTTGGCCCTCGTGACCAATCTTATTTCCATTCAACAACAATGGACTTTTATTGGGGTAATTCACAAATTGTAAAATGAGTTGCCAAGTACATTGAAGACGTTGATCAGTTGCCAGAGTTTTCTTCATTATCTAAAAACACGAGGTCCTACATTCAGCTGGACTCATTGTCTAGGAGCTGCTCCTATCTGGATAAATCTAATGTAAGAATTGTACACCACACTACTCCCGTTTTTCACGCTAGCAGCTCCCGGTGCGCTAATGACTCAGCCAATTCGGCACTGCCGTGTGGCTTTGTAAACAGAGAGGCAAGTGATGCTGCTCTTTTTCTGCATGTGTAGGATACTAAAATTGCCACTCCCACTTGTAGGCCTAGGAAATACATATGTATTTATCAGTTTCCATATATTATGTTTATTTTTTTAAAAGGCTTCACATTTCAGCAGATCTCTCTATATAAAAGGCAACCCCAATGTTCTGAAGCCTCCACGGAAGTTGAGGCGCCCGAGATATCCGGTGTGCCCTGGAGTTTCTGCACCGCCCTCGCGTCAAAACGTCATGACGTCGAGGGCGGAGCTATGACACTCGAGGTCCGAAACGGAAATGCCACAGCGAACAAGGCAAGTAGCTCGGAGGTACGGAGGGAGGGGGCCCCTTGCTAGCGCCCGTTTCATTCCGCTCAGAAACGGGCATTTTTTCCTAGTCTTTTTATAAAATACCAGAGGAATGTGAACGTTCTGACTGATGTTTCAATTCTCAGATTGTACCCCTGTACAAAATCAAGGTACACTTGTGCATGAAACAGCACAATCACAACTCCAAATCATACTGAGAGTGCAAATATAAAACCTCATTCAAAATAAAATAAAACATATTTCCTGGAGAAAAGATTCATCAGCAAGGTTAGTTTGGGAAAGCCACTGCTCATCCTTCAAAATGTTCCACCTTCATTTCTGTTCTTACGCTGTCTTCCAACTCCGGGTTTCATTAAAAAGAAAATGCAGTTCTCTTCTGCCCATCTGTCTGTTTATTATCTTGTACATTTTGAGATCTACTGGGTATTTATGATCCAAGACTAGCCACTAGTAGCCAGGATGCTGGGCTCAATGGAACTTGGTTTGTCATATCATAGTTTCCGTTATGTTCTTATTAATTTCCTTTGGTACTTGGTGAGAATGACATATGCACATTAATATCACAGTTTACTGCAATGATGTATAGAAAGTAAAGATGTGAAAAATGCCTCTGATTAACTAGCACTCGTCTAACCTTGTTCATCAGAGACTTTTCGCTTAGTTCTGAATCAGTGGCAATTTGTGTTTAATTGTCCGCGTTTTATCAACTTAACAACCTTAGCCGAAAATGTCATCATGGCCACCAGCTACTGTTTCCTATCTAAGTATCAGAATGCATGCAGAAAGTCTTCCAGATTCTTTCCAATTGAACATAGATCAGGAGGGAATTAAGTCTACAGAAGTGTTCTGCATGAATTCTGATCTGCCTGTCACTGAATGCAAATTATTGTCTGCTTTATGTTGTCACTTGCACTCAATGTAAAGTTTTGCCTTTTGGCAAAAGTTTTGCTTGATCTATGCTTAGCTGGACTGAACCGTTTCTAATTTGTATTTCTATGTGCTAGTGATTATGAATGTTCACTGTCTCTAGGTGATTAAGAAAATTTACCCAATAGCATAAATTGGTTATCATATTTTTAATATTATTTCTATGTGGTTTCTATGTTACATTTTGGATGATTAGTGTTATACTGTTAACCGCTTTGACCATTTTTGAATGGGCAAACATAAATATACATTGTTCTGCCCCCATATTCATGGAGCCAGGGTATGCCGGGTATATTGTGATGTATGAGTATTATTTGTATTTAGTTGCATTGTTTGTATAATATATAGCACTGTGTATTAGAACTACTTTTCCTATAGTTTGCAGTTCCTGTAATTGACTCTTTGTGACCTTTCCCTATTGGCTATTAGCTCTTAGCAAGGGCCAGCCCTCCCTCTCTGCCTCTACAGGCTGTCTGAGAGAGCCCAGTCTTCCTAACATGCCTTTGTGATCAGAAGCTGTTCTAGGGGCTGATCCCTCCTTAATCTACTATAATTCCATCAAGATTTTTCACCATCTCCCAAAGACATCGCCCCAAGGCATCTCCCAAAGTCATCTTATCCCAAGTCATTCCCCATTTAAGTTCTCCTCCTTATTTTCCTTGAGTGTTACAGCTTTTCCTCTCAGCTGGGCTGAGGTTCTGGACATCTCCTTGCCTCTGAGATGGCTAGATACAGACTCTATGGGCAGAAGGCCACAATTCTTTTACAAGCAACTGAACTGTAAGTTGGATTTTCTTTGTTTATTCTGAGTACTACAATAAAAAAGATTTGCTTACGAACCGAGAGTCCAGTGGTAAAGCTTCTACTTGGGGATGGTTTATGCTGCCTGTTTAAGCTACAGTATACTTTGCCTAGAACAGAACATACATACATATAAGTCAATCAATGAATAATAAAAAAAAATAATAGAGAACAAGAAAGGGGAGAAAAGCTCAGGCCTCCCCGTGCAACAACTCAATAAACCATTTTGTCTACCAGGCTCCTCTTCCAGAACCTTGTACATCCATAGGTGTTATTGTTAAGTGCTACCAAGTCAGTGTCAACTTATAGTGGCTGTCCAAATAGTTGCCCTGAACTAAGTTTGGCATTCAGTTGGATGGAATTGTTGATAGAGTGGCATGTTATTTGTGACCCGCTGAGCAAAAAAAGTATCAAATGTGGGGTTACAGACAACAGAGATAAAGGCTATAAAAGTTTGGAGGGGCAACTTTCATTTTTGAAAGTTTTGTGTACTAAAGTCTCAGTAGAATGGAACTATGCAATTATTTTTTACAACTTAGATGGTTTTCATGTTCTAAAGCCTAAAACCTGCAGGCACCTAAAGTGGGGTATGTGATTTCTGGGGTTAATTTTTTTTTTATTGATTAAAATTTCTTATTTTTTTAAAGGCATAAATTAGTACATACCTGAGATATTGCTCTATCTTGTGGTATAAATAAGTCATATATCCCACTTTTGGTACCTTTTTGCTGAGCGTTTCACATTTTATCAATCCATCAAATTGATGGTCTTCACCTTTTATACTGACCTTCAACCTTGCCAAACATGATGTCTTGACTTTCTCTAATCATCTTTCTCTTTGGATGATGGACTAGATTCAGTGCATGGTGCCCAAATTTGAGTGCGGAAAAAAATTATGTGCTGCATGCAATTCTATAAGCGGTGCTCCAAGTTGGGTGCTTTTTATAGAACAACACATAGTGCTGGGATCTGCGACCAACTTAGGGCATGAGGATTTACACCAAGTGAAATCCTCATGCGTAAATTAAGTGCAGATCTCCCGAATTCTATAATAATGCATTCATCTTTAGAGAACACCCCTGACCTGACCATGCCCCTCCCATAGCCATGCCTCTTATTCAATTATGCACTAAAAGATTTATACGTGCATCTTTATAGAACGCCTAGCAAGATAAGTGCATAAATCCAAACTTTTGCCAATTAGCACCAACAATTGATTGTTAGAACCCAATTATAGGCACTAATTGGCTCATTATTCAATTCAATTGTACATACAAATTAGGCACATGCCCAAATTTGCTTATGAAACTTTGAGAAATATATATAGATCCGGGAGGATATGTATAAAGCATGAAAGTCAATGTCTGGTCACTTGATCTTCCAGGGAATATTGATATTTTATTTCCTACAATAGATTAATTAGTTCTTCTGGATGTGTTCTTGGAAATGCCAGCAGAAGGCAGCAACCTCCTTTGCCCTTCAATATCAGTTAAGTCTAGGGTTACAAATCCTTCCTATTGTATCAGAGGCTAGGCTGTCAATCTCACTGTATCATAAGTTACAAATAATGTGAAGCCTGAGTAGCAGGAAGGGAGATCTTTTGAAATAGTTATGACATGTTGCAAATGGGACCATGAGTTTAGGGGGAGCCATGAATACTTAAATTGAGCCTGAAGTACTGTGTGGTCTGCTATGCTGATAGATGGTGCTGAAATTGTGTTATGCCTGCTAAAGCACAAGACCTATGCCCTCCAGGATACAAAAGCATACACTAGACCAGAAAGGAAAAGAGAGGCAGAGGCATAGCATTAATCTATCGATCCCATTTTGCCACTGAAACCTCTGCCGAGTCCATTAACACCTCAACTTGAAATTGCCTCAATCAGAATCCACAGCAAAACCGTGCATGATTACCTGAACTGTGTCTTATTCTATAGACCACCATGTAATTGGAATGAAAGCCAGACAAACCTCATGGACTTCATTTCAAACACTTGTGTAGCCAACTCCAATATACTAATATTAGGAGACATTAACCTTCATCTAGAAGACCCAAACTCCACTAATGCACAAGAATGCAAAGAATTCCTCCACTTATGGGACCTCAAATGGCCACACTTGCAAGCAATCCATGTTAAAGGGCACACACTAGACCTCATCACACACAAACTATCAATAGGCCAGAACCTAATAATAACAGATATTAAATGGACAGGAACACCATGGACCAATCACTATAAACTAAACTTATCCCTAAAATGGCGGAAGAAGGGTTCATACTATATACAAGAACACACAACTTACACCACAAGAGGTCAAGTAGACTCGAAAACATTCTGGCAACAGTTATACAAGAACAAATGGCAACACAAAAGGACTCCATACACTACCTCATAGAATGGGATAAAAGATGTAGAAGCACACTAGATGAAATAGCACCCTTGCGAACCAGAATCTTACGTAGACACAACACGATAACATGGTTCAACGATGAATTGAAAAAGCTAAAAACACAATCCAGGAAACTCGAACGAGCATGGAATAAAACAAAAGATGAACACACACACATGGAAGCAAACACAAAGAAAATATAAATGCGCAATAAAACAGACCAAAAGGTCATACTACAAAACTAAAATTGGGACTGATTACAAAGACACGAAGAAACTATACCAACTCGTGAACAAATTACTAGACACCACCTTGGTCACCAAAACTAATTCAGACATCCCACTGGCAGTGAAAACATTGCAAACCTACGCAACACGCTACCTCATGACACCACCGATATTGAAAACTTCCTCAATGGTTTGGACCCAACCCTTGGAGAATATCAGGCTGAACGAACCTGGTCAAAATTCACACTCCTCACTGCTGAAACAGTCAGCCAAGTGCTTAGTAGGTTCTCCAAAACTCACTGTAATTTGGATACCTGTCCCAGCTATCTAATAAAATCCGCCCCTGACCACTTCATCACCGACCTCACATCCTACCTAAACTACATGCTTCAGGAAGGCCTCTTCCCTAAGGGAAAGGGCAATATCCTACTTACCCCAATACCAAAAGACACCAATAATAAAACAAAGGAAATCACCAACTGGCAATCAAACTGATGGAAAGCATGGTAAACAAACAACTTTCTGATTACATAAGCAAATTCTCAATACTACATGAATCACAATCAGGATTTTGCCCCCTCCACAGCACTGAAACAGTACTAATAACCCTCCTAGCCAAAGTCAAGAAGGAAATGTCAACATGTAAAAGCATACTACTCCTCCAATTCAACATGGTAAACCATAACATACTGCTAAGACTACTAGATTACTTCGGGATCGGCGGAAACATACTCAGTTGGATCAAGGGTTTCCTGACCAACAGAACATACCAAGTGAAGTCAAATTCAAACATATCACCACAGTGGAAAGCAGACTGCAGAGTACCCCAAGGTTCACCACTATCACCGATCCTCTTCAACTTAATGATAACCCCACTAACCAAGTTCTTATCCGACAAAGGCCTCAACCCATTCATTTATGCAGACAATGTCACTATATACATTCCCTACAAATGTAAACTGACAGAAATCACCGACAAAATCAAGCTCAGCCTGAACATCATGGATTCATGGGCAAATGCATTCCAACTAAAACTCAACACAGAAAAAACACACTATCTTATTGTCTCATTCCAATACAATGCAGAAAACCCCACAAGTATAAGCACACCAGATTATACCCTCCCTATCTCAGACAGCCTGAAAATCCTCAGAGTTACATTGGACCTTAACCTTACACTAGAAAGTCAAGTGAAATCCACAACTAAGAAAATATTCCACTCAATGTGGAAACTCAAACGTGTGAAACCATTCTTCCTGAGGGGAACATTTCGCAACCTGATACAATCAATAGTACTAAACCATGCAGATTACTGCAACGGAATTTATGTGGGATGCAAAGAACAAATCCTAAAGAAACTTCAGACTGCTCAAAACATGGCAGCCAGGCTCATATTTGGAAAAACGCGATTTGAAAGCGCAAAACCCTTACGTGAAAAACTACACTGGCTACCAATCAAAGAACGTATTACCTTCAAAATCTGCACCATGGTTCACAAAATTATCTACGGCTAAGCCCCGGGATACATGACTGACCTTATAGACCTACCAACAAGAAACACATCTGGTTCAGCATGAACATACCTAAATCTCCACTACCCAAGCTGCAAAGGACTTAAATACAAATCAACTTATGCATCAAGTTTTTCCTACTTGAGCACGCAACTATGGAACGCATTACCAAAAGCCGTGAAAACAACGCACAACCACCTAAACTTCCGGAAAGCACTAAAAACTAACCTGTTGAAAAAGGCATACCCTACCAAACCAACTTAACTGCCAAAACCCTGCAACATAACAAAACCAAAACAAGTAATGGCAATAACATAACTCTTCCATTCGACGATTCCCTATGTGTCTGTTCCAATTATCCTTATTCTATCACTATATCACCTTGCAATTATTCATACCAAACTCAGCCTACGCCTCTCCGGTACTATGTAAGCCACATTGTACCTGCAAATAGGTGGGAAAATGTGGGATACAAATGTAACAAATAAATAAATAAATTTACAGCAGATTTGGCCCTTGAGAAAACATGGCTTTGTCAGCTTCCTCACAAACAAGCACTGGTGAGGCCCTAGGTGTTTATCTTTTATGATTACTTAGGAAACAATTACAAGCATTGAAAAGTCACCTTCTGGTCAGATTTCACGTCTGTGTGAACAGCTTAAAGAATTTATAATTAATTCTACTGTGCAGGGGTTGAGTATTTTAAATCTTAAGAAAGGTATCAGATTTAAGATTAATACAGAGAAAACTCAGGAAAATGAAAATGCTTCGGCTAAAGATAATTCATAAGTTATTAGAAAATGTCATAAGACTTAATAATTTATGCTTCAATTTTTCAAAGAGAGCATCTTTCTCAGTGTTGGATTTTTACAAGATATCTTTTGGCGATATTAGAAGTACCACTGGAGTCTCTGCCCAAGTGTTCTGGGACTTATTTCTGATCTTCCTTAAGGGAATAAACAGAAAGGCCTAATTTTGCAATTAACAAGTTTGAGTTAACAGGGATCTAAGAAAAGTCAAAACTCAGATTACCAGAGATACAATACACATTCAGGCATCAGCTGGCTGCAACAGATTTTCAAAAGGCAAAGTAGCTTCTTTTTGAAGATTGCTGCTTGCCATCTCAATGATCATAGGTTCAAATCTAGCTTGTGCATGACAGTGATTAATATCGGAAAATAAATGGTGCGATTTTTTTTCCTGTCCATTCTGGTTAGAATCAAATTTAGCTGAGGTCTTACATCTGATTTTTTATATAGGTGACAGGCTCATTTTCAAAACCCTTAGACTTGCAAAGTTCCATAGGTTACTATGGGGCTCATTTTCGAAAGATAAGCATGTCCAAAAAGTGTCAAAGCACCATTTGGACAGATTTCTTCTCAAAACATCCACATGAGTATTTTCAAAACCTGTTTTGCAGACGTCTATCTATGCATTTCATCTTCAGCGTGTCCAAATCACGAACTTCAACATTTTGGTCTAGACCTATTTTTCTAATGAATATGACACAAAAAGGTGCCCTAAATGACCAGGTGACCACTGTAGGAATTCAGGGATGACCCTCCTTACTCCCCCCAAAAATGTGAATAAAATAATATTCATCAGTCTCTATGACAGCCTCAGATGCTATAGCCAGGTCTATGAGAGCAGTATGCAGGTCCTTGGAGTAGTGTAGCGGTGGGTGCAGTGCAACGTAGACAGGTGGATCCAGGCCCATACCTCTTCCTACCTGTTACACTTGTGGTGGAAAACTGAGCCCTCCAAAACTCACCAGAAACCCACTGTACCCACATAACAGTTCCCTAGCAGGGTCTCCTGAGGTTTTAGTAGTCGTCTAAAGGTATCCTAGCTCTTGTCTTGTTCTAGGCTAGTACTCATTGCTCATAAAAATAACACTGAAGCAACAGGAAACAAGCCCAGAGATGGGTTCAAGACTATCTTGTGCCTTATAGCAATTAAATATTGCAAACAAACAAACAAATCCTGAAATTAATGACACTGGAAAGAAAATGGACAGGTTTTTTCCTGTACTCTTGGGTTAGACTCAAATTTAGCTGAGTTCTATCCGCTTTTTAAATTTAGGTAACTGAGTCAGTTTTCTAGTTCTTTCACTCTGGTTCATTCTGTCACAGAGTCCCTAACAGTGACTTCTGAGGCTTGAATACTAGACTAGAACAAAACAAGATCTAGGATTGTTCAAGGTAAGTGTTATTATCCAAGAAGATCATCCAGCACAAAAGTGCACACAAGGATTACTAAAAGCAAAGAGGCAATCTGGACACAGAGGCTAAGATTACTAGAAATATAAGAAATAGCTAAAACTGGGCTGGCTACAGAAGCCTGTGAATGCATCATATTTTTTCCTGGAAGACAGCTGTCATCCAACTCAAAGATCACAGTGCCAAGGCTAGGTGGTGCTTGATAGCTATTAACACTGGGAAAATGCTTAAATTTAACAATACTGTTTGCAGATTCATCAACAACGGATGCAGATTTCATAATGCTGGGTGCAAACTAACTTCATTCTATTTTGATGTGATGTCCTTATGTCAGTCCAAGAGTCTGTATTTACAATAGGTCTGGAAATATCATGTCTGTAGGTCGATTTATCATCAGCTTTTGACTTGGTCGATAATTCTATTTTACTGAATATATTGGATAATTTTAGTTTAGTAGGGTCAGTGATCCAATGGTTTGAAGGATTTCTCAGAAGGAAGAAAAATATAGGGCCAGAAGAGGCCGCAAGTGTCAATGTCTTGGAATTCCATGGTGGGTGATTCCCTGGGCTCCCCCTTTCCCCAATACTTGTTTTCAATATTTTATTGATAACATTTTAAATATATAACAGCATATGAGAACAGTGTAAAAGAAAAGAAAATTGTCTTCCAGTGTAACAAAGGAATTAAACACGGGAGCTGAAGCAAAACATGATATAATGAAATATGCTAGAAGACCTATGATGCAGTTATTAGGGTGCTGGAGCAACAGGAGTCATGAGGAGTCCACGTTTTTGACATACAAGAAGTAAATTTTTGCAAGCCAGTAGAGATTCATATTTCCTTATTATGCATACATAACTCCACCATTCATTGAAGCACAGCTTGGAGTTATTTTTCCAGTTACAGATGATGAGATGTGTAACAATAGCTAGCACAGATTAAATAGCTCATGTCTAGAATCCGGCTACATTTTGGTCAAAGACTCTCCATCCATTGAGATCAGCAGCTGTAACTCAGTCATCCTTTTTTGTACTAAACTTGGCCTACTGGAGTCCCCAGAGGTTGGCACAGATTACTAAACAAACTGCCTCATCGCTCTGTTGGTCTTGCTTATCTGAACCTGGCAATGTGTCTCACATAATTTTTTATTGCAAAAATGTACGAGCACATTGGAACCTTGTCTGGTCACGGACTCCCCTCATTTATCATCTTCCTTTAAATATGGCCATTACTTATATAATTGTTATTCTCTGTTCTTCAAACCTGGACATTGAATTTCCCCAATACTTTTTAATGTTTTAAAGACTACCTTGGGGAGGTTATTTAATTTTTCTCAGGAAAATGTGTACCCGTATGTGAATGACATTACAATTTTACTTCAGTTGCCTAGTTCTAATGAGGATAGTATTGTAGATATAACCAGTTACTTTACTAGAATGGAGCTGTGGGAGTCCCAGTGTAAGTTGAAGTTATATATCAGTGAGATGAAGTTTTCTGTCCTACCCCTCCAACTAAGAAACCTCTGAGTTCATCATTAATAATCTTGAGTACCTCTTTTGTTTAAGGGTGCTAAGGTTAATGGGCTCATTTTCAAAAGAGAAGGACACCCATCTTTCGACACAAATCGGAAGATGGGTGTCCTCACAGGATCACACAAGTCGGTATAATTGAAAGCTGATTTTGGGCATCCCCAACTGCTTTCTGTCACAGGGATGACCAAAGTTCACGGGGGCGTGTCGGAGGCATCGTGAAAGCGTGACTTGGGCATGCCTAACACATGGACGTCCTTGACCCATAATGGAAAAAAAGGGCGTCCCTGACGAGCATTTGGATGACTTTTACCTGGTCCTGTTTTTCTTATGACCAAGGCACAAAAAGGTGCCCGAACTGACCAGATGACCACCGGAGAGAATCGGGGATCACCTCCCCTTACTCCTCCAGTGGTCACTAACCCCCTCCCACCCTAAAAAAACATCTTTAAAAATCTTTTGTGCCAGCCTCAAATATCATACCCAGCTCCATGACAGCAGTATGAAGGTCCCTGGAGCAGTTTTAGTAGGTGCAGTGCACTTAAGGCAGGCGGACCCAGGCCCACCCCCCTACCTGTTACACTTGTGGTAAATGTGAGCCCTCCAAAACCCACCAGAAACCCACTGTACCCACATCTAGGTGCCCCTGTCACCCGTAACGGCTATGGTAGTGGTGTACAGTTGTGGGTAGTGGGTTGTTTTTTTTTTGGGGGGGGGGGGGGTTGGGGGGCTCAGCACACAAGGTAAGGGAGCTATGTTCCTGGAAGCAATTTATAAAATCCGCTGCCCTAGGGTGCCCGGTTGGTGTCCTGACATGTGAGGGGGACCAATGCACTACAAATGCTGGCTCCTTCCACGACCAAAGGGCTTGCATTTGGTTGTTTCTGAGATGGGTGTCCTTGGTTTCCATTATTGCCGAAAATCAGAAATGACCATGTCTAGGGACGACCATCTCTAAGGATGAACTAAATGTCAAGATATGGGCGTCTGTCCATCTTGTTTTGATAATACGGGTTTCCCCACCCCTCCACGGGACATTTTGCGAGGACGTCCTCAGCAAAACTTGGGTGTCCCTTTCGATTATGCCCCTCCATATGCACTATTATGAAGGCACCCGATCTGCACCTAACTTAAGCACAGGTACATAGGCCTGGTTTTAGGTGGCCCAGATGGATAACAAACTGCAGATCTGATGTTTCCAGACCTACAGTAAATGAAAACTCTAGAGCTGACATAAGAACATCACATCAACACAGAATGAAGTTAGGTTGCAACCATAAGAAATAATGTGCAAAACGTTATGAAGTTCATAAAGGGTCTTGTTATCAAGAGAACCAAAAAAAGTATACAATTGGCCAAATGTATATTTTTCTATAAACGGTGACTTGTCATTTCAAGGCACAAACGTTGACCAGTGGTTCTAATATACTAACATATTCCTATCAGTCAGAGACTTGGCAAGGATTATTAGAGGTCAGGAAGGACCAAATGTTATTGCAGTTAAGGACAGAAGAGTAATAGCTATATGCCATTATGCTAATTAGCAAAGATATGTTGTATAATGTTCTTGCTTGTATTCCACCGAGTCCTGACAATATGGTTTTAACAGAACTTGTATTAATCTAAATCGTTCTAAAATTATTCCAGACTGACCTACAAACATTCAATTAATTTTCAAGGGAAGAAATCATGGGTTTAAAAGATTTCAAGATGCCAATAAGAGATGGTTATTGATCAGTGCTTTACAAAATAATTGCAGGCTGTATACTAACATCAGCTGCCATGATAGTGTGAAAATGCACTGATATTACTGTAGTTCCCATTATTTCCAGTGGGGTGTATTTATTGATAATGCACATTAAAGAGGTAATTCTGTAATGAAGATACCAATATTTAGTTACCAAGACCACACATAAATAAAAAAGAATGCAATTATGTACAAGGCATACATGCCAATATTCTGGGTACACATTTACCACCAGATTACATATACGGTTCCTGAAAATCCACATGGAAACCAAAGCGTATTCTTTAACAATGCACATAACTCAGGAGCCCTTTTACTAAGCCGCGGTAGGCTCTATGTGCGTTCAGCGTGCACCCAAATAAGACTGCTGCCAGGCCAGTGTGTCCTCCTGGCGGTAATTTCAGATTTGGCACGCGCCCATAACATGTAATGCATTATTTATTTATTTCCTCCTACACGCGCCAGTTCCGGTGGTAATCGGCAGTTGGCGCGTGCTGACCCGTCATCATGCATGTAGCGTATGAGCCTTTACCGCTAGATCAATGGGCAGCATTAGGGGCTCAAGCCGGTTTTGGTTTCATTTTTACGCAGGCCCTTTTCCCCTCCCATTAAAAAAGCCCCTTTTTGTAAATGCTGTAAAAACTAGCCGGTGAGCGCCCAAAACATTCGCCTACACTACCGCAGGCACTTTTTAACCACTGCTTAGTAAAAGGGCCCCTTAATTTGTTAACTAGCTAATAGGCGCTGTTAATTGGATGTTAACAAGCAATTATCAGCACTAATTAACATTGAGATTTATGCGCACAACTTACTAAGCATATTCTATAATGTGGTGCGCCTAAATTCTAAGTCACATAATTGAAAAGGGGCATGGTCATGGGCAGGGTGTGGGCGTTTCTAAAATCTATGTGCATAACATAAAATACACCCGATGTGCTCCTAATTTAGGCATCAGGATTTACACCAAGTAGAATGTATCCGAAATGGAGGTAACCAAATTTAGTCCCGTGACAAGCCGCTCAGCATATTCTATACACTGTGTGGAAATTTATGTCTATTCTATAAAATATAGGTGCACTTTAGAGAACGCTTAGGCGTAATTTTTTTCCATGTGGATTTTTTCGGGCACCATATATAGAATCTAGCCCTTATTGTATAAAATGATGCCTAATATGATGGCATGTATTTTGACAGTGGTCATATGTATGGGTAAATTCTGAGCAGAATGTGTGTGGGGGGGGGGTGCATATAGTTATGTATGTACACTAAAGAATACTATAATTTACATATTTATTTATAGCAATCTAGTCAGGAGCATTTATATCAACTCTATGGCTGGTATATGTGGTTATGTCTAAATTATACATGCATATTTGCACTGCTACATTACATTAGTATTCTACAAGGGAAAGAATACACCTATTTCCCATTTTAAAATAGGTTCCACATAGGTGCCTTCTTGGAGTCTAAAAATAGGTGCACAGGCCCACCTTCTTTCAGCTCAGGCCCAACCAGCAGTGGTACATCTCTGATGGGGCTCCCCAAGCCCCACCAAGTGAAGACTACTGGTATTTCTCCCTCCACCCCAGACATTCCATTATCTCAACTCCACCCCTCAACCACCTCCCCATACCTTTTAAAGCCTTCATCTCTCTGCCAGTAGTGACTCATACCCACTGTTCACGCCGGCTCCAAGCCTACCCTCTGACACAACTTCCTGTTTTTGCATAGATGGGACTAGGTCAGAGGGAAGCCTTGGGGCCAGCACATGCAGCGGGTATGAGTCGCTCACTGCTGGCAAAGTTTTGAAGGCTTTAAAAGGAATGGAGGGGCGGGGAGGGGGAAGTTGAAACATGCTTGGTCACCTGGAGGGTAGGGAAGGGAAGATGGCAAGTAGGAGCAGGGTTCTGATGTCCACCCACTTTGGGCTCATGCCAACCGAAAAATCGGAAGTCTGCCTACAATCCTGGTTTGTTTCCTGCCTAGAATGGCAAGATAGTACAGGTTAAAATAAATAAAAATAGAACTTTGTGTGATGAACACATAGGTATTCCCAGATGTAGTGTTTGCATGGAGCAGATACCAGCATCGAGTGTATGCAGTTATAACCTATGTGCCAATATGTATGTTTGTTATTGGAAATATTACAGGATCCTATATTATACAGGTGCATATGCATACACTTCACCTTTATAAAATAGTTCTAGATAAGTTGTGGATAAAAAGTCTGTGAATATTTAAACAGAGAAAAAATGTGTATATTTTTCTCTTCCTGGGCCTTACCAGATTTTCAGAGCAAAAATAGGTGCAAAATTTCACTGAAAACTGCCTCAGGGAAATCATGGGCTTGCATTTATATTCATATCTTGTATTTAGGGCACACAATATTTCTGGGATAATATATGTGCAATATGTTTGAAATTTCAAAAGTATGTGTGAACCTGCAAACTCTTTCTCAATCCCACTCTCTCTCTCTTTGGAACTCTTTTACTAAGCAGTGGTAGGGCTAACGCATGGGTAGCATTTGCCAAATCGGCACCACTGCAGGAATAGCATGGGCGCCCTATCGTAATTTTTAAGTTGGTGCAAGTTGTTTCCTGCAGTAGAAAAGAATTTTCTATTTTCTACCTCAGAGGGGCATTCCTGGTGGTAATTGGCAGCACGGTCACCTTGGTATGTGCTGCCTAATTACCGCACGAGTAGCACGTGAGCCCTTACCGCTAGGTCAATGGATGGTGGCAAGGGGCTCAGGCAGTAAATAGCTGCACTCTACTTTTAATTTTAGTGCACAATCATTTACTGCCTCATTTAAAAAATGCATTTTTTCCCAGCCACAGAAATGGCCCAGCGCATTCCAAAAACGCGTGCCCACACTATCACAGGCCACTTTTTACCGCAGCTTAGTAAAATGACCCCTTAGTGGTCTAACACGTATACTGGCTGTACACATGTAATTTTAACTACATATCAGGCAGCAATTATGTAACTGACCTTTTCATAAAGCACTGCTTTATCTATAGAAAAGTCTTTGTAAATTAACCTCTGATATAATAGCACTTTTCATGAATAAACTTGTAAATGGTCAAATAAGGGTATTGCTAAAGGAGATATCAAGCAGCTCTCTTATGCTGTATTGATGCCTTTATTTGTGAACAGAGTATTAATCACAGTATTACTCAAAGCCTTTATTTGTGAACAGAGTATTAATCACAGTATTACTCAAAGCCTTTATTTGTGAACAGAGTATTAATCACAGTATTACTCAAAGCAGGCCAGGAACTTAAGGAGCTTGGTTTCTAAAAATGTCTCCTTAACGAATTAGGATACTAGCCAAAATAATAGCAGACAGACTCAAGCACATTCTGTTAAACAATCTCTAATTAGTCAGGCCCAAATTCTATAAATGGCGCCTTAAAAATTGGTGCCAAAAACCATGTGGTTAGTGTGATTCTATAAACTATGCCTACTGTGTACCCAGCGGTAATTGGGCAGAGCTGTATGCTGCCTGGTTACCACTGGATTAGCACGGGCACCCTCACCAGCACCCTCAATGGGTGATGGTCAGGGCTCCCCCTGAAATGGCTGTGGGGCAAGTGCTTTACTTTCCATACATCCATTTCCTGCAGGAAAGAGAGACTTCCCTTGTACCTGCTACGGTAAAGGGGGGCCTCGGCACATGTGAAAAGCATGCACCAATGCCAGTGCAAGCCCCCTTTTGCCGCAGCTTGGTAAAAGGGGCCCTGAGGTGTGTGGGGGAGGGGGTATAAGTTCCTTGGGGTACTAGATTAGGGAATAAGTCTGGAGGATGTGCTGCCATGGTTTAATTGAGTAGCAGCTGCACTACCAGATCTGTGGATGCAAAGTCAACTATGCTTATGCTCTATCCCTGTCATGCACGCAACTTTCCTCTACTTGTGTTAAATCAACTAGTGCGGGGGGGGGGGGGGGGGAGGTTACTGCACTGTTTGGTTTTAATGTGTGGTAGCTATTACCGCAGATCTGTACTAATGATTACTACTTGGTAAAACCTGCACCATTGTTAGGTGGGGAAATCTATGAGTGCTTAAATATCCTAGGTCTGCCAGATATTCTCCAGTAGAATGACTAAAAAATATGGGGTATTCAGAATTTAACCAGGCAGGAGCGGCTCTTGTTTAGTTAAACTTTAGTGAGTAGGCCATTCTCAGATGTTCAGCGGCACTTAACGACACAGTATAGCTGAAAATCTGGTATGACCACAGCAGCATGATCTAGTTAGTGCCTGGGTGGTCCAGAGGCAATGTCAGGGCGGCAGCAGAATTTAAGTGGTTAGTACAGAGATTCAGTTAGCTAACAATCATTACACAATGTGATATCCACAAGCATGTCTTCTCTGGAGTATCCTCCACGCTCTGGAATGCACTTCCTGTAAGGCTCTGCTGAACACATGACTATCTCTACTTCAGGAAGCAGGTGAAAGCTTGGCTCTTCAACCAAGCCTTTAATGGAAGAGGTAACTAACTTCTTAGTCACACACAAGGAGTGACACAGGCTGCACATACTGCAGTAGGATATGTTTATCCACTTCTGCCTTAGCTGAGATAACATTTAATTATCTCTTTGACCTATGTGCAATTTTCTTTGATCCTCTACACACCGCCAAGGACACTAAGGCCCTCTCAAGGTAGAATTTACCCGGACATATCCTCTTTTTGAGGGCATGTCCAGGCAACTGGGCGGGTAACAAAAGTCTGAGGTCTAAGAATTTGTTGTGATATGACAAGGGAGACATGAAAAAAGGAGGTCATTTTGCACCCTAAGATCTTTTTTCTTAAAGTATGCTTGCCAATATATTACTAAATATGCTAAAACCAAACTTGTTCTCTTTGATACTGTTCAGTCAACATTTTCTTGGGCCCTGTAAGAAAGCTGTGGTAAGCACTAATGTATGCTTAAGGCAGCTTAAAATGGTGTAGTGTGGGGCACGGAGAGGCATCTTGTGGTAATTTTTGAATGTGCGTGCAAACCACGTGCTAAAGTATTTTACTTTTTTTAATAGAAGGGCTGTGTCTGGGGGGGTGGCGAGTTGGGCACATCTATGCAAATTGCTTAGTGCATCAGCATTGCTGCATGCTAACTGATTAGCACTGCCTACAATAGGTGGAATAAAGGACTCGTGAAATAAAGGCCACGTGCTAATGGGAAAATAGGATATTCGGCCATTTTATCCCTGCAGTAAAAAATGGCATTAGTGCATGGGAGAAAACCACACAAGGGTGAGCTAAGGCTACTTTTTACTGCATTTTGCTAAAAGGGCCCCTCAGCCACTCATAAAATTGCTGGAGCAACTGAATCAGGGGTGGTCAATAATCCTGCAGTGTGACATATACTGTTCTCTTGCATATGATAGTGTACTTTGAACTAATGTTACCTTTCCTCAATTTTTATATTCTGTAGTTTTAGGGCTGTTTCTGCTCTTTTTATTGTGCAATGGAGAAGAACATGGAGAATATCATAATACAGCAGATGTAACTTTACCTTGAGTACAGTGTTCGATTCTGGTTGCCCCATCTCAAAAAGGTTCAAAGAAGGCCATCAAAAATGATAAAGGGGATGAAACAGTTCTATTATTAAGCCAGACTGAACAAATGAGAGTTCTTCAGCTTTAGCCTGAAGAAGAGACCCCTGAGAAGGGATATGGTAAAGGTTTATGAAATCATCTGTGGTACAGAGGCTGTTATTTAACCTTCAAATTATACTTGGCCAATGTGATGAAACAGGTAAATTAGTTGAAGCAAATTGAAGAAAGTTTAATTAAAAAGAAAAAGCTATATAATTTGTTGTCCATGACTATAGTCAGGGCATCTAACATAAGGGATCAAGAGCCTCTTTTATCAAGCCACACTAGCGGTTCATGCGCAGCAATGCTGAAGAAGCCCATTGAAAGTGAATGGGCTTTCTTCACATTGCCGCATCAGGGACGACTAGCGCAGTTTAATAAAAGAGGCCCTGAAAAGGGTAGAAAAATTCCTAGAGGAAAAATCCATACAGTTATTAGGGGCTCCTACTTATTCCTGGGAAAGACAGATATATTCTTTGTTATCTGCCAAGTACATCTTAGTGAGCTGGATTTGCTTTTGTTGGAGACAATATTCTGGGCTTCATAGACTTTTGGCTTGTCCCACTATGACCTTCCTTAAGTTCTTATACTGTTATATTGACAAAATATTCTTATGTCTGAAATTTGGGGATTTCTTCTCTCACCCCTGGAAATAGCAATGTGGTATTGCAGAGTGGTTGGTTCTTTTTCTGGTTTCTCTTTAAGGATGATTCTGTGATCTGTATGCCAAGGGGTAGGTTTAGTAAATGGCACCAAAGGATAGGCAACAAGCTACAGAGCACTAAATGTGAATTCTATTAAAGCAGCTCTGCGTGGAACTGCCATTATAGAATACCAGTTTAAGTCCGCACTTGCATGCCTAACTTTAGGTGGGAGCATTTACGTTAGCCAAAGACTGATATAAATGCTTTCACCTATCTACTGGCCCTTAGGCATGTAAATGGAAGTATTCTGTAAAATGATGCCTAAATGCTGAGCTTGTTCCTGACCTGCCCATGCCCCTCCCATGGCCCCTTAAGAGATGCACACTATAGAATTTAGGCACATTGGGCTAGATTCTATATGCGGACTTTGAACCTGGGGAACTGGGTTTGATTCCTGCTGCAGCTCCTTGTGACTCTGGGCAACTCACTTAACCCTCCATTGCCCGAGGTACAAAATATTCACTTATTCAGAACCCTTATTTTATCATCCTCACCTTAATATTCCCTTACCTCTTGTTTGTCTGTCCTAATTAGATTGTAAGCTCTGTCGAGCAGGGACTGTCTCTTCATGTTCAAGTGTACAGCGCTGCGTACGTCTAGTAGTGCTATAGAAATGATAAGTAGTAGTAAGTAGTAAAATTAGTACCTGTATATATGTAAACCGCTTTGAATGTAGTTGCAAAATACCACAGAAAGGTGGTATATCAAGTCCCATTTCCATTTTCATATATGGCACCTGAAAAATCTGCAAGGTAATACAATACACCTAGGCATATTCTCTAAAGTATGCCTAAAGTTTATAGAATAGGCTTAAATTTTCACACGGTATACGGAATATGCCAAATGCCTCTCCATAAGACCAAATGTGGTCGCGTCCATTTAGGCCATGTTTTACTTGGCATAAATCCCAATGCCCAAATTAGGCACAGAGCATGTTATTGTATACTAATATGCATAGATGAAATACCCATGATCCGCCTATAACCATTCCTTCTTTTCAACTATGTGACTTGGAATTTACACGCACCACAATACAGAATACACTTAGCGAGTTGTGCACTTAAATCTTAATTAATGCCAAGTACTGCTGATAAATTGTTAACATCCAGTGAACAGTGCTGATTAGCTAGTTAAAGTAAGTTACACACATTGTTGTAGAATACACTTCGATTTCTGAGAGGAAATTAAGGCGTGATATATAGAATTTGGGGGATTGATTATGGAAAAATGGTGTAGATCAGTTACATGCATAACTCCTAATTAAAGGCAATTTGCACTTGTTAAAGTCAATTATTGATAGTTATCAACTAAGCACTAATTGAGCCAATTTACATGTGCAAAAGATCCTCTTCTTTAATCACTCACCCAAGTGTGTGCCATTCTTTGGGTGCCACTTATACAATCAGGTTGCAAATGTCAATTGATCAAATTACTATGGTTTTCAAATTAAAAAAGAGTGGTTGAATTGGAAATAAATTGAAAGTTAATAACAGCAAATATTGAGGTTACTTTGATTAGATGCACATGTGTGCCATGAACGGATATACTGAAAGGGTAATGCTCATCAAAAACCTGCAGCAAGATTTCCGAATAAAGTGACTGGAGATTGAAAGCACCAAAGTGTCAGAAAGTCTCTCTTAATCAACATCCGTTTCAAGGGTCATCTATGAATATGTCAGAATCAGGCACAGATGGGACAACACATCAATGGCATCTCATTCCCCCTATAGATAATCCTATGAGGAGTGACCTAGTTTTAAGATGGCAATGATGGTATCCCAGTCATTTACATATGTAAGTGACCACTTTCTTCTATTTCTTTCTAGACCGATTATTATGGCATCCTTTTATTTTATATATCCCACTGTGGCTCCTTGCAGTCCTGGGCAAGTCACTTAACCCTCCATTATCTCCATGCCTTGATTTTAAGAACATTGGATTATTGCAATGCACTGTTCTGGGGATTCTATAACAATGCGCCCAATTTAACAAGCTTAACAAGGTAATGAGCACTGATAACAGCACATAAGCAATAATGAGCACTAATTAGAATTTAGGCACACAACTCACGATGAGGCATATTTTCAAAGCACTTTGGGAGGCTAAGTTCCATAGGTTTCTATGGAACTTTGGGAGGCTAAGTGCTTTGAAAATGAGCCTCTAAGTGTATTCTATAACAAAGGATGCCGGACTTCTAATGCATTTAGGGAAAAAGGGGCATGGTTATGGGTGGGGAAATGGGCGTTTTGTGGATGTTCCAAAATGTATGCACCTAGTTCTAGAATATGGCCCAGTGAGGCGTAAATCTATGTGCTGGGCTTTTTTGTTGGTGTAAATGGATGCGTGTAGTTTTAGGCGCCAAGATATCAACTAAGCATATTCTATATACCGCATCTAAATCTAGGTACCGCTTACAGAATACATGTAGGCACTGATTTCCACACCAATTTTATAGGCAGCATATATAGAATCTCCCCATGTATGTGAGCCTCCTTGCAAAGGTTATGCACAGATTTCAGCTACTATAAAATGCTGTAGTTAGGGTTTGAAATCTTGGGAGTTGGCATGGCCATAATTCTACAAACTTCACTAGTTCCCAATGGCATTTTGCATTCAATTTAAGCTTATTATCTCAGTCTTCAAGGCCATCCACGGTTTAGTTCCAGCTTATCTTACAAATTTGTTGGTGGGTTATTACCTAGAACAAATGTTGCACTTTGCATCACAAGCAGTATTATTGGAAATTTCTGGAGTTAAGCCTGTTCTTCTGGAATCAAACAGACATGGGTCTTTATTCTTTGTGGGATCTATCTGGTGCACATCCATTTCACAATGTATTATAAAACAGGCTGTATGTCAGCAGATCCTGTTCTAAAATACCAGCAGAGCTTGAGACCTCTCGACCTTGGGGGGGGGGGTCCTTTTACTAATGTATGCAGTTAATTAACATGCGCTAAATAATAAGACACCCATTGTATCTCTATGGGTGTCTCATTTAGCGTGCACTAATAGTAAGAGTCACTAAATCTGTTAGCACACCTCAGTAAAAAGTCTTAATTTTGATTCCTACATCCTTTCTAAAATGTACGTCCACATCGAGCATGGTACCGGAAGATTGGAGGGTGGCCAATGTAGTGCCGATTTTTTAAAAGGTTCCATAGGAGATCCAGCAAATTTTAGACTGGTGAGCCTGACGTCGGTGCTGGGCAAAATGGTAGAGACTATTATTAAGAACAAAATTACAGAGCATATTCAAAAGCATGGATTAATGAGACAAAGCCAACATGGATTTAGTGAAGGGAAATCTTGCCTCACCAATCTATTACATTTCTTTGAAAGAGTGAACAAACATGTGGTGAGCCGGTTGATATTGTTGATCTGAATTTTCAAAAGGCGTTGACAAAGTACCTCATGAAAGACTCCAGAGGAAATTGTAGAGTCATGGGATAGGAGTTAGTGTCTTATTGTGGATTAAAAACTGGTTAAAAGATAGAAAACAGAGAGTAGGGTTAAATGGTCAGTATTCTCAATGGAGAAGGGTAGTTAGTGGGGTACCCCAGGGGTCTGTGCTGGGACCGCTGCTTTTTAACATTTATGAATGACCTAGAGATGGGAGTAACTAGTGAGGTAATTAAATTTGCTGACACCACAAAGTTATTCAAAGTTGTTAAATCGCGAGAAGATTGTGAAAAATTACAAGAGGACCTTATGAGACTGGGAGGCTGTGTGTCTAAATGGCAGATGATGTTTAATGTGAGCAAGTGCAATGTGATGCAAGTGGGAAAAGAGGAACCTGAATTATAGCTATGTAATGCAAGGTTCCACATTAGGAGTCACCAACCAACAAAGGATCTAGGTGTCATCGATGATACGTTGAAACCTTCTGCTAAGTGTGCTTCAGTGGCTAAGAAAGCAAATAGAATGTTAAGTATTATTAGGAAAGGAATGGAAAACATAAATGAGGATGCTATAATGCCTTTGTATCACTCCATGGTGTGACCGCACCTCAAGTAGTGTGTTCAATTCTGGTCACTGCATCTCAAAAAAGATATAGTGGAATTAGAAAAGGTGCAGAGAAGGGCGACAAAAATGATAAAGGGGATGGGGCGACTTCCTTATGAGGAAAAGCTAAAGTGGCTAGGGCTGTTCAGCTTGGAAAAAAAGACACCTGAGGGGAGATATGATAGAGATCTATAAAATACTGAGTGGAGTAGAAAGGGTAGATGTGAGGCGTCTGTTTACTCTTTCCAAAAAAAATACTAGGACAAGGGAGCATTCAATAAAGCTACAAAGTAGTAAATTTAAAAAGAATCTGAGAAAATGTTTCTTCACTCAACGTGTAATTAAACTCTGGAATTCATTTGCCAGAGAATATGGTAAAGGCGGTTACCTAACGGGGTTTAAAAAAGGTTTGGCCCGCTTCCTAAAGGAAAAGTCCATAAACCATTATTAAAATTGAATTGGGGGAAACTCCACTGCTTCTTTCTGGGATAAGCAGCATAAAATGTTTTGTACTTTTTGGGATCTTGCCAGGTATTTGTGACCTGGATTAGCCACTGTTGGAAACAGGATGCTGGGCTTGATGTAATTTTGATCTGTCCCTGTATGGCAATACCTATGTACAAGTACAAGTAAATAAAGAAGCTTCTTTAGATCTGAATGGTTCCCTAAACCTCTAAAATGAAAGTGTTACATTCTCAACTGAAAGAAATAGGTATGTGTGATATGTGGAAATGCATAGGGGTAAATACAAATGTACTTTTTTTCGTACTGCACATAAATTTTATTTTAGGATAGATCTTTAGTTTCTCCCAAAGGAACTATTTAACCTTGCTCATTCATGTGAAATAGGCCAGAGTGATATATCTGACTGTGCTACTGTTAGTTGAGCTAGAACATTTGGAAGATTATAAATCCTCACAAAAATGGTCTTTTAATAGACATTTTTTAAAACTAATTCTCACTTCCCAGAGAAATGAATAGCAGAATATAAGGAGTTCATTCATTTTAATTGTGACAAAAGCATACATCTTTTTATGATTTCGGATACCAATAAAGTTGCCATCCAAGGATATAACTTCAATCTTTTCTAGTATGAAAAGCTTCTCACACAATTTGCACACCTTGAATAAAAAAAAAATGCATGTTGGAATGATGTATTATTAAGATGCAAGAGGAACCTGCTGTTCTAAAAATCATACAATATCCATATGTCAAACTTGACTGGGCAGTCCTCCTTAGGAATGATCAACAGAGGGGCCCTTTTACTATGCCGTGTAGGCGCGTATGCACGTCAATTGTGAACTACCGCCCGGCTACCACGTGGCCTGGGTGGTAATTTCACTTTTGACGTGCGTCCACTAAGCGTGCTGGAAAATATTTTTTATTTTCTGGTGCACGGCGCTAACCGGGTAATTGGCATGTATGTGCGCTGATGATTACTGCCCGGTTAATGCGTGAGACCTTACCGCTAAGTCAATGGGTGGCAGTAAGGTCTCCATGGATGCGTGCCAATTTTCATTTTGCTGCATGTCCATTTTCGGCCCCCCCAAAAAAAGGTGTTTTTTTGCAGATGCGCTGAAAAATGGACCTGTGCACGTCCAATACACGCGTCTACACCAGCACAGACCATTTTTCAGCACACCTTAGTAAAGGGACCCCAGAGTAAATAAGGTACTTTTAAAGCAATTAATGCACATGGAAAGTTAGAATGGTGTTACCCACTATTCTATTTAGAAATAGTAGGCTGAAAAAAATCTTTTGAACAAATAAACGATAGTTTCAAAATCTGATTAAGTTGCTTGTACAGGGGGAATTCTATATAACTGGGTGCTACAATGCTGAGTGCTAATTCTATAATGGCACCTGGGCACGAAGATGTAGATGTCATTAAAGAAAATAAGCAAGCAGCTTATGCTTGTGTTAGGTCAATGGCAGGAGTAAATGGCTGAGCCTAAGCATGACAATCCACGAGCATATCTCATAGCATTCTATAAGTTACAACCTTAAGCTGGAGGCATGCCCATGCCCCTCCCATGCTCTACCTACATGTACACACTTGCAGTTATGCACTGGAGAACTTACATCCTCAATTACAGAACAGTGAATAATGCACTTATGAGCATAAATGCTTCATCTGGCAAACCTAAAGATACCAGTTTTATCCCAGTAGCAGCAATAATGTCAACCGCAGAGTGGACTCCCTTTGCCCCACTATAGGAGGTACCCCCAGTAGTCAGGCCTTAGGACTGTGTCAGCAATTTTCTCCTGTCCAAAACTAAATTTTATCCAAGACTGCAGAAAACCACCAAATCACCTCACAATCCCATCACATATGTTCAATATGTTAACCTGCGACTATCTTATCAAGCCACTCTGATGTGGAATTCTTTACCCTTGTGTTATCAGAGTAGAGACATTTTAGCTAAGTGTTCATAAGAAATTGAAGGCATATTTGTTTGGTAAACTTCTTCCAGATTATTAGATTACATATGTATTTTATGCATTTGTATTTAATCGTATTTTCTAGATATGGATAGTTTCTGGATTGTGAGCCAAGTAGAACCATTTTTGGAGTATTCTGTGGAAAATAAGGATAAATATTGTATTGTATCGTAAATGACCCCACCTCCCCACAGCCTCTTTAACACAACCCCCACTTCACCAACTTTGCCTCCCCCCTGTGGTGTCCCTATAGCCTCATTACTCAATAATACTGTACTATTACTACTATTTAGCATTTTTATGTAATTGAAAAACATAGATGAACATATGTACAGCATTACCTCTTGATACCTTTTGTGGGACTCACATGAAAATAATCACAGTCTGTGTAAATCTGAAGGAAAGAGGAGTAAGCTACTGTATATGTTATGTATGTTATGAGCATTATTTTCAAAGTGAGGTGGAAGGCCCTTTACTAAACTGCATTAACCCCTGGATTCTAGATAGCGTACCTAGAGATCTGTGCCGAAATCTAAGCATATTCTATAAAAGCGCATGCAACTTAATTGGCTTAACAAGCTAATTAGCATTGATAACAGCTCTTATCAAGCAATAATGAACACTAATTGGAAATAATTAGAATTTATGCTTATAACTCGCTAAGCGCATTCTGTAATGCAGTGAGCATAACTTCTGATGTGTGCAGGCAAAAAGCAGTATAGGAATAGGCGGGGAATGGGCATTTCATGAGCATTCCAAAATATGTGTGCGTAGTTATAGAATATGGCCCAGTGCGCCTAAGTTTACACACTTGTATTTATGCCACATTTTCATTGGTGTAAATGGAAGTTTTTAGGTGCTGAAATATGAACAGATATCCACAAATTACAAGCCAACTGGAGTGGAGGAGTGGCCTAGTGGTTAGAGCACCGGTCTTGACATCCAGAGGTGGCCGGTTCAAATCCCACTGCTGCTCCTTATGATCTTGGGCAAGTCACTTAACCCTCCATTGCCTCAGGTACAAACTCACCTTGGGCTAATACTGGAAAAGGTGTGAGCAAATCCAAATAAATGTTACTTGAAGCAGATTATCTAAACCCAAAAGGAAAACAGAGGAATCTAAAGGTGTACTTTCCCCTAAAATTGCTGCAACTGTGCCCCAGAACCTGAACCAATATGCCTGAATATATGGGCAGCCCCACCAGAGATGGAGAAATGAAACCTGCTCCTCACACCCTCAGAACAAGAATATGAGGCATGCAGATGCCATTTTTAAGTCACCTTTAATTAAGTATTGACTATACAAGAGATATGGAGGTGTTATGGGCATATTTCCATGTGGTATCCAAAAGGATTCCACATTCTGAGGATCAATGATTTTCTCCTGATCTGCTGTATTTCTGTGCTGCTGATTAGACATAAATTCACGTTAGGGTTTTATCCAACTCTGCTATTCACCTTTTCATAATAGTATTTTCAAAGAACCATCAGACAAAAGCAAAGACAATAACAAGTCCATATTGCTAGAAGACAAAGTGAAAAACCTTATTAGAATAACAGAACAGGAGAGCTGAAGCTTAATATTCTTCATAATAATATCACTTGATTTGAAAATAGCCTTATCAAAAATTTTAGGAAAGGGGAAAATACCAATAATCTCAAAAGTCCCCTTCCTTACATCTTATCAACATCTCTAATGAAGTAATAGGATATAGCAATGGGGAGACGTTCACAAACCTTACCTTAGCTTCTAATTATATTTGGAAGAAATGGATGATCTATGGGTAGTGGAACATGCTTCCTTGAGTCAGCAAAAACATATGTACAAAGATAGAGGGTAAAACATAGTTAGCCTCTGAACATACCCAATGTGTTTGTACCATCAGCCTGACCCAGCAATTAAGTAATTTGAGACAGGTAGCCCTAAAATATAGTCTCAGTGTACATATTCCTTCCAGTTCTTTAAGCCTGGAGAAAATGTCAAATCATGTTTGAGTCTTTTTCCCCCTAACAGATAAAGGGCTAGTTTCTATATATGGCACCTAAAAATTCTGAGCAAAACAGCAAAAGTAGAGGCTGACTAAAATGCGCAAAACAATAGGGAGATAATCTCAAAAAACAGTTTATTCAGAATATTCATATCAATATCAAGGACCCGACACGGTTCGTGTTTCGGCGCCAAAGCGCCTGCCTCAGGGAAAATGTGCAAAGAGTTTTCTCAACGATAAAAAGAAATTTTCCAGCAGGCAAATTGATAAAAGGAGGAAAAGAAAAAAATACCTTAGGACTCTGTTGGTTGTCTACAGTGGATCGATCTGGTGTATTTTTATATTTTTAGTTTTTCTCTTTCCTTCAAACCTCTGGTGGATGACTTTTTTTTTCTTTTGCTCAAATAGCTTAGGCTTATTCGGTCTTTCTTTGAAGACCATTTTGCTCCTTTAGTACATAGCTTAATACTGCCCCAACTAGATTATTGATTCAACTTATACAAAATACTGCTGCTATCTTTTGAAGGTAGAGTAAGAATTAGGGGCCCTTTTACTAAACAGCAGTAAAATATGTTGTTCCTGTGACATAACGCAGGAGTATATTGTGTGGCATCTGCAAAATGTTATGTGATGCCCTTTAGGGCAAAACAAGCAGTTTCTAATGCTGGACCCATGTTGAAGTGGTAATTAGCATGTGGTGCGTAGTCATAATTAAGGCAACAGCACTTACCACCTCCTAACAAAGGCCACAATAGAACAGATCTACTCTACTGTCTACCACATAGTAAGCCTTGGTTTAACTGCTTAATGCAGCTTAGTAAATGAGGTTCTATGTATTTATTCATTTGGGCTTTGTAGGAGTATTTCCCTGTGTGTCTCACCTTGCGGGCCTTGGCCTGTATAATCCTATGACAGCAAAATGGAGGCTGTACACTCTGACCCACACATCTCTGTGTCAGCAAGTAACAGCTTTGCAGCTTGTGGAAAATTCCAGCAGAAGCTCAACACCAAGGACATGCTGTGGGCAAACCAGGTCCCCCTTATCTCCCTGAGAGGCTGGCTCCAGCAAGGCGGGTGAGAAAGAGAAAATGCATACCAAAATGTAACAACTTGAAGGTCAAGAACAATGGACTGTTCTTGCCAGGCAGTGAGCGGAGGAAGATCCAGTTTGGTTCCTGCAGCCACCGGACCAAGAGGTACGGGGAGAACGGGAACAAAGAAAGAGTTAGTAAGAAGCCTTGGAAGAAGGTGGAGGAGGAAAAGAAGACCAGTGAGACCTAATAAGGTCCACCAACTGATGAACTGTGTATCTGGAGGAAAGTATTGTGGTTCAGCTGTACCTGCCCTGCGTGACCTGTGACCTCCTTATCTGCTGCAGAGGTCCCTTCCAGCTGCGACTGAGACTTGCTGTGAATCCAGCTTGAGTCTGTGAGGTGTCCCGTGTCAGCTCCCGAGAGAAACGACCCTGAGGTCTAGGCCTGGTGAGAAACACGGTGATTCATTTCCTACTAGTCGGGGGCTAGTTAGTGGTATTTACCTGAGCAGAAGGCTGGTGCTGTCGTACTTGTGATTAGGAGAAGCTGCTAATAACTGTACTACCTCGTAACATAGTGTGACTGATCAGTGGTGTAATTTTACCTGGTAACCAGTAAGAATTAGTGTTCGTAGTGTGACGTATGAGTGTAATTTTTATCAGCCAGTAATTTTGTAATCAGCCAAAGCTTGCAGAGTTCTATTTTGTATACCTTAGCTCTATTTTCTTACCTGACATACTATAATAAATCTAATATATATATATCTCAGCCTACAGTCTCAGCTACAGTTCTTTCTAACGGAAGTATTTGGCTAGGTTCCAAGGTTCCCACCCGTAGACCTAATTCAGGATTATTTGCTTGCAGATAGTTCTGCTTAGGGGAACCTGGACACAGGTAATTTATTATCTGTGATTTATCCTACAGCTTGATATACCATGTCACAAAACACCTAGCCACCCACCTGGGGTTACCCAGCGGTCACTTGGGTCTATCCCCAGCAAACCTCAGGTCCGCCTGCACCTGCCGCTTGTGCTCTACATTAGCACCCTCCTACCACTGACTGGGTCCCAACCACCTCTGGGTGAGTCTCCTGCTCTCAAATTATCCCCAATGATTTACAGATTATTGGGGGTCACACTACCAGTGGTTCCACAGTTCTTAGAAAGCATTCATAGACCCAATACACAAACCACCAAGATTCTTTATAAGTCCAGATAGGCAGAGTCAACAAACTGAAAATTGTTTATTGTCTTAAAAATATTGATCAATGAACAGAAAAAGTGCAATCAGTAAACAATAACAGGTAACTGAAATATGGATCAATTATAACACTAACTAAACATTTGTTTACTTTCTAAAATGTACCTAGGGAGATCAAGAAATATGCTGCTCACAGATTATCAAATATAACTGATGACAGGGCAGGCCTCAGCAAAGAGATCTGTCTCTCCTTCTCCCGGGCTAAGACTGGAGAAAAAGTCAGTAAAATCCAAATGAAATTGAGCTGCTAGGCCAATCAGAGCCTAGAACAACAAGTCTTAAAAGTATACTGTTCACACTACTATAGATAACTTCCTCTTGAGTGAAACTAAAGAAGGAGCATTCACTTTTCTATAACAGCTGTAACATAAAACATCCACCACTAGAAGAAATACACTTCAGGAAATAAGGCAGTTTTACAGGCTTAACCCCCCCCCCCCCCCCCCCCCCCCCCCCCCACTATTCTGTCACAAACCACAAAATAGATCCAAAACAGGCAACAAAGTGGTTTATAGAAAAAATGTACTAGTACAATGCAGATGAAGTGGCTAGCCAGAGTAAGAAAAGAGGATTCAAAAGCCAGAGAAAAAAGGGTGAGTCTTAAGAAGGACTTTAAATGAAGGAAGGGTGGGGGGAAGAGAGGTCCAAAGCATTGACAGTTCCCATAAAATAGTGCAGTTTACTCATAATCATGTATATGAACACGGAAAACCACAAAGAATAGCACTTTTTAAAATTTTCTCCTATCCACTTTCCTATTTCAGTATTTAATTATTTTTAATAATAATTATTTTCTCTAGGCACAGAATAAGGAAGTCCATTTTGAATAAGCCTCTGTATGCTGCTGCATGAGAAGAAAACCTTCTGTTAAGTAAAAACTGCAAATCAGAAGAACATCTGATTAACCCATTAGTGCCCAATGGTCCCATAATAAGCCATATGGGAACATTGGGCACTAATGGGTTAATAGAAGGAGAGATGTTTTGCTTTCTTTGAAACCAAACATTTCAGGCTCCTCTTTTGTAATTACTGCAGCCTCCCCTCCAGCCAACAACATTCCTAATTTAATGCTGACTGGCCAATAATGATAGGACTCACTAGGAGCCTGTTCTGCATTAAAGCACATTACCTTGTGGATGCGCACAGTTACTCACCAGACCTATTAAAAATATTTATTCCAATTTTAATCCAATGATGTCTATTGCTATTGAATTTATATTGCAAATTTATTTTATTTAGATTTTGCTCACACCTTTTTTCAGTAGTAGCTCAAGGTGAGTTACATTCAGGTACACTGGATTTTTCTCTGTCCCAGGAGGGCTCACAATCTAAGTTTGTACCTGAGGCAATGCAGGGTTAAGTAACTTGCACAAGATCACAAGGAGCAGCAGCGGGATTTGAACCGGCCACCTCTGAACCGGTGCTTTAACCACTAGGCCACTAGGTTTAATGGGGGCAATTAATAGGGGCAATTTTGAACAGCCCACAGCTTGCAACATATACCTCGCCTGTCTAATGCTCGAGAGAAAAAGAGCTGCCAGAAAAGTGCACACGCCACCATCACCCGTGTCCTTCACATATCCATTTTGTGTAAGCAGCTAAGTGGATGCAACAATAGCATACTTGAAAACACCAAGGTATTTATTTATTTAGTTACATTTATGTAACGTTCCTCTGAAAATCTTGAGATTTACAATCATCATTAAAAGATTTTTTTTAAAGTGTGTTTGCAGCTTTCCTCTTCCAATCTAATTACGCACTGAGCAATGTCTCTATTTCACCTGATTAAAATTGTTGGTCTGTGGAAGCCCATGAATATTACAGGCTGGATTTTGAGCCAGCATGCTCAGTAGATTAAATTAAGCCTGGTGATAGCCCTTTACATAATTCCTTCATTCAGCAGCTTTTTGTTTTCTTATAGATAACAGTACTTGACTACATGTGCAGTGTCATGACTGTACTGGCTCAATCCATTTGATTGAGGCCTAAACTAAATACAGAATATCTCTTTATATAAAACGCACCTCCAACGTTCTGAAGCCTCCACAAGTCCCAACATTCTAAATGCATGGTGGTGAAACCTGGAATTCGCCCATGAGTGTTGGCCCCGCCCCCTGCAAACGTCATGACATCGAGGGCGGACCAATGACACTCAACCAATTGCATCGCAAACCCATTACTAAGCAACAGAACATGACATAAGACACATCGCAAAACAATGAAAACCAGCAGCACACAGTTGCTACGCGACGTCAACAGCAACGCTAAAAGGACCATATAGATCTCTGCTCTCCACACAAACAACGGACACGGAGAGCATAGGAGGGAAGGAAAAAAACCAGCACATACACACACACTCTCACTCTTAACTGGCTATAATGAGCAACTGACCTGCCACTATCACAGGGACTGCTAGCACCTCTCTCGCTCTCTCTCTCTCTCACACACACAGGACACAGAGGGATGGAAGACAAGGAACGAATCGTTGGGTATGGAGGGGGCGGCAGGGGAGATAAGGCAAGAACTGCCTCAAATGTTTGTGCTGTGCTATGTACAATTATAATGCTGTCTTTTCATTTTGACCCTACCCTTTCACAACTCTTTCACACAGACGCACACACACACACACTTACACTGTCTCTATCTCACACACACACACACGCACCCACACACATATACACACTCTCTCACACAGACACACAAACACGCCTCAAATGGTTCAGCTGTCCTATGTAAAATTTCACTGCTGTCTCTTCATTTTCACCCTACCTGTGCACACTCTCTTTCACACAGAGACACACACACAGACACACATACATATACACACTCTCGCTCTCTCTATAGCCTTGCTAGTGCCCGTTTCATTTGTTTACGAAACAGGCCTTTTTTACTAGTACCTATATAAAGGGCAATTCTGTAACAAGGTGCTCAGTGGTGCATACCCCCTTTTGCACTTATAAATGCACAAAAAATTAGCCCTTGTGCACAAATGCAAGGGTAGGGGCATATTTGTGGTTGGAGCATAGGTGGGATATAAGCATGCCTTCAATTTTATTGAAAGACAAATGTAAAAAAAGATTTTTTTTTAAATATAATCTAAATTGAGAGACTATTTGGAGGTTTTTTTTTTTTTTTTTTTTTAAGATCTAATGATAGAAAGAAGCTGGACGTGGACAGTGATATTTTCTGATTCACTAAAGAAAGTCATCCAGCATGGACTGAAGCTCTTTTTCTTCCAAATTTATAGGATTTAGGAATATTTGATTAAATAGAGTGATTCCTTATTGTGCTATTTTGGATATTGAGAGAAGACTATTTCATAGTGGAATAAATTCTCCATTCAAACAGTAATGCATGGCCATAAACACCAAAAATAGAACATTGACCATTTCTAGTTGCAGTAAAAACGCTTTAACATGTAAGAAAAACTTGCATAAGGACTTTCTAAGGCCAGATTTTGCTGCAGCTTAGTGAAAGGACCCCATAGATATCAATGTGTCTTTAGAACGTAGGCCTCAAATAGGTGCTTTCTTGCCCTCTTAGTCTAGACAACCCTGTTATATTATTACTCTCGACCTGGCTGAATATTTTAGAGATGCCTTCACCTGGCCCTTACCCCAACCTACAAATATATACTGGCTACTTGTTTCCACCGATAGCTCCATATTTATTAGGTCATTTTCTCTTCTTAGAATAATTGAAAATACTAGGTATTACATCAGATTCTACATTTTCAGCAGTCCATATTGTCTTATTAACTAGGTCAAGCTTTGCTGCTGCGTACTCCATCAGAGCCTTGCGATCTATTTTAGACAAGACATCTTTGCAATATCAAAATATATCATAAACCAACTACAAACTGTACAAAATGTTGTCATACCCTCCCTACCTCAGACAGTTTGAAAACACTCGGTATCACACTCGATCACAGCCTTACCCTCGAGAGCCAAGTAAACTCTGTAACAAAGAAAATGTTCTATTCAATGTGGAAGCTCAAACGATTAAAACCTTTCTTCCCAAGAGCAACTTTTCGATACCTAATACAATCAATGGTCCTAAGCCATGCAGATTATTGCAATGGAATTTACGCGGGCTGCAAAGAACAACTCATAAAAAAAACTCCAGACCGCCCAAAATACAGCAGCCAGGCTGATATTCAGCAAAACACGATTTGGAAGTGCCAAATCCCTCTGAGAAAAGTTGCATTGGCTCCCAATCAAAGAACAGATCATCTTCAAAATCTGCACCTTAGTCCACAGAATCATGTACGGCGTAGTCCCAGGATACATGACAGACCTTATAGACTTACCAATGAGAAACAAAGTCAGATCGTCAAGATCCTACCTAAACCTACACTAACCAAATTGCAAAGGACAAATACAAAACAACTTACGCACAACTATGGAATGGGCTCCCAAAAGCTGTGAAAACAATCCACGACCACATGAACTTCAGGAAACCACTAAAAACCTACCTCTTCAAAAAGGCCTACCCCAACGACCCCACGTAACCCTCTTCACCTACCAACACAGCATGACTATGATCGAACAGGACATCACACAATCATCATCCATTCCGACCCTCCACTTATACCTCATAAGATCACTATACAACTTTGTATTTGTTATCCACTGACTGGGCAAACGCCTTTGACGGTACTATGTAAGCCACATTGAGCTTGCAAATAGGTGGGAAAATGTGGGGTACAAATGCAACAAATAAATAAATAAAAATACAGTTAGCAAAAGATCTGATCATGTGACACTGCTCTTAAAAGAAGCTCATTGGCTATGATGTTTATAGTGTGTCAAATACAAAGTACTAATCCTTGCACATAAAGCACTATTTCACCACAATGTGTTCTCTAAGGTCACAGAATCCGAATCATCTTGTCATCCCTGCTCCAGCCAAAGCACATTTAAACACTACAAGAGAATCTGTTTTTTCATTTGCTGGTGCCAGCCCTCGTGGAACTCCCTCCCTCATCAGTTAAGAGTTGAAAATACAATAGTCTCTTTCAAATGAGAGTTCAAAATATTTTCTTTATGACAGGCTTTTGGTTTGGTACACATTTAAGAGGTGCTTACTGGTTTGAACAACACCATTCCCATCTTTCTTATGTATTCTTTATGGTCTAATCAAGTCTCATGGTCACACTAAATTATTGGAAATTGTGCTTGTGTACTTACCCTCAAATTCTATGCCTAGTGGTTAGTGTAGTGAACTTTGATCCTGGGGAGCTGAGTTCGATTCCCACTGCAGCTCCTTGTGACTCTGGGCAAGTCACTAAACCCTCCATTGCCCCTGGTACAAAATAAGTACCTGAATATATGTAAATCGCTTTGAATGTAGTTGCAAAAACCCCAGAAAGGCGGTATATCAAGTCCCATTTCCCTTAATTTGTGCGTGCTAATTTGGCAACATGGCCAAAATGGTCACGCAACTTAATTGATTAACAAGCCAGTCAGTGCTGCCAAATGGTACTAAACAACTAACTAGTGTCACAAATTGAATGTACACACACACGTTTCTAGGTGTATTCTACAATGCAGTATACATAAATTCTAAAGCTTACAGTCGAAAGGGGGGGGGGGGCATAAACATGGGCATGGAATAGGCAGGCTGTGGGTGTTTACAAAGTTATGTGCACTATTATAGAATTCACTTGATCTGTGCCTAACTTAGGCACAGGTATTTAGGCCTGGTTTTAGGTGGCCTAAATGGGTGCGCCTACATTTTAATCACAACAGCAACACATGCTCATATTTGTACTTTATAAAATCACACTAACTGTGTGGTTTTTCAGTGTCTATTTTTAAGGTGCCATTAATAGAATTTGGCCCTTAGACAATATTGACTTGTATACTGTTTCTTTTTGCACTGACACTTTCTAAATTACTGTGACTGGCCCCAAACCAGAAGAGCTGTATATCAAATTATCTAAATAAATAAATAAATAAATAAATAAATAAAATAAACAGGTACATGTGCAGTAGTATCTGAAGGTTTAGCAATTTAAATGGCTCATTAGTATCTGTATAATTTTTGACACAATTATGCTTTTGCTGCCAAAATACATGATTTACTTTGAATATTGTCCCATGCATGTTTTAATTCCAGGAGTTTCCTCCTGCTTCTTTGGTTTCCAGATCAATGACAACTAAGCAGGAAAGTTACCAACATGGGCTACCATTATGATGTGTTATTTTATGTTAACCCCAGTTACTAGTAATTAGGTCTCTTTGCATAAAATGGGACCTTTGTTAAAATGATACAAGTAGTAAAATAACCTGTCTTAACGGTCGTCAACATTAATAACTGCACCCCTAAGGCTGGGATCTGGTGCTATAAGCCTTCATTCACTAGTCGTACACAAAAGAAATTGTTCTGGTTTTCTACCTATTTCATGTTCTTTTCTGCTTTTTTTTTAATTTATTTTTTATGTGTTTTCTTTTCATTATATTTGCAAACAACAAAAAAGAGGGTCCAAAAGTTCACAAAATATAACAAAGAAATAAAGCAGAAAAAGGGCCTCCAGAACTGCAACAATGACACTATCTTTATTGAAAGGACCCGACACTGGCTGGGTTTTGGCGCTCAACAGCAACTGCCTCAGGGGTCTAGGAACTTGCTAATTCACTCTCCTCCAAGGTTCCTGAGCAACTGCTCTTTCCCAACTCCAGCCGTATTGCCTGCTGGGAAATGTAGTCTAGTTTTCTCCACCCTCAAGTGCATGCTCTGTCCACACCTTAGAAGTTAAGGGGAATAGGTATGTGAAAAAAAGATGTTTTAAAATTGCTTTTTTGTATTTCAAAAAAAGAAGATTCCTGCCTTAGGGGTCCTTTTATATAGCTGCAGTTAAAAGAGGCCTGCGTTAGTGTGGGCTCATGAAATTGCTGCGTGCCAGCAGCCACTCGTTACTGCAGCTGGAATTTCCATTATTTTAAATGGAAGTCATAAATGGCCATGCGCTCATAAAAATATTGGTGCGTGACAATCTACTGCCTGAGCCCTTACCACCACCTATTTAGTAGGTGGTGAGGGCTCATACGCTAACCCAGTGGTAATCGGACAGCGCAAAGTGATGCCTGATTACTACCGGGCATACCTACACTACGCCCTCATGCTAGAAAAAAATGAAACCTATTTTTTGGCGTGGGAAACATAACACAGCGAACACAAAACTATTGCACAGCGCCTGGGCAAGCCCCATAGTAATGCTGTTTTGCCACATGCTACCCACATGGTAGCCCTAGCATGGTTTAGTAAAAGGGTCCCTTAATGATTATTAGGGTATCTGGAAAAGCACTTTTAATATATCTGGCTTAACCAAACTTTCAAACTTTAAGTATTTTCTTTTTAATCTTTATTTTATTTATTTATTTATTTTGGGGGGGGGGGGGGGGGGGGAGCAGAGTAAGGCATTCCAAAATACCAAAAGGCATGGGTATTCAGTGTAGAATATTTCTGTACTACAATCCTCTGTATAGTGGACGGAGATAATCCCAAATACCACTGCATCTCTAGTTCTAATGGAGTGGGAGGCAAAGCAGCTCTCATCATAACCAGCAATTCCTAAGTGTATCTTTTAGATAGCTACAACCTGAGATCTCTGGATGTATATTGAGAGATTCTGTTCACAGCTCCAAATTGCAGAGGAGGACTTTGTCCCCTCCCCTCCCCAAACCTCATGCATTTATAGAGAAGGCTTCCAACCCTGCCTTCTTGGCCTGAATAACAAGATCAACCATTATTGTTCTGGGCAGTAAACCAAAATGTTATCTCTTTTTTTTTTTTTTTTTTTGTCTGAAATATAAATCTGTTGGTAGCCACAGGGGTGTACTGTAGAGAGTGGGCTTTCACTGAATTGTAATCTCTAACATATCCAATATACATTTTGTGGTATAAAGATAGAGAATTGCTAAATGTGTTGGAAATAAAAGCAGCTAGTACAAGTGAGTACACCAAGGTCACAGAGCATTCTGCTTTATGCTGTGAAAGTACTTTTAGAAACAGAGGCATGCCTGAAAGCTGGAAACTGACTGTGGCCACACACAGAATAAGCACTAAAGAACTTCAAGGCTAAAATCCCCACTGTGCAGCATCTGTTTATAGGAAATGAGGAACACCACATTGGGCCTAAATCCTGTTAAAACTTATGAGCTGAGTTTTTCCTTAGCAATGAGTACTGGAAGGAATAAGGGGTCCGTCTGGGTGAAACTACCACCCTGCCTTTCTACAACAGGTATAGGCAACCAGAGTCCTTGAGGGCAGCCACCTAGTTGGCTTTTAAGAGTTCCACAATGAATATGCATGAGATCTATTTGCATACAAAGGAAGCAGTACATGCAATTCAATCGCGTACATATTCATTGTGAAAATCTTAAAAACCTGACTGGGCTTTGGCCCTCAAGGACTGTGGATGCCCACCCTTGATTTAAAAGATTACATAGGAAACAATAGAAACATTAAAAATGGAAACAGAGAAAGATGTAGGCAGATAAAGACCATATGGCCTATCCAGTCTGCCCACCCATGCCATCTATTCTCCCTATCACACTCCCTTAGAGACCCTGTATACTTGTTCTAAGTTCTCTTTAATTCAGATACTGTTTTCATCTCCACCACTTCTATCAAGAGGCCAATTCACCACCCTTTCCATGCAGATTACTTCTGAGTCTATCCCTCTCAACTTCGTCCTATGCTACCTCATTCCAGAGCTGCCTTTCAATTGAAGGAGACTCATCTCCTTTGAATGTATTCCGTGTAGAAAGACATTAACTAAGTAAAAAAAGAGAGGTTTTCAGCCCAGGTCTTGGTTTAGAATATCAAAGAATGGCCAACCACCATCCTTGTATAAGTCTGTGATTGTGACAAGCAAAGGATGATATGGATTAAGCTTTACATGTTGATACGTCTGAATTCTTATAAATGCCTCCATCCAGTGCTATACTAGTGCCAGAAATGGTATTCAATGCTGATTAGTCAGAGAAATTGAAACAAATCTATGAAAACCTGAGAGATACAAAGGGACAATTTGACAAATTAAATAGTAGCACATCACCTGGACTAGATGGTATATATCTCAGAGTACTCACAGAATTGAACTTGCAGAGCTATTGTTAGTAATATATAAATTATCTTTAAAACCCAGTATGATACAAGAAGATTGGAGGGTGGCCAATGTAATGCAAAATTTTTTTAAGGGTTCCAGAGGTGATCCAGGAAATTATAGAGCAGTGAGAGCCTGATGTTGGTTCCATGCCAAATGGAAGAGACTATTATAAAGAACAAAATCACAGAGCATATACATAAACATGGATAAGTAAGACAAAGCCAACATGGATTTAGTGACGGGAAAGCTTTCTTCACCAATCTACTACATTTCTTTGAAGGGGTGAATAAATATGTGGATAAAGGTGTGCTTCTGGATTTTAAAATGGCAATGATAAAGTACTTCAAAAAAGCTCCTGAGGAAATTAGAAAGTCATGGAATAGGAGGTAATATTTTATGGTGGATTAAGAACCGGTTAGAAGATAGAAACAGAGAGTAGAGTTAAATGGTCAATGTTCTCAATGAAGAATGGTAGATAGTGGGATTATGTGCTGGGACTGCTGCTTTTTAACATATTTATAAATAATCTAGAAAGGGGAATAACTGGTGAGGTAACTAAATTTGCTGATGATACAAAGTTATTCAAATTTAAGATGGGACAGGGTGGTGAAAATTGAAAGAGGACCTTACGAGACTATGAGACTGGGCAAACAAATGGCAGATTACATTTAATGTGAGCAAGTGGAAAGTGATACATTTGGGAAAGACTCTTAACCACTACTCACTTGCCCTGTACCCTTTTATCCTCACCTTTTTAATTCCCTTACCTCTTAGTTGTTCTGTCTGTTTGCCTATCCTATTTAGATTGTGAGCTCTTTGAGCAGGGACTGTCTTTTCATGTATGGTGTACAGCGCTGCGTATGCCTTGTAGCACTATAGAAGTGATAAATAGTAGTACTGAAGAACATCGTCAAATGAGAAAGATCAAAAATATATAAGTCGGAGCTTGATTATCTAACCACATATTTGCATGGAAATTTAAAAAAAAATCCTCCCAAGGCCAGAACCCCTCGGTCTCATCAGAAGAAACTGCCTGCATTGTTTTTTGTGTGGCTTTTGCAACATCAGAAAATATTTGTACTTTTAAAGATCAAAAGGTACAGCCTCAAAATCCAATCTTTATCATAGTCCAAAGTTACCAACATAGTAGCTGGTAAGGCTGATGCCTCCTTAAAGGACTCCAAAAAGGCTGTCGGGTCAAGGCTATCTTGAGATATAGGAGAAAAGGCATTAGTTCCATCCATATCAGGTTTATTTTTGAAAGATTGCAAATAAAATACCCTGAAAACCCTGGCAAAAAAATTGAGGAGGTATTTTCAAAACTTCCAGCAAATAACTTTCAAACATTTCATGTGCAGAGACTGTAGTAATTATAGGAAAATTAATCAGATATAGATTCCTACTAAGCATAGCATTCTCTAAGTTATTAGCACCTTTTAATTTAGAAGTTGACACCAGTTCCATAGATTTGTGTGCCGTTTCTATTCAATTTTATAATCATTAATACAAACATTAATGACACAGAAAAGAATAGTAGGAAATAGAATTCAAAAAGAAACAGTTTCTACACATTTAAGAATTCAGCAATCCACATTACGGGATACACCAGCCCAATCAGCAGCTAAGTTTAAAACAGGAGGAAAAAAAATCTTTAATGAAATAACTCCAATCAAGAAAAAATTAAAGAAAAAAAGAAAAGTTTCTAAAGTTTTTAAAGAGTTTTACAGTACAGATCTTTGTGACTATTGCTCTTCCAAACGGTGTTCAAAATTATCAGTCCTTTTATGCTCTGAAGCCATTTGAGAAGATGACGTTTGCCCTAGGGCAACTATTGCCTTCCAGATTTTCTCCAAGGAAAAAAACAGCAGGTCTTACCCGAGTGAATTCAAATTAAACTTCTATTTGGGCTTGTGCTGTTTGCTGCAGTATGCCCCAAGCTGACACCCTCCATCACTGGACTTGCTTTCTGCCACTGCTTAACCATTGCTAATCTTAGCCTCCGCCCCCACAGTGGTGTGCCCACTGCCCTGTGATGTCATCCAGGAGCCTCTTACGGTATCTCTCTCCCGCTAGTTTGAAGGTTTCCCTTTGGCGCCTGAAACTTGGAGGACATCGAAATGCTGCTGTCCAGAGGCAGACAGGATGATGCTTCGCCCTCACCCTCACTCAGTGGACCCCCAGATGATGATACTGTCACAAAGGACTTCATCCTTGTTTGGACTACATTTGGTGTCGAGGTAAAGACTTTAGAACTCACCAAAATTCCAGGTTTCCCTCAGTGTTTCTCTGTGAGGAAAACGTAGAGCTGTAAACTGTCTAAGCTCTAGGACACCATCTTGTCCCCGTTCTTAATTCTGCCTTTTAATGACCTCCTTTTCATGTTGTATTTTCCATTTATGGGGAAATTAGCAATGTGGGCTACCATTAAGACATGCTATTTTACTTGCAACTTTTGCTATTTTCACACAGGTTCCATTTTATACAATGAGACATAGAGGCCCTTTCACTAACATGTACTAAGATCTTAGCTTTACGTGTTAAGACGAGATTTTACTACACACAAAGCCCAGATCTAATGTGGCACCTAGAGGTGGCCTCCCCTAGTCAAGGAATGTATTAATCCTGGCATTTATGTGCAAGAATATTGCAATGTTAACAGAGGACAACTTACCGCCTCCTATTTTGGAGACACTAATGGCTCCCGTATTAAACTGTGATTAGCCAATCAGGGCACAGTAAGTATCACACACTAGTTGGGTCATGCTTCCACGCCCATGCTCTGCCTATGTCATGCTTCCTGAGATAACATTTCTGAAAAACACAGTAACATGGGGATTTAATGTGCAGAAACAGGCAAACTATCGCAAAACCTGTATAGAAAAATTTGATTTGGTAACCACTCTATGACTATGTGAAGACCTCAGTGGTATATCAAATGCATTAAATAAATAAAACTCCTTAACGCAATCAAGCAGTAGCCTGTTTTCAGATGTTAACTGCATGTTAAGTGCTTAACGCCGTATAGTGAAAGGGCTTCCCAGTTACCGACTGGGCTTAACCATAAAATAATGCATCTTAATGGGAGCCCGCGATGATAACTATGCTCCTATGTCTCAACCTTTCTCATGTCACTTCTCTTCTTGTCCCTGCATGCAGCCCCAGGTCAGTCCTGAATAGAGGCAGACGATTAACTTCAAGGGGCCGATATTCAAAGTGATTTAACTGGCTAGAAATGGCACCTGGCCAGTTAAATTGGCTACTCGAGGCTAACCACTAATTTTCAGTGGCTCTTAACCGGTTAGTTCTGCTGAAAATAACTGGTTAGAACCAAACTGAAAAGTGGCTATTTTAGGGGAATTCTGGGGGTGGAGTCAGCCAGTTAAGTGTCGATATTCAGCTTTTAACCAGCTAGGTTATCCACTTAAATAGGACCATATAAAAGTCAGTGCAACCTTTATGTGGTAGCCCCCAGTTAAATACTGAATATCACACTTAACCAGCTTTGCATTAGCCAGCTTCAGAAACCTGAAACTTTAATGCCAGTGCCAGGACATGGCCCACACTTAATTTCGGTGTTTAACGGTGGTGGCAGTCAGTAAAACACTGATCAGAGTGTTTAGGTAATGAGGTAGTCTCTCACTCCAAAAAAAACCCTTCTGCACACAAGAATTCCAAAAAATATTCATTGTGGGTATCCTGAAAACCTGGCTGGCTAGGTATGTCCGGAGGATTGGTTTGAGAACCCCTGCTGCTTAGGGAAGCAAATACAGTGATAATACCAGTGCCTGCGGGGGTGGAAGTGGAAGTACAACTCTGATTTGTTTATGAAGCAATAATTCAAATACACTGCTTATACTCAAACCTCAAAATTCCTGCCCTGTGGGGTTTCTTTCCTTCATGAGCTGGAGATTTCTTCTTCTTCTTCTAACGCCCACTTCTATTTCTCAATAAATAAATAAGTACAGTTATATTGAAAACTGGATCTACAGATTATTATGCACACTAGTGGAAATGATCGGCCCAGTACTAAGCCCACGCCAGTCAGCATTTTCAAAAAATGCCAGCCAGCACAGGTAAAAAAAATTAGGCTATTTAGCCAATGGATTCAGATAGTGGCTGTGCCGAATATGCGGATAGAGCGGGATGGTGTAGAGTGGCGATATTCAAGCACTAAATGGATAACTTGTCTGGATAGATGTATGACAGCCTTTACACGGTGCTACATTATTAAGGGGCCCTTTTACTAAGCCATGTAGGCACGTCCTACATGCTTCAATTTTGAACTACCAGCCAGCTACTGCGTGGCCCGGGCAGTAATTTCATTTTTTACGCATGTTCAACAAATGCACTGGAACTCTTCTGGCGTGCAGCGCTAACCGGGCAGTAATCGGCATGGTACGCGTGTAGACCATTACCGCCTGGTTAACGCGTGAGACCTTTCCACTAGGTCAATGGGTGGCAAGGTCTCAGGCCTAAAATGGACACGTGTCAATTTTTATTTTGCTGCATGTCCATTTTCGGCCAAAGGGAAAAAGGCCTTTTCTGCAGGTGCGCTGTAAAATGGAACTGTGCATGCCCAATACGTGCATCTACGCCATTTTTCAGCACATCTTAGTAAAAGAACCCCTCAGAGAGTTATCCATTTCCAGGGAAGTTATCAACACGGGCTACCGTTGAGATGAGTTATTTTACAATAGCATGTACTATTTTAGCACAGAGTCTCAGTTCATAAAATGGGATCTTGTGCCAAAACAGCACGTCATAAAATAACCCATCTTAATGGTAGCTCACATTGATAATTTCCCCCCTTAGAAGGGCATAATCGAACGGGGCACCCAGGTTTTACTGAGGGCGTCCTCGCAGGACGTCCCCCGCGAAGGGGTGGGGAAACCCGTATTATCAAAACAACATTTAGGTCGACCTTAGAGATGGTCGTCCCCAGTTTTCGGCGATAATGGAAACCGAGGACGCCCATCTCAAAAATGACCAAATCCAACTCATTTGGTTGTGGGAGGAGCCAGCATTCGTAGTGCACTGGTCCCCCTGACATGCCAGGACACCAACCGGGCACCCTAGGGGGTACTGCAGTGGACTAACTGATGCACTAACTAAATGGAAAAAGCCCTTCCCTTACCGATCCCTTAGCGATTCAGAAAGGAATGGGCATGCATTAAGGAAATCGCATGCAAATGAGCTGTTCAATGTTAGCTCATTTGCACACGATTTCCTTCAGAAGGAGGGGAAGCCAGTGCAAAGAGCAGCCATGCCAAAGACAGCTTCATACATACAGACAAGCTGCGTGTATAATAGCCGTCTACAACCTTAGAAAAATACAAGTCCAGGTGAAAACATCCAAGTGCTCATCAGTGACGTCTTTTTTTTTTTTTTTTTACAGTATGGGTGAAGGGCGTCCTTCGCTATGCCTCCGTCCCTGCAATGGCAGTGGAGGATGTCCTTTGCTATGCCTCTGTTCCTGCGATGGTAGTTGAGGACGTCCAAAATGTGGATGTTTCTGTAAGAAGGACGTCCATTCCTGTTATGCTTCCAACACCCCCTTTTATTTATTTGGATTTTGGATCACAAGTAGCAGCAGTGGGATTTGAACTGGCCACCTCTGGATTGCAAGGCCAGTGCTCTAACCACTAGGCCACTCCTCTACTTTCTTGAAATTTGGCCGTCATTGTGTGTGGGGGTGGGGGGTGGGGGGGGGAGTTCAGGACATCCAAAATATTTGAAAGAAGGACGTCCACACTTTCGCTATGCCTCTGCTGACACACACATACCTCCCCTCCCAGGGACCAGCATACTGTTGCAATGGACCTAAGTATGAAATTTCAGGCTGGCAAAAAAAAGTTTTTAAAGTTGTTTTTTTCAGGGTGGGAGGGGGTTAGTCACCACTGGGGGAGTCAGGGGATGTCATCCCAGATTCCCTCCGGTGGTCATCTGGGCAGTTCGGGCACCTTTTTGAGGCTTGTTTATAAGACTACTACTACTACTATTTAGCATTTCTATAGCGCTACAAGGCGTACGCAGCACTGCACAAACATAGAAGAAAGACAGTCCCTGCTCTAAGAAAAAAATGGACCAAGTAAAGTTGCCCAAGTGCTCGTCGGGGACACCCTTCTTTTTTCCATTATCGCTAGAGGACGCCCAGCTGTTAGGCACGCCCCAGTCCCGCCTTTGCTATGCCTTTGACACGCCCCTGGGAACTTTGGTCATCCCCGCGATGGGAAGCAGTTGGGGACGCCCAAAAATCAGCTTTCGATTGTGCCGATTTGGGCAACCCTGAGAGAAAAACGCCCATCTCCCGATTTGTATAGAAAGATGGGCACCCTTCTCTTTTGAAAATAAGCCTGTTAGTGGCCTTAAAAATTGACGCTACCCAGATAACTCATCTTCACTCTGGTTCTGCCCTCAGACTGCTGCCAGCACTATTTCCCAAGTTCAGAGGTGGTCTGTAAAGATATTCAGCAGCATTATCCAGATAGTCTTGTCTGAATATCTGAGTAACAGGTGTTATTTTCAAATCCTTTTAACTATAGATCCCTATGTCAATATGAAATGTTTCATTCTAAGACTGTGAAAGTTACATTTGCACAAAATAGTGAAACACAACATTGCATAAAAGGAATTCTTCTTCAGACACTGTAGTATGCTCCCCTGGTATACTGGTTACACTAATTACCTCTCTCATGCTGGCAGCAAGATAGATATTTTGCAATAAACCAGAGTAACAATATAATAAAATCAGCTTTTGGATGATGCAAAATTCTTTTATTAAGCCAAAGTCAGGTAATGGTAAAAAAAAAACGCACATAGAATATTGATTTGTCTAGAATTTGTTTAGTTTTTGCTTTTTTTTTTTCTCTCTGTTTTTTTTTTTGTTGGTGGTGTTGGTGTTTTTGATCATCACATACTACAATTTTTTTGACACATCAGATCATTCTGGGTGTGAGAGTCAAGTTAAGCAATGTAACATTAAGGGCCCCTTTTACCAAGTTGCGGCAAAAGGGGGCCGGTGATGGCACCGGCGCATGTTTTAGACACATGCCAAGGCCCCCTTTTACTGCAGCTGGTAAAAAGGAAGTCTTGCTTTCCTACAGGAAATGGCCGGGTGGCAAAGTAAAGCATTTGCCGCATGGCCATTTCGTGGGTGGGGGAGGGGTCCTTATTGCCATCCACTGAGGTGGCGGTAAGGGCTCCCGCGTTAACCGGGCAGTTACCGGGCAGCACGCGGCACTGCTTGATTAGCACCGGGTACACTCTGGCACTACAAAAATAAATACATTTTCATAGCGCCAGAAATGACGGCACGCTAGGGGTGGGAAGTATTGCCGGGCTGCTGTGGTATTCTAGTGGAACTTCCTATATAGTGAGTGGTAAGCCCGCATTGAGCTTACCACTTCTTAGTAAAAGGAGCGCTAAGGATGCAAGATGTGGGGTTCATTCTTAGCACTTATTTGTTTCACCATTTTTAGATTGGGGGTTCATTTACTAAGCTGTGGTAAGTGCTAACATGTGCTTATTACAGTTTTAAATACGCTACTGCGGAGAACTCAGGCATCCTGAAGTAGTCTTTCTATCTGTGCGCACTACCCACATGCAAAAAAAGTTTTTATTTTTTAGTACTGGGGCAGAGAGTAGGCAAGTTCTGTGCTCATCTGTTAGCGCAGCTACATTGCCACCTGCTGGTTAGCATGTTGTGAGTGTGTGAGCCTTTACTGCCTACACAATAGGGTCGGTAAGTGCTAATGGAAATATTAGCGCATGTATCAAAACAAAATAGGGAGATTCTTATATCTGGCATCAAAGGATAATACTATACATAGATATTTCCTTTTATGAAAAATAGAGTGTTTAAATAAAGGAAAGGCCTCTAGAAGCCTCCAGTAAATATTTTTATTTTTTTATACATTTTTAATTTACTTTCGGAGGACTGGCTTCTTCATCACTGGCTTATAAACCTCTTTAAGTCTTTGCTTCTCTCTCTAAGTAACTGTAATTTCTTTTAGTTACAAAAAAACCAGCACCAATAATGTTTTTACTTAGCTTTAAGCGATGTTGGTCATTTTTTTTCGCTTTATACGGATACGGTCAAACCCCGACCTACGATGGCCGTCGTTTCAAAGACCTGCCTCAGGGTACGGTGGTTTGTTGTACCTTCGCATTAATACGTGCTGGAACACCGGGGTTAGTGCAGGCCACTTTTTAGCACTGCTTAGTAAAAGTCCCCTTTGAGTTTTTGTGTTAAAAAGTGTTGTCCATAACTACAATAAATTTGCAAAAGTAGATATTATTAAGCTTTAAGGGGGTCTTTTACTAAAGCTTAGCTCGAGTTATCTGCAGCAGGGCCCATAGGAATAAATGGGCCCTGCTGCAGATAACGAGCTTAGCTTTAGTAAAAGACTCCCTAAATATTCCATTGAGCCTGCCATGAGTGGGAAAGCACGAGGTACAAATGTAACAACAACAACAACAAAAAAAAGTCTGATGACCCTGTTGAGACAATCATATGATCTGAGATAAATGTAACTTATTTTCTTTGTCCCTGAAACTAGTGTATCCAAATATCTGAAGACACATATGTATATAGAAATATATATATATGGTGGCTTGTTTTCAATCACCTGTATCTGATAATAAAACGTTAACCTGGAGTTCGTTACACATGCTAAATAAGAACATGTCAGTGGGCCAGGGGCGTAGCCAGACAACAGATTTTGGGTGGGCCTAGGCAAGAAGTGGGTGGGCACCAAATGCTCTCCCCCCCCCCACCACCACCAAAAGACATCTCAGCTGACAGGAAAATGCTTCTTTCCACCTTGGCAGTCTGCAGCAGGCATGCACTGAAAACTGAACATGCGCAGGTGCCAGTATTGTGGAGAGTAACGTTTTCATTACCATCAGGGGGAAGTCTTCAGCTGGTAGAGCTTGGGATCTCCACCAGCTACTGCTAAACGTGTGCTGCTGTTGGGTGGGCCTGAGCCCTAAGTGGATGGGCCCTGGCCCACCCAGGCCCACCTGTGGCTACGCCACTGCAGTGGGCTGAATCTCGTTAGACACAATGGTATCCTTTTACTAAGGCACGCTGAAGAATGGCCTGCACTGGTGTAGGCCAGTGTATTGGACGCGCATAGGTCCATTTTTCAGCATGCCTGCAAAAAAGGCCTTTTTCCTTCTTTTGGCTGAAAATGGACGTGCGGCAAAATAAAAACTAGTGCACATCCACTTTGAGCCTGAGACCTTACCGCAACCCATTGACTTAGCAGTAAGGTCTCACACGTTAACTGGGTGGTAATCATCAGCATGCTTACACTGACTATTACTGCCCGGTTAGCGCTACGTAGTAAAAAATAGAAATTATTTTCTGCCGTGAGTTTTGGACACGCATAAAGATTAGAATTACTGACCAGACATGCGGTAGCCGGGTGGTAGTTCTAATTCAATGCACATTGTACACACGTAGGCGCCTACGTGCCTTAGTAAAAGGACCCCAATGAGCTGGTTTTGTCTTTTGAGGAAAAACATGGACCACCCATCCCCACATCAACATCTACAACATGCACCATTTGGAGGGAAAATTCCATGAAGGGGCACCTATTTTTAGGTGTATAAAGAAAAGTAGACACCTACTTTTCTTTATAGAATACCAGTGTAACATGTCAAGAACTTGCCCATATTCTAGGCACAATCACTTATATCACTAAAGAATGTGCATAGATTACAAGATTCTATTATCTACATGTGTAAATGTGTGCCCTGCCCATTCTCTCCCCACATTCCACCCATCTAAATGGCAAACGACATTCCAGTGCATTATGGAACTATTTTAAAGAATAGTATAGAGCCAGAATATTGGCATTTGCATGCACTTGTGCACATATGCATGCCAATACAAATATTCCAGTGATTTATGCACCTGCTTGTCACCATCCTTATAGATTTACCCCCATGTACAGGGCCATAAGCCAGTGGTTTCCAGACCTGGTCCTGGAGGCACCCCAGCCAGTCAGGTTTTCAGCATATCCACAATGAATATTCATTAGACAGATTTGCATGTACTGTCTTCACTTCATGCAAATCTCTCATGAATATTCATTGTGGATATCCTGAAAACCTAACTGGCTGGGGTGCCTCCAGGACCAGGTTTGGGAACCACTACCATAAGCTGATAAGTGGCACCTCTACTTTTGCCATGACAGCTGCTTTTCCATTGAAAAGATCATGGCTGTTCTATTTCATGGAAGCACACAGTTCATTCATACAACACTGTATTAGCATATTAGGGCATGGTAACTGCCTACCAAATTATCAAAAGCAATGCATTATTTAGGGCAAACTCTCCGATACTGTCCAAGCCAAGGTGTGTCCATACAGCAAACCTTCTTGAGAATGACTGAAGTAACATATGGATAGTAATTAAGTCTATATGCAATATCAGGTAGGAAGCCTTTGGCTATGGGTTGTAAATGAATAATAATAGAGTAACCTGATTTCCAATTATAAGAACATCTTGTTGACTGTAAAAATATGTTTATGATTTTGCTGCATTATTTCATATGCAACTGTTGGAGAACAGCACAAGGATTGCATTTCTGTAATAGAAACTAGGTCACTGAAATGTCATTGTATAATGATGATGACAGCTCTGTATTCTATTTTCTTCCTCCTATCAACAGCACAGCTAAGAACTTACAGTATCCCGAGAGACAACTGTAAACAGCAAGAGAGTTAGTGCTGCTTAAATTAGAGCAAAACAGCCTAAAATTGCATTAAAGAATTATCTGCAGCATTTGGGATAGAATTAATGAATATGAAAAATATATGGTTAGTCACTTGAAGCCATCGACAGTTCCAGTTCCATCCATTTCAATTCTAAAAGTTGATTTAATACATAACAATAAATAGTTTTTGCAGCTGTCTAATCCAGCTCCTACAGGATGGTCTTTTTCTATTTCTTTTCATATAATTCATTCAAGACCTCATTAAAATGATAATGTGTTTTCAAAAGGGGAAAATGCAGTAAACCTGATTGGTTACTGAACCAGAAAATTTCTCAAGTAGTGAAAAAAAAATCTTCTGGCTAAATTAATATAGCAAACAGATCACTGCTCCAAATTATTTTAAGTGTTTCATTTGACCATAGGCATAGTAATTAAAAAAAAAAAAATTCCGTACAAATTTTCCTTTGGAAAATGATGCAGTAAGACCTGGCTAATCCGCAAGTCATTTGCAAACTGAATTTTTATTTGACTAGAAAAAAACACCCATATAGGCCAGACAATGCTACATAGTTAAAACAATAGATCTTCAATTTAGCTAGCTAACCAGTGGGTAATCTATAAATACCCAGAGCATCATCAAAAAAGTATTGTACTTGTCATTGTTGTTGTTTGTTTGTTTTATGTCAGAAAGATGGCAGAATATATGGAACAGATGAAGCAGAGCCGAAAGATTTCCTGGATAACATGGCAGTTAATGAGGGAGGAAGTGAAGATCTATGGTGGGGGACTTATTTTCTCTGATGCATTAAGTCATAAGGGAAGTTTTGTTTCTGATTGGTGATGAAATTGACAGCTAGAAAAGGAATAGTTGAGTCTCTGGAGGCGACATAGTGCGGGAAATGTGGACTTTCCCATCATTTTGCTATGTTAGCGGGTTGCTATGCTTACCTGATGGTAGGAAAAAAACAAGCATGTGGTTTTAGGGTCCCTAAGTACTGCCACACCGGGATAGACCAAAGGTCCATCAAGCCCAGGATCCTGTTTCCAACAGTGGCCAATCCAGGTCACAAGTACCTAGCAAGATCCCAAAAAAGTTCAATACATTTTATGATTCTTATCCCAGAAATAAGCAGTGGATTTTCCCCCAAGTCAATTTAATAATGGTCTATTGACTTTTCCTTTAGGAAGCCATTCAGATCTTTTTTAAACCCCGCTAAGCTAACCACCTTTACCACAATCTCTGGCAACGAATTCCAGAGCTTAATTACACATTGAGTGAGGAAACATTTTCTCCGATTTGTTTTAAATGTAATACTTTGCAGCTTCATCGCATGCTCCCTAGTCCTAGTATTTTTGGGCAGCAGAAACGTACCAGGAAGCTAGAGATATGATTGAAGTGATTAGCACCAGGAAGCTGGAAACAGCAATTGCCCTGTGCAGTCCTGGTGAGGTGAGCAAGACAGACTTCAGGAATAGTGGTGACTACCTGCGAGTCTTCTTGCTTCATGGGTCTGTTGAGATGTTGCAGGAGGTCTGAAATGTATTATGAGAGACAGGCAGTTTTGGGGGATATCAATGGGCAGGTTTCTGGGGTAGTATAGCTGATCCATGGGTGCCTAGCTCTTGTAAGAAATACTATAGGCTATTTCTGAGACATTATGTGATGGAATGGAGTTGAGGGGGGGTACAGGGGCTGGAAGCTTGGTGATATGGCAAGTTGGGTTTGCAGGGCAGCTGAGCAAGGCTGTACAGCAGGGTGGCTCAGGTGCAAAGACAAGGCACTAGTTGAGGCAGTGAGAGGTGTTTACAGATCTTAAAATGCAGTGGAATTTGCTGGTGTATGATATGAGAAAAGGGTACAACTGTGGTATCTAGTAAGATGAGGGTGGAGTTCTTTGCCGGTGAGGTTGATAGGCTCGATGATAGAGAGGTGGTCATGTGGCAAACCTTTTCAGGTAGCTAAGCATACCACTAGGTAATCCAAGTATTACAGTAGGTTCCTGGGTACTGATTGGTAGCAGCTCTTTCAGGGGAAGCTGATGGAGCTCTCATTGCTGGCAGATCTTTTTTTAGGGGTTGGGGGGTGTTGGAGTCTTGCTGAAAGAGGGATACCCATGGGGGGGGGGGGTGGTAAAGGATCAGGGGGCAAATGCATAAGGCCAGGACACCTAGAGAATAATTCTGTAAAGTAGGTGGTAACAGTTCTGTACAAGTTACATGCATAAATGTTTACAATACTGTACTAGCATATAAGCATATATATGTGCTAAGACAAACAAGTCTTGTCAGGACTGAAGAGAGAAGAAAAAGAAAGAAGAACAGGCAAGAAAAGTCCAGACATTTTCCCCATCCCCCAGGAAAAGGAAAAAAAAAACACAACAATAAAAAGTTCTCTTATCTAGGAAGAAAGCTGTCAGGACCTTAGAAAACATCAGGAGCTGGAACAAGCAGAAGCCCTGGGAGTAGGGACAGGCAGGAAGCAAAACCCTGGAAGTTAGTCAAACACACTGCTTAGGGAATACAGATAAGTATCATGGGAGTTGTAATAGAAGGGAGTGTTCCTTGCAGATGGGCAGAATAATCATTAAGCTGTCCTCCAGAGAAAGATAAAGGCATGGCTGACACTGTACACAAAGCAAGCAATATGTTAGGGAACTCTAGGCACAGAAGCAGCAGCCCCAAGAGATAAGGAGCAGCTTCCAGGTGAAAAGGGGATACTGAAGGAGAAGGCAGCCCTGGGAGGCAGGTGATGCCTGACAGAGCCAGAAAAAGCTGATGATTAGGCTGTCCAGTAAGCAACCTGCGCCAGCCCTGCAGGCTTCCCTCTGTCACGTCTCACCCTCAATGACATCACTTCCTGTTTCTTCACTGGTGGGGACGTGGTAGAGGGAAGCCTGCAGGGCTGGTGCAGGTTGCTTACTGGAATCACTGTAGATGACGGTTTGGAGGTAGACTGGGGAGGGACAGAGGAGCAGATGCCAGGCGGAGAAAGATGATGATAGCAGAGGCAGAGGAAAAGTTTTTTTTTTTAAACTGTATGTATGGGGCTGGGAAGAGCCCACCCAAAATGGCAGGTCTGGCTACGCTCCTGCTAGGAAGGATTGCAGATTCATTCTCAGAGTTCCCTTTTGAGAAAATGATTGTCTCTCCTCTGTTTAATGAGACTATTTGCTAATGAATGTTTTCAGGACATAGGAGGGAAAGCAGATGAGTTACTCCACATTGTGACAACTTCATTTGCATACATTACTCACTGCATAGTACTATACGTATTTGATGCTGTAATTCTTAAAGAAATTAATTACACTGCAAACTGTTCTGGGTCATATGAGAAGAGTAGCGTGCAAGAATAGAAATGAGTATACCTCTCCCATAGTGCTGCTGAACTCTTGGCTTCATCACGACATGAAGCTGCTAGCTTCATATAGAAAAGAAACCATTATATGTGGTCTCCACAATCTACACATTCTCTTCTGACAAGGGTAGAAGGACAAACAAACTGCATCCCTAACATTTATGTGGTGCAAACATGTTTTAGCATTCCTGGATGAACATATATCTTGATGTCAATTAAAGAAATTACCTAGGCCCAGTATGCTTTATAGGGCAGAGGAGTAGCCTGGGCACCAGAAGGCCGAGGTACAAATCACAAGGTACCTACTTCAATTCAGGTGTAGCTCCTTTTGGATTATGAAAGGATCCAGTGTATGGAAAGGACACATTGGGCTCAGTTTTCAGTGGTAGTGATGCTGACTGTATGAATTATGCACCAGCATTTAGTGTGTGTTATTCAGTACCACTATATATGTAGTGCGTGGCACTGTACATACATTTAATGTGATCACTATCACCATCACTATCATTTAGTTTAGGACATACTATTTAGGAGGCCTCAATTAAAAGCAGTGAAGCCCATTGACTAAACAAAGGGGTGCCTTTACATTATGGAGCATCACAACCTGCTCCTTTTCTCAGGTTGATAGATGAGAGGCAAATGATGACGGTCTCGGGAAGGATGTCCTATGTCTTGGGGCCAGGGCATTGCTGTTGGTTCTTGGGGACTTAAGTACAGCCAATGATAAGGGTAAAGGTAGGTGAAGGATCGGTTTTGGTGTGCATTGTGAGGAAGGTGAGATTGAAGGTGGGTGTTTTGCCCACCCGCCCTCCTTCCCTCCCATAGTTGGGAGCTTTTAGGGCTTTAGGTATGTGTGTGGAGGAAAACACAACATTGCATTTGCTGCATTGGCCTTTCTCCTGCAATTGTCCAGATAGGGAGGGGGGATTCTGGTTTATGATGAGATAAGTGAGACCTCTGAGCGACACTGCCATAGCTTAATGGAGATGGAATTATATGACCTCGTGTCACTACAGGCTATTCACACTTCCACAGGGTTTAGGGAACCTCAGTGCAGTTAAGTCAAGTGACCAAGTATGGATGAAGAGCAGGAAAAGGGGAAGTGAATGCATGACTTTGGAAACTAAAAAGCGAAGAATTGAGTTATGGGCTGATGAAAGGAGTAAGTTGGACGATGAGATAAATTGGAATTGTAGTGTTGCTGAAGCATTAATACAGAAGTTGCAGCTTTGTTTTGCCACACAAATACGTTTTGCGGTTGTGTGTTTGTTTGTGTGTGTGTGTGTGTAGAATGAAAGAGGAGGTGTGGATGTGAATACCTATGCTGAGTTTATCCATGTAGCAGCTGAATATCAAAGCTATTTGGACAATTGGTGACCTGCCTCCACTTCAGGGAGAGTAACGGGCCATTTGGATTTTCATTCCAATAATATCTGCATACTGGTTGAAAATCACTGGTCACCAGTGAACTGCTAATTCCATTTGAATATCGGCCTCATGCCTCAATGTGGAATTTCTGATTCAATCAGCAGAAAACTATCACACACAACTTGCTAGAAATTGTGCATATGTCCAACTCACTAGGAATACCAATTTCCTTACTTATGGGTTTTAGTGCAAATTACTGACAACAGTGGCGTAGGAAGGGGGGGCGGTCCGCCCCAGGTGCACGCCGCTGGGGGGGTGTCATCTCCGTTGGGTCCTTGCTCCCTCTGCCCCGGAACAGGTTACTTCCTGTTCCGGGGCAGAGAGAGCAAGGAACCAATGGAGCCGACGCAGCTCCCAGCGACATAGGCTCGGGGGCAGACCGGCCCTCCTGCCCGCCCCTCGCTGCCAAAGTAAGCTACAATGCATTCCGGCAGGGGAGGGGAGGGTGCACGCCGGCGACCCGCACCAGGTGCCAGCCGCCCTCACGACGGCACTGACAACTTCCAAATATAGGGCCCCTTCTTCTAAAATGTACTAAAATTTGCAGTCAACACAGCTTAACATGGGATTTACCACAAAGTAGCTTCAAATTTTTCACAGTAACTGTTATAGGCTTCCCCACTATTCATATTGCAGGTCATGTGGTACCTGCTGAGGGTTAACATGGGACCCCTTACTGCCTCCTTTTTAGGAGGCAAAAAGTGGTTCTGAGTTCATTCTGTTAATGTATTAACATAAAGTCATCTGCTTAGGAATAAGGACTAAGAAGGAGTGGCCTAGTGATTAGAGCATCTGTCTTGATATCCAGAAGTGCCTGGTTCAAATCCCACTGCTGCTCCTGCAAGTCACATAAGCCTCCATTGCCTCAGGTGCAAACTTAGATTGTGAGCCCTCTAGGAACAGAGAAATACCCAGTGTACCTGAATGTAACTCACCTTGAGCTACTACAGAAAAGGTGTGAACAAAATCCAAATCAGAACCAGTTAGTATGCAGTAAGTGCAACAATGTTAGCTCCCTAACACTTCTACACCTATTCTTTGCCTATGCCATGCCCCAAGTGCAAAATCAAGTAATGCACGTCTTAACATTCAGAAACAGGCAAAGTACCAAAAAAAACCCTTAAAGCAGTCCCACAGTAGCCTGTTTCCATGTGTTAACCTCGTGTTAAGGGCTTAAGGACCTTTAATAAAACGGTCCCATTTGCCTTTAATTGATCATGAGGGGTGTTCACCATTAATCATCAGTTTTGTCTATACAACAGAACAGGTGTAAGCAAGAAACCCCAAAGATACTGGGTTGTTAGGAAAACCTTGCAACACAGAAAATATGTACAAAGCCAACATTTATACCATACAAAAACTTGAATATGAAGGGATATTCTTGAACCATTTCTGTGGATAAAAACCAGTGTTTTACCTACAGAAATGGATTTTAGAAATGTGCATTCAGTAACACGTCACATATAAATGACCCTGTTTCAGCGTTTCTAGAGGAAAGGTTGGGCTGGGCCTGATTTGCAAATAGATTTCCACAGGAAATGCATAATTTTCCTCAGAAAAAATTATACATAATTTAGCAGGTGTGCATGTGTGAAGGTAACATTCCAAAAATATTGAAATGACTCCCTCACTGCATGCATTAGTATGACGTCTCTGAATTCTCATCTGCAGACGTTGTCCCAATTTTCAAAGCTAAAGTGCAAATATAGTTTTGTTTTGAAAATTATCTCAAGGAAACTGCCCCCCCCCCCCCCCAAGACAAAGTACTTACATCTTCACAGTTTTTACCCATCCCTCATGAGTGCCTCCTCTAGCTTTTAAAATTGGGGCAGAGCCTGCTGTTATGAAGTCCCCGTAGGCTTCGAGCAATGCGGGCAGTTAGAAGACTGTACTGTTAGAGCACTGCTTTGAAAATATTTGCTAGCAGCAAAGAGATGCCATTCATCTTACAGCAAAGATCTGCAAAGGGACCCTTACATATGCAGTCTGTGTCTATCCCCCTGAGGACATAACCGCACACCTAAGATTCAAGTACAATGTCTGCTTCTTCTGCACAGAATGGGAGGAAGTCTTTAGTAAATCACGATATGGTGCTCCAGTCTTCTCAAAAAACCAGCGTGTTTCTGTCTTGAACTCAAACAGCCCAAAGCCAGCAGCAAAAGAGACACCACATGGACAACAAGAATATCACGAGCACATAGGCTAATCCTCTTTTCAACTGGCAGATCTCAGAACTCTGTTTACTGAACATTTCTCTTTCGCTGTGAGTCTATAGCACATAAATACATTAATGGGCAGAACTTCTAGAAAGGGCCTTAAGCATTTTTCAGAGTTCCACATTATTCCTGAAGAGTAAAAATACTACATTTCTAAATAGTTAATAATATTCATTTGATATTCTGCCTTCCTCTAAGGTAAGGCACATTACATAAGAGGTAAGGCATATGCTATGTAGAAGAAAAATACATACATAATAAGATAACCAACCTTATAAAAATACAGGCTGGATAAGAAAATGCTCATGTATACAGGCTGCATTTTCATAATGGTGGTTAAGAAGAATAGATTATGAAAAGATAATACTAGCTGCTACCACCATTGGCCTCAAGAAGGAGAGATAATATGAACATCTTTGCTTACTGCAGTGGTTCCCAAACCTGATCCTGGAGGCACCCCAGCCAGTCAGGTTTTTGGGATATCCACAATGAATATTTGCGAGAGAGATCTGCATGCAGCGAAAGCAGTTCATGCAAATCTCTCTCATGAATATTCATTATGAATATCCCAAAAACCTGACTGGCTGGGGTGCCTCCAGGATCAGGTTTGGGAACCACTGGCTTACTGCATTCTCTAAGCAAAAAAAAAAAAAAAAAAACTATTTTAGTCCTGAGAGTTTTGCAAAAATTTTTAAAGCATCTGAAAAATGCAGGCTCTGACTTTTGTGCATGCTGAGCAGATCAGCATACTTCATTCAGATTTTTCAGAAAACAAACAGAATTGAACATTTAAACCATACAACTCCCCCGCCCCCCCCCCCCAAAAAAAAAACCCTTCAAAAGATATCCCATGAAGAAAGCAGACATAGTCCCATAAAGATGCACAGACCTGCTAAAACTCTGACTTTTGCTCAGTAATATCTGTAGCCTTGTATCTACTTTCATTCTTAAGTAAAGAGCCTTAGTACAGATCTCTCAAATCAATAAGCTTATTTTATACTTTGAATCTATTGACCTCCTGGACATACTACGCATGAAATATTTCTACCTAGAACCTTTTCACAAAATGCCTCAAAGAAAGAAAAAACTGCAACCTCGAGAATGACAAGAAAGCAATTACAGGGAAACCTCACAAAGGGGCATTATAGCCTCATCGGGTGACTTTACCTGGTTACTCTGCAATGTTTCATAACCATCATTTTGTGACCAGACCAAAGTGTTTTGCTTCTCATAGCACACAATAATATGTTGAAACAACTCTATCCAGTACAACCTGAATTCATAAGTATTTGCAGTTTTAAAGCACTCAGAGATATGCCCCAAATAGAAGAGAAAATGAAAAATGTGGAGTTGAGGAATGGCACCTCTATCTGGAAAAATTACACACACACACACACACTGTACATTACACTATAACCCACAGAAGACATTTCAAAGCTACCTTTCCATAGTGTTCCATGGGTGTTGCTTTCAACCAAAATTTGCTGTTAGAAAGATAGCTGATTACTTCATTGTAATGTGAAACAGAAATGCTTTCCACTATTTTTCCCTTATTGTATTTTTTTTCTTCAATTGACCCACATCGCCACATACTATGAAGGAAAAACTCAGGTACAGCAAATTGTCAAAGTATTCAGAACTGAGAGAGGTACATCTCCCCTAGCACGGATAAATACAGTTAGTAGTTTTGTTGAAGTATTTCTCAGTGCATATCTAAATGAGTTTACTTTGAATCCATTGCTAAAAGGAGTGACTTGGAGGTAACAGTCTTTTGCATTATACTCAGTATTGTTCATTCTTCATCATCCATCCCCAGATATGCTAAGTACTATTTTTTTTCCGTGACCAAAGCCATTAGAGCCACATCTATTTCAGTTACTTCATCTGAAGTACACTTGAAAAATAATAGAAAAACTCAGTGCCCTGCATGCTCAACCTCTCAGCAAAAGGAAATTCTTTATTTTATTCAGCTGTAAATCTGAAATCTGACCTTTCCTAATGATTTTACATTCTCTGTCTTCTTTTCAACTGACTTCCTCTCCTCCCCTCCCCCCCCAACAAATGCAAGTGGCAAGATACTCCAACCTCTTACCTTAACATGAAGGTAACCCCCATTTTCATTACAAGTCAAATTAATGAAAAGATACTTCAGCCCATCCTGAGCAATTCATATCCCCTGCTCAGCCACCTGCCTTAAAACAAGACGGCTGCCACTATTGCCTTCACGGGAATCCCCAGAAGCCACAGCTTATAACCCATCTGGTCTTATAATTTAAACCCCCCTCCCCCATCTCAGCTGCCAGATGCAGTCAAAATATGTTTCAAGATCAACATTTACCCAAAGTCTGTATAAACCTATTTGATATATAGTGTTATTAATGGGGAGGGGGGACACTTTATTGAGCAATTATACTTCATATACCCACGAAAGCTTTTCAAGTTGTAATTAGGCAGGGCTTGGCAAGCAGCAGTATTTCGGATGCGAATGTAGGCAAGAGGAACAGAGAAAGGGGAGGGGGTGCTGTGGGTGACATTACCTCTAATGTTACTCCCAAAAGAGAATGAAGTAAGGTGAATGCAAAGAGGCCAAAAGTCCCCCCCCCCCCCCCCCCCCCAGGAATAATCACCACAGCAAGGGAAGCCCAAGTGAAAGGCACATGGTGCAGCTCTGGCTAAAAGCTGCTCGGAGACAGGTGTAAAGCATGCTTCCCCTGGGTACAGCCGTTCATGCAGAAATCGGTGTAACCTTGTCTCAGAAAAGCTTTCTCCTGGAATAAAGGATTTAGGATGTAGGCTTTTTTTTTTTCCTTGAAGAAAGACAACCTTGATCGTTCAGTCTTTCCCTTTCGGTCTCTCTCTCTCAGCCCCCCTCTCGGCCTGAGGCAGGGAGCACTGGGAGCCTCTAGTGGGGAAAATTAATTAAAGAACCAAATAGTAGAAATACGTATCAGAAGAGAGGCGCTGGGGTAAATCCTTGGGCTGGAGTGTGCCAGGAAGAATGGTGTCATTCCATCACTGCCCCCAGGGAGGGCACCTTCTGCCCTGGCACGAAGAAGCCTCAGCCCCTTCACTGCCTTTTTAATACACACAGATTTTTGAATTGAAGAACAGGCAATGCAAAATCAATATGGCAGAGGGAAAAATGCCAGAAACTCAAGAGATCCAGAAACAAACATACAAAAAAGTGGAAGAACAGTGTTTCTTTTGATCTGTTTCCTCTCATACGTGCAGCAGCCCTTCGTGTTCCCAATGAACTTTATTTAGAAACTATTGCCTAAATTTGCTTTGAGGCAAGTAACCATTTCATGCTGAATATTACAGAACAGACTGATCAGTTCACTTACCTTAAGGTTGTCTGCTATTATCCATTATCCCAATGTCCTTACCACGAACGAAGTGCATGCAATTCACACAGCCATCTAGAGTTCCTTACTTCACAAAGCACATAATAAGGACAACAAACAGATACAGTTCCTTCGAAAGGTGAAAGAAAAACAATTTGCCAATTCATCCAACTGCAAACCTGCAGCATGAAAGTAATGGACCAAGGCTGTCTCCGGTAAAATCCCGTCCAATGGATTTTTTCCTTGATGTTCCAACTTCACTACAAATGTTCTATAGCTTGAAAACGTACAAATATATTTTTTTTCTTTCCTCCTCTTTCACCTGGTACAGTTCCTTTTTTGGCCAATCAAATCAGAAACACCGAACGAAGCAGAGAGATTGTAACTCCACAAATCAGATCCAGCTGCTGCTGCTGTTGTTGCTGTTCTCTCTTTATTATTATTTTTTTGTCCAAATTTCCAATCCACCTTTATTCCGCTGCTCTGATCCAGGACAGAGGGAATGAGAACCGAACCGTGGCCCACCCCTTCCAAAGTCTCCCACCACCAGTACAGCCGGGCTTGAATGAAAAACTGCCAGAGAGCAGCAAAGAAAGAGGTAAAAAGAGAGCCGAGCAGCATCAGAAGAGGTGAGGGAAGGCTGGAAGGAAGGAGGGAGGAGGATCTGCCTTCCTCTGTCTCACTGTGAACAAACTCACACAGGGATACACGGGCAACTAGGGAGAAAACTGGAATGAGATGGCATTAAAAAAAAAAAACAAGGTTCAAAACACAGCCTGCAACGAAGGCAGAAAGCTCTCTGTTTGTTTAAAGAAGAGCGGACTCCCCATCCCCCCACCTCCTCCGGTCCTCTCAAGTGGATCTCCGTTGTTTCCCTGCCACCAGCCAACCCTCACTCTGTCATTCAGTCTCGGCCCCCGCGCTGTTTACTACAATCTCCCTCCACCTGCCGGGGACCGAGAAGAGCTGCAGCAAATTTCCAGGGTGATACCTTCAGTTCCCAGTTTGATAGCTGGGAACTTCTGCCCCTCCCCCATCCTCCCCAAGGCCTCCCATTTACCACATTTTCAACAAAGGTGCAGCCTGAAGGAAGGAAAAGGTAGATTCTTTTTTTCTAAGTATTATTATTATTAAAAAAAATGTCTGCTTCAGTTTTGCAGTATCTGCTCCTTATATTTTCTTTTTGTTGACAATGTACTTCTTAAGGATTATCAAATATGTAGACAGCACACCTGGGTTTTGGAAATGGGGCAATAACAGTTCAGGGTGGAGAAGACAGCAGGGCAGCAAGACATGCTCAGTTCAAGAGACTCGCCTGCCCCTTATATAATGATGATTACTATTATTCAGGGGTTTGACTTAGGCACACCTGGGTCAGATCAAACCAAGATGTGTTGATTTCTGTACTTGTCTTTATCCTAGTATAACATGTTGTTAAAAAAATAAAAATAAAATAATCATGGAAGCAAAGGTATGGGGACAAGACAAAGATATTTTAATATTTGTTTTCTCAGGTGGGATATAGAAGTACATACATTCCTTACCACAAAGTAGCTGGATGGAATGCATACAAAGAGTTTCAGAGCTGCCAAGTTACCCAGTTCCTGGTTTTGAACTTTCATCCCAAAGCAGTGTGGGATTTGAAGTACCTTATCCTGCCTAGTGCTGTGAGTCCTATAATGTACCAAGATAGGGGTTGTCAGAAATCCAGAACTGACCCAAAATCTCCAACCTGGAACTGGATAACTTGGCATCTCTGTGGTTTTCATTTGAGCAAAACTGGAGGAGGCCACTTTCTAGTAAAAACAGACCATAAAACACAACATGATTGAGTTTCACCTTAGATCAGAGGTTCTCAACCCAATCCTCGGGACATACCTAGCCAGTCATGTTTTCAGGATACCCACAATGAATGTGCATGAGATAAGATTTGCATGCCTTACATCCATGGTATGCAAACCTATCTCATACATATTCATTGTGGGTATCCTGAAAACCTGACTTTCTAGGTTTGTCCCAAGGATGGGGTTGAGAACTCCTGCCTTAGATAACGGTAGGCACCTGCAGGCAATATATCTTTCCTGTTCTTACCAATGGCATAGCCTGGGCCCCCTATCATAGGCTCTGCACCAGTGGCGTAGCCACAGGTGGGCCTGGGCCCACTCACTTTGGACTCAGGCCCACCCAACATTGTGACACTCTTGCCGTGGCTGGTGGGGATTCCCAAATCTTGCCATCTGAAGATTTTCTGTCCTTGGGTAGTCCCCACTCTTCCAAATGTCAGCCAACAGCACTTGCCTTGAACTGAAGCTGAGACTGACCCTTCTGCACATGCTCAGTTTTCGCACATGCAAAAGCACTGAGCATGCACGGCCTGCCGGCAGCAGCATCAATTTGAAGCAAGTGCTGCTGGATGCCATTTGGAAGAATGCTGGCTGCATGAGGAGGAGGAGGAAATCTTCAGCTAGCAGGGTTTGGGGATTTCTGCCAGCTCAAGTATTTAATATTTGGGGTTTGTGGGCAGGGAGGGGTGGTGAGAGGAGCAAACGGGGGGGGGGGGGGAGATGAATTCCATGCCCACCCACCTTAGGCTCAGGCCCACCCAAAATTGGCCATCTGGCTACGCCCTGTTCTGCACCCTCCCCCCCCAAAAATAGTAGTACCATCTGCTATAGCTGGCGAAGCTCCCATGCCCCACCAGCAGAAAATGTCCTTCACTGGTGATATGGCAGTCCTTGGTACTTTCCATAGATTACCGCTGCTGAACTGACCCTCCAGGATGTTTCAAGTTTCAAATTCATTTATGACTTGCTATCCTACCCATCAGCAGTGCCCGTTTACAGACTATGCAGAGATAGAGGAAAATAAATACGTAAAAGACGAGCAGATTTAGAAGGGTGTGTGTGGGGGGGGCGGTGTGTGGGGGGGGGCGGGGGACTTCAATAATCATAATAGGAAAGCGGGGGAAGGGGAAACAGGAGAGGGAGCATTCTCAGGGTTCCATGGTGCCTGAGCCTACCGATGGATCAGCAGAGGACAATGAAATGCTTCTGTGAAGAGGTAAGTTTTAGGTTCAATCTTAAACCGTTCCAGAGACGATCAAAGTCTGAGGTGCTCTGGCAACTGATTCCAGAACTCAGGGCCTTGTACCAAAAAAATAGAGTTCCCAATTTTAGCTTGGTGATATCTCAAAATATAGGGGTGACAAAACGATGCTGTACAGAGGTGTAGAGGTGTCTAACTGATATATAGGGAGGTAGTAAGCAGGAAAGGAAACTGGGGTTCCCAGAAGACCTAATTTTGAAAACCAGGAGTAGAATTTTGTAGGTAATGTGGTAATGAATTGGTAACCAGTGAGAGGATTTCAGTACATAGTCATATTTCCAGGCCCCATGGATAAGTTTTATTGCCGTGTTCTGGACGAGTTGTAAGTTGTGTAAACTCTTTAACATAAGAAATTTGTAAAGCAAATTGCAATAGTCAAGTTGACTGATGATTAAGGAATGGACTAAGATGTTGACACTGACGGATAAAGAAGAGATCGAATGGACCAGAGCATCTTCAATTTGTAGATTGAACGTTAGATGACCTATGAGAGCTGAGGATGATAGGTGAGTTTATTGTCAAAGATAACTCCGAAACTTTTTGTGCTTATAACCAAAGGGACAGGAGTGTTACAACGGAGAACTGGAGAGATAAGGGAAGCGAGTAAAGGGGAGAGAGTTGGATTTCTTTGGGTTCAGAACTAATTTATTGGACTAGATCCAGTCTGTGATGTGCGTGAACTTAGAACTGAGAGATTAAATACCCATAGGAAGGGGAGCTAGAAAAATGTTAAACAACAAAGGTGCCAAGATGGATCCTTGTGGCACACCTGAGGCCAATGAAAAAGGGAGGGAACGTATGATGTCCATACTGTACAGGATTGATGGCTCAAGTAGGAAAGAAACCAGTTATATGCTATATCCTGAAGCCCTGCCTGATGGAGACAGCAAAGTAAGACAGTGTGATCCAACAAGTCAAATGCTGATGCAAAATCAAGTGGTAACAATAAGTACAGATTGAAACCTGTCTAGATTATGACAAATGTAGGTTGTAAGACCATGCAGAGTCTTATTTTCTAGGATGCTCAGTTTTTATAAATGCGTGAAAACTGAGTATTTTTGTGTAGTGGGGGGGGGGGGGGGGTGGCACAGTGGTGGCCCATAGAAAGACCAAATATCACTGTACTCTCTGTTAATTTATTAATACTTTTAATTCAAACTGTATAAACCTTTTGATAAAAAATAGTTTTACACACATAAACACAAAACCCGTGTAACATGCAACACATATCCCCCACCAGTGCTTATAACGTTACTGGAGCTTCTTATTTAATTAAGCATATACATACATCCTCTGCTAAGATATCTAAATATATCAATATAGCCTTGATGATTATTCGTAGTCCATAATCCATATCATACTTATATTGTCCACTCTATCTTTGAGGTATATAGATGCCAGGTGAAATATATATATACCAAGAGCTTTGTATGGGAAGACCCCTTTCAAAGTACTCTTTAATCTTTTGTCTTTTGTCTTTTCAATCCATCCAGTATAGAAGCTTCCAGTGCTAGAAGCACCTATGGCTCATCTTTATTCCACCTTGTTCTCTCATTCAAATCACATTTCCTTCTTCGGTTCTCAATGCGAGTTCGCATTTCGCTCTCAGCTTCATCAGGAGAACCACAGTCAACACCCTAGACGAACACATATAAACCTATATAACATAACACCACACACTCCTCTACAATCCTTATCAAAAAAATATATATATAACAACCATCATTCATCTATTAATATCAAAAACAAGTAATTGGCAACTTACCCAGCGGGCTAATTTCCCGGTCTGGGCCAACAGGAAATGACGACATTCAGCTCTTGAGCGGAGTCTGGATGTCGCATATATATACCACATCCAGGAAATTGAAGATCAGATTAGCGGAACATATCAGCAATATCAGGAATATGAGGGATGATGCCCCTTTGGTTGTTCATTGGAAGGAACACAAACATACTATAGAAGATATAAAGTGCATAGCATTGCTACAGGTTCCCGTGGAGAATCGGGGTGGCAATGTGAGTGAAATCTTATTTAACATTGAACAACGCTTTATTTATCAGTGGAAAACTGTTATCCCTCTGGGATTAAATTTAGAGGTGGAATGGATTTGAACTAGTCGGTAGTTAGGAGGCAGGGCTGGATGTGGTATATATATGCGACATCCAGACTCCGCTCAAGAGCTGAATGTCGTCATTTCCTGTTGGCCCAGACCGGGAAATTAGCCCGCTGGGTAAGTTGCCAATTACTTGTTTTTGATATTAATAGATGAATGATGGTTGTTATATATATTTTTTTGATAAGGATTGTAGAGGAGTGTGTGGTGTTATGTTATATAGGTTTATATGTGTTCGTCTAGGGTGTTGACTGTGGTTCTCCTGATGAAGCTGAGAGCGAAATGCGAACTCGCATTGAGAACCGAAGAAGGAAATGTGATTTGAATGAGAGAACAAGGTGGAATAAAGATGAGCCATAGGTGCTTCTAGCACTGGAAGCTTCTATACTGGATGGATTGAAAAGACAAAAGACAAAAGATTAAAGAGTACTTTGAAAGGGGTCTTCCCATACAAAGCTCTTGGTATATATATATTTCACCTGGCATCTATATACCTCAAAGATAGAGTGGACAATATAAGTATGATATGGATTATGGACTACGAATAATCATCAAGGCTATATTGATATATTTAGAATATCTTAGCAGAGGATGTATGTATATGCTTAATTAAATAAGAAGCTCCAGTAACGTTATAAGCACTGGTGGGGGATATGTGTTGCATGTTACACGGGTTTTGTGTTTATGTGTGTAAAACTATTTTTTATCAAAAGGTTTATACAGTTTGAATTAAAAGTATTAATAAATTAACAGAGAGTACAGTGATATTTGGTTTAATAATAGTACTTTGTGTTTACAAATAGAATTTTCCCTATTGGATGTTATTAGGGCCCATAGAAAGAGCCAGACTACCAGGTTACTGGTGGTGGACTTTTTCTGCTGGTGGGGCTTGGGGATTTCCACCAGCTCAAGTATTTGAGAGTCACAAGGATAGCAAGGTGGGGTGGAGACAGGGCAGAGAGAATGGGGAAAGAGGAGACCAAAGTTTTGGTCTGGCTATGTGACTGGTTCTTACCACCCCTTGTCTGTCTTCTTCCTGGCTAACCTCTCAATTTTATATTCTCCTGCTGAACTGCACACACAGGCACTAACCATAGCAATAATTTGTGAGACAAAGGAGAATCTGGGGTGGGGGGTAGAAGGAAGAGGGCAGTCAGTGATTGAGAGTAGCCTAGCTGTTCAAGAAGCAAGTAGTGAACAAGGAATGCTAAGGTTCAAATCTCACATCTCCAGCTTACACTTTTGTTGACCCTGGGCATCTCATTACCTTAGATATAACTTTGCTTGTGAGCCCACTTGGGAAGGAACATAACCTGTGTACAACTCACATCTGGAAAGTGCTGAATAATAAATGTAAAATCCAAATCTACTTAAAAACTCAGCATGTGGGTAGCAGTCCTATTTTGAACTCAGCTTGCCTTACAGGGATCTGCTCCACCTTCACAGATATGGCTGTAATTGGGATGTGAGATAAGAAGAGGCTGGCTTATATTACATTCAAGCATGCCATGTTGCAAGTAAAAGAAGCACCAAACACTGAGGTCTCCAGCTCACCTCCATATCCCAGTCTCAACTCTATTCATCACCCATAGCAGGTGAAGAACTAACTATAATATTGCAGAAAACTCCTGATGTTACAGAGGCCCTGGTGTCACCACCTAACTTGAATGAACACTCCTGACTAAACCCAGAAAATAGCAGCTATGAGTCAGGAGCAGAGTTATATGCTGATGAGGTCAAATGGCATCATCATGGACCCTTATGAACATGTGATTTACCTGCATGCTATTTAGACTCAACTAACCCATTCTCAAAAGGCCAAATGACCCAGACCACCGAACAATGCCCACCATGAGAGAGAGAGAAGATCCAAAGAGGAAAGACAGCAAGTGGTTCCAGCACTTGACAAACAGGTGAAGCCCTTGTGTCACTGCCTAACTTGAATGAACACTTCTGACTATACCCAGAAAATAGCAGCTATGAGTCAGGAGCACAGTTATATGCTGATGATGCGCTGATGATGCCAAATGGTAGTCGACATGGACGCTTATGAACATGTGGTTTACCTGCATGCTATTTAGACTCAACTAACCCATTGTCAAAAGGCCAAATGACTTGGAGCTCTCAACAATCCCCACCATGGAAGAGAAGATCCAAAGTGGAAAGACAGCAAGTGGTCCCAGCTCTTGACATACAGGCAGCAAATAGGAGTATAACCCAGGTAGGATGAATGCCATTAACGAAGGAGAGCAGCCCGGAGTTCATGCTATACAAAAATAGCATTGGAAGAAGCTGGAGGAAACTCAGGCCTTCACATAAATGAAACAGAAGAATGTGAGTAGTGGTTGGGAGCGCAAACACATAAAGAATGTAGTCAAAGAGCACATGGATAATCCCCATACAGCATGTCCCAGTTCCCACCAATGAGACGTCACGAGAACACCATGTCCCAAATATGAACTCTGTAGCAAGACACTTATGAATCAGGCTGGGGTCCAGAACTGCATGAAGTCCCCTTCCCCTCATGGCTGGGCCCACATGTTCACACCTAATTTTCATCTTCCAGGTGGACAACAGTGTCATACTCAGTGATCAAAGTCCTCAGAGCAACACAAGACCAAGCATAGATGGTATTGCCAGGATGACTAAAAATTGCTCCCCTCCCCCATCCTGGATGGTCTTGCATAATACCACATAGATGAAAGGGAAAGAAAGAAAAACCTCTACGTAAGTCCAAAGGAAATGTCCAGAAAAGTAGAAGATGACTCACGACTTCCATATGTGGTTGGCGAACAGAAGATCTTTATTGAAGCACAGAATAAAGACCTGACATGGGGGCCGTGTTTTGGCGGTCAGTCCATTTGCATCAGGGGTCTGATACACACACTGCTGGAAAGAGATGTATCATATAAGAAGACAGATGTAACCTAAAAAGGCCTGCCATGTTCAAAACCATAGGTACACTGTGACTTGCTGAACTGCTATAGTCAAGCACATTATTCTCTAGAGTGTGTGTACGAGACCCCTGATGTAGCTAAATCACCGACCCCTTGATCGGTCTTTATTGGGTGCATCAATAAAGATCTTCTGTTCTCCAATCACCTGTGGAGGTCATGAGTCATCCTCTACTTTTCTGGACATTTCCTTGAGATGTTGCATAAGCCATGATGAAAAAATATTACACTAGCCATATTCTCTTATCCTTAAACAGGGAGACTTGGGAGTCTCTCCAATAGGAAAGATTAAGTCAAGGACAATATAGAAACAATGCCATCTCTGAGTGTCTGCTCTTCCTGCTCAGACACAGGGAAACCCCAGCACTTCCCTGCATTTTCAATGCACCCCTATGTTTCAGCTGAATAAAAAAACAACAGTGTCCAAGGATGACAGAGAGAAAAAAAGCCGGAAACTCAAGATTTAACAAAAAAAGTGGAACAGCAGTGTTTCTCTTGGTTTCCTTCCTCTCATATATACCCACACAATAACTTTTTAATTTTTATTTTTAGAACTAGCAGCATACATTTGCTAAAGCCTGGAGACAAGTTGCCATTTCATACTGAATATTAAAGAACAGGCTGATCATTTCACTTACCTTAAGGTTGTCTGCTATTATCCATTATCCCAATGTCCTTACCACAAACGAAGTGCACGCAATTCACACAACCATCTAGAGTTCCTTACTTCACAAAGCACATAATAAGGACAACAAACAGATACAGTTCCTTCGAAAGGTGAAAGAAAAACAATTTGCCAATTCATCCAACTGCAAACCTGCAGCATAAAAGTAATGGACCAAGGCTGTCTCCGGTAAAATCCTGTACCGTGGATTTTCCCCTGCTGTTCCAACTTCACTACCAATTTTATAGCTTCTAAATGTATATATATATATTTTTTAATTTCCTTCCTCTTTCACCTGATACAATTCCGTTTGGTCAGGCAAATCAGAAACACCGAACGAAGCAGAGATATATTTGTAACTCCACAAATCAGATCCAGCTGCTGCTTTTGCTATTCTCCCTCTCTCTCTCTCTCTCTTTTTTTTTCAAATTCCCAATCCGCCTTTATTCCGCTGCTCTGATCCAGGACAGAGGGAACGAGAACCGTGGCCCACCCCTTCCAAAGTCTCCCACCAGTACAGCCCGGGCTTGAATGAAAAACTGCCAGAGAGCAGCAGCAGAGAGGTGAGGGAAGGCTGGGAGGAGGATCTGCCTTTCTCTCTCTCTTTTTTTGAAAAAGAAAAAAAAAATCTCATACAGGGATACACAGGCAACCAGGGAAAGACAATGTAATCAGAAAGAGTGAAAATGAGAGTGCAAATTCTGTCCAGGATGGAGACAGAAAATGCAATTTTTCTTTAAACAAGAATGCAAACAAACAAAGATCATCTTCCCAAATGTGTCTCCCTGGATCCTCCGCTGACTTGTGTCAGTCAGTCAAGTCAGTCTTCAGTCTTTGCCCCTGAGCTGCCTGTCTTGAATTCTCTCCACCTGCCGGGAGCTAAGCAGAGCTGCAGCATTTCCCCGAAGTGTACTCCTACCCTCTTCCATCTTTCGATTTTGGCAGCTCTGAGAAGGGATCCCCATCCCCTACCCCACTTCCCCACCCCAGCACAGGAGCTTTACCTACCAAACCGATAACAAGTCTGGAAGGGAATGAAGGGAAGGCAAGCTTGAGAAGCGTTCTCGATTTAAAATATATTATTTATTTATTTTAAGTTTGTCAGGTTTGCAAAATCTATTTTTTTTTCTAATTGAGTTTAATGCTTAAGATTGCAAAATATGTCAGTGCTGCTGCACCTGGGTTTTGGAGGTGGAACGATAAGAGAATTTGAAGGAGTCAGCACAGCATTAAGACACCTTTCTGCTGCCCCCTTTACGAATCCCAGACTAGGCAGTAATCCATAACCGATCTGTAAATTGTTTTCTTTTTTTTCTTTGCTTTCTTTCTGCATTTTTTTTTCTTCAAATAAATCTTCATGGAGGATTTGAGAAAGAAAAAGATGTTGCTGAAGTGTTATTCTTTTTGTGCACCCAGAAAATGCTTGTTTCCTATCATTTCCTGGGAATGTTCATTTAGCCATTTTTCCCTCACAGGAACAAAGTTGTTAAGTGTGCCCTCTTTAGAAAGTGGGTGTGCTATATGCAAAAAGGGTGCACTCCTTCTGAAAGTTTTGAGGACCCCTACCTTACAGCATTCTTTAAAAAATATATACAGTGGGGGAAATAAGTATTTGATCCCTTGCTGATTTTGTAAGTTTGCCCACTGACAAAGACATGAGCAGCCCATAATTGAAGGGTAGGTTATTGGTAACAGTGAGAGATAGCACATCACAAATTAAATCCGGAAAATCACATTGTGGAAAGTATATGAATTTATTTGCATTCTGCAGAGGGAAATAAGTATTTGATCCCCCACCAACCAGTAAGAGATCTGGCCCCTACAGACCAGGTAGATGCTCCAAATCAACTCGTTACCTGCATGACAGACAGCTGTCGGCAATGGTCACCTGTATGAAAGACACCTGTCCACAGACTCAGTGAATCAGTCAGACTCTAACCTCTACAAAATGGCCAAGAGCAAGGAGCTGTCTAAGGATGTCAGGGACAAGATCATACACCTGCACAAGGCTGGAATGGGCTACAAAACCATCAGTAAGACGCTGGGCGAGAAGGAGACAACTGTTGGTGCCATAGTAAGAAAATGGAAGAAGTACAAAATGACTGTCAATCGACAAAGATCTGGGGCTCCACGCAAAATCTCACCTCGTGGGGTATCCTTGATCATGAGGAAGGTTAGAAATCAGCCTACAACTACAAGGGGGGAACTTGTCAATGATCTCAAGGCAGCTGGGACCACTGTCACCACGAAAACCATTGGTAACACATTACGACATAACAGATTGCAATCCTGCAGTGCCCGCAAGGTCCCCCTGCTCCGGAAGGCACATGTGACGGCCCGTCTGAAGTTTGCCAGTGAACACCTGGATGATGCCGAGAGTGATTGGGAGAAGGTGCTGTGGTCGGATGAGACAAAAATTGAGCTCTTTGGCATGAACTCAACTCGCCGTGTTTGGAGGAAGAGAAATGCTGCCTATGACCCAAAGAACACCGTCCCCACTGTCAAGCATGGAGGTGGAAATGTTATGTTTTGGGGGTGTTTCTCTGCTAAGGGCACAGGACTACTTCACCGCATCAATGGGAGAATGGATGGGGCCATGTACCGTACAATTCTGAGTGACAACCTCCTTCCCTCCGCCAGGGCCTTAAAAATGGGTCGTGGCTGGGTCTTCCAGCACGACAATGACCCAAAACATACAGCCAAGGCAACAAAGGAGTGGCTCAGGAAGAAGCACATTAGGGTCATGGAGTGGCCTAGCCAGTCACCAGACCTTAATCCCATTGAAAACTTATGGAGGGAGCTGAAGCTGCGAGTTGCCAAGCGACAGCCCAGAACTCTTAATGATTTAGAGATGATCTGCAAAGAGGAGTGGACCAAAATTCCTCCTGACATGTGTGCAAACCTCATCATCAACTACAGAAGACGTCTGACCGCTGTGCTTGCCAACAAGGGTTTTGCCACCAAGTATTAGGTCTTGTTTGCCAGAGGGATCAAATACTTATTTCCCTCTGCAGAATGCAAATAAATTCATATACTTTCCACAATGTGATTTTCCGGATTTAATTTGTGATGTGCTATCTCTCACTGTTACCAATAACCTACCCTTCAATTATGGGCTGCTCATGTCTTTGTCAGTGGGCAAACTTACAAAATCAGCAAGGGATCAAATACTTATTTCCCCCACTGTATAGTTATGCATTTCGAATCATTAATTCACTACAACCTGTGAATAAATAAATTGAAATAACAAAAACAGGAAGGAACAAATGTCCAGTTATACAAGGAAAATAGAAAACACTCTTACCCCTGTGTTTACTAAGCCACAATAGTGGCTGCCATGCACTAATGCCGACACAGCAGTGGGCATTGGCATGCAATAGCTGCTAGCATGGCATAGTAAACATGGAGGTTAGTCCACAAATGTCAGGCGGGACAGCCAAATTCGATAAGGAAGTAAGACTAAAAAAAAGTAACACAGATATTGGTAAAGTTGCAGGAAAGCCCAACAGCACATTATAGGATCCTTTTACAAACCTGTGGTAAGTACTAGGGTGTGTTTACCACATGTTAAGATGCACTACTACGAGGTGCGCTCGGGCATCCCGTGGTTATTTTGGAGTCAGTATGTGCTCCTCATACATGTTTGGGGGCACAGAGTGGGTGTAGGTATGCTAATCAGTTTGTGCATGGGCATTGCCGTGTGCTGATTAGCACGTGAAGCCTTACCACCATCTGTGGCCATGCACTAATGGGGAAATTAGTGTATGGCCATTATTGGAAAATAGAAAAATATGCCTTTTGCCAGCAGTGCCTCAGCACTGCTTGGTAAAAGGGACCCTATTTCTCTAAGGGGGCAACTTCCTTAGGGGTTGATAACTCTCTAGCAAATAAAAAATTTTGAAGCTGCTTTGGGGTCAAAAAACCAACAAAAAACAAAAAAAGAATTACCTTCCAATAATCAAATAATTAGCTCCAAAAGCCAGGACCTTTGGTTTTAACACCAGAAACTCCTGGCACCTCTTCTGCATTGATCGCAACAAATCAGGAAAGAGATGGATCTTAGACCCCCAAGAAGAATTCATTTAAATGACTGAAGTGTAAACTCAGGATTTGTTTCTGATCAGGTTCAAGCACAAAGGTAACTACCAAAGTAGTTCTCCGTGCAATACCCTCCAGGAACGATTCCAGAAATCCTGTCAGGTCCCTAGTCCTTATCTTCCTAACATGATCTCCAGCCAATTTCTCAGGCACAGATACATATACTGCTTTGACCTGAGGGGGTAATGCATCACTTGAAATCAACATTTCCACAAAATATTTCCGGACCATTTCTATGGTTAAAACTCAACGTGACTCGGGGAAATCTAAAAATCTCAAATTATTCTTCCGTAGCTGTTTCTCAAGATATTTCATCTTTTGATGGGTGATTTCTCTGTCACTCATCAGGACAGCAGTTTTCTCATTTTAGTATCTGTGTCTTGATCTAAAGCAGTTGTTACCTTTTTAAGCACTTTGAAAACACCCACCAGTTGATGTACCACATTATTTAGAAATTACCTCCCTGATTGCTTCCCAGAGTGACTCCATTGTCACTAGTGGTTTCTTCACCACAGGCAAACTGATGCACAAAGTTCTCCAGTCTTCCTCCTTAGAGGTACCTGCCATAGCCAGGTCTTCAACTGAGGACACAGCTCCCAGTTTTCCAACACAATGAGAGGATGCTAAAAGAGGAGAGTCTCCAGCAGGGAACTCGGCATCCAGAAATCCCCAGTGGCACTGCCCCACTGTTCCTTATCACCAAACACAGCTCCAGGCTGTGACGGAATCAAAATATTCACGAAGCTCAACAAAGTCTTGTCAGGACTGTGGGCTGCTGAAACACCCAGCGATCCCAGTTGTTATGCTGTGAGTCCCTGTGCCCAATGAAGCACAGATGAGACAAGCTTGGATCTGAGCTCCGCAGCACGGCCGAACAATCCCAAGACTTCACCTGGAGTGACCCCTTTCCTCGGGGGTTGAGCCCCAAGGACTGGGGGCCGACAGGACTTTCGAACTCCAGCCAGGAGTGGTCAGATGACAGGCAAGAGTTGAGGCAGGCAGCAAACAAAGAGGTGGTCCAGAGTCAGGCAATGGTCAAGGCAGGCAGCAAATAAAGAAGTAGTCAGAATTCAGGCAATAGTCAAGGCAGACAGCAAACAAAGAAGTGGTCAGGATTCAGGCAATGGTCGAGGCAGGCAGCAAACAAAGAGGTGGTCAGGATTCAGGCAATGGTCAAGGCAGGCAGCAAACAAAGAAGTAGTCAGGATTCAGGCAGTGGTCAAGGCAGGCAGCAAACAAAGAAGTGGTCAGGATTCAGGCAATGATCAAATCCGCAAAACAACAGGAAATACCACAAACTCCATCAAAGTAGAAGCCGAAGCAAACTGATGACAGTGTTCTGTTCTTAAATAGGCCTCATCAGGAGATCCCTGCCACAGCTGAAAGGCAAGGAACTTAATTGGGCACACCCATAGGAATAAGCCTCTCAAGATGACTGCCCCTCAGGAACCGATGCAGATGCTCTTCTCAAGATGGCTGACCTTCAGGAACTGATATCGATGAGCGTCTCAAGATGGCCGCCCCTCAGATGAACCTCTCAATATGGCCGCTGCCAGGAGCAGAAAGGTAGGAGTGTAAAACCAATAGAAGTCACTGCTACCTTTACCTGCTCTGCTCAGGCTGCACACACCTCCACAGTCAACTGCTAGGAAGGTAAGGAAATGCCAAAGTCTGGGGGACATGTTTTGGCTACCCCTTTCCTCTTCTTCCCCATAGCCTTGGGTCAGAGAGCACTTCAAAGCAGAATTTCTGGAGGTGTGTGTATGTATAGATATACACACACAGACACACCTTATATTAAAAAACAGGGCACATAAGTATTGCCATACTGGGAAAGACCAAAGGTCCATCAAGCCCAGCATCCTGTTTCAAACAGTGGCCAATCCAGGTCACAAATACCTGGCAAGATCCCAAAAATGTACATAACATTTTATACTGCTTACCCCAGAAATAATCGATTTTCCCCAAGTCCATTTAATAATGGTCTATGGACTTTTCCTTTAGGAAGCCATCCAAATCTTTTTTTAACTCTGCTAAGCTAACCGCCTTTACCACATTCTCTGGCAAAGAATTCCAGAGTTTAATTACACATTGAGTGAAGAAAAATTTTCTCCAATTTGTTTTAAATTTACTACATTGTATCTTCATCGCATGCCCCCTAGTCCTGGTATTTTTGGAAAGCGTGAACAGAGAGTTGCAGTGGCAATCTTAAGCACTACTAACAGGATGGACTACCATTACTATGTCCCTTCTCCAGGATGGTCTTACATGTTAGTGTATGACCACCAATACACTCTTGTGCACATAAGTATGATACAATCAATGAACAATAACAAAGAATAGTACTACAGGCGCCCAGTTGACAGAAGTGGTGAGTGACTGGACAGTGGGGTCAGTGATTACTAGTACTATGTCCTCAATCAAAGACCCCAAACTCCAAAACCTATAGGACAGTAGCACCAAATCAGCAAAGCAATGTCAATTCAGGTTGTCGTCCTCCAGGATAGGGCTCCTGATTGCCTGGTTTGCCTTTACAAGTTTTACCCACTGACAGGTGCTGACTTGCGACACCTAAAAAATAACCCTGACAAAAGCATAAGCATTAATTAATTCTGGGCTACATAACTACCACATATGAGTGGAGGAGTGGCCTAGTGGTTAGGGTGGTGGACTTTGGACCCTGAGGAACTGAGTTCGATTCCCAGCACAGGCAGCTCCTTGTGACTCTGGGCAAGTCACTTAACCCTCCATTGCCCCATGTAAGCCGCATTGAGCCTGCCAAGAGTGGAAAAGCGCAGGGTACAAATGTAACAAAAAAAAATCCCATACACAGACAGGCATATATAATCTCCGCAAAAAGAAGATGGGTAAATTTAGGATCCTCCAAAAATATTTAACTGAAAGGTTGCTCAGTCAGTGACCTTATACCACTCGAGGCATGTACTGTACTAAGTTCAGAAATAAAAAGGAGTTGGCTAACACACAAAGAATGTTCAAAGTCACTTTAATTCAGATAGTTTGACATAGCCATGTTTCGCCTTGTTCCTGCATCAGGGGCATCAAGGGTCATCCTTTAGTTTTCTCCAACTAATTTCCAAGTACTGAAATTATGCCTGAGAGACATGTTCACATAATGATCCACTTGGTAAAAAAACTGTATTATGCTACAGAATAGTGAAGCTCCATGTAAACAAAGGCATAGAACAAAATCTGGACATTTTTCTCTTTCTTTCTTTCTTTCTTTAAACGGATGAAAACTGAAAGGAAAAGATAGATGTAGTGAAGGAAAAGAAAGAAAGAAAGAAAGAAAGAAAGAAAGAAAGAAAGAAAGAAAGAAAGAAAGAAAGAAAGAAAAATGACAAATGGACAGGGAACCTTGGAAAGAGAATTAAGAGAAGACTGAAGAAAGCAGAAATCAGAGACTAGGAGCAACAGCAGGCCTTGACAAATTTTCAATAAATCTAGAAGACAGCCCAATAACTTAGAGGAGCCAGCAGCTGTGACCTCACACAATTTTATTTTCCAAATCCCCACACCATCAACATTATCTCCAGTGAATTTGAGGGGGGGGGGGAATCCCCTCCTAGATCAGCAGCACATCTTCCAGAAACTAATTTACTAAGGCTCTTCCTTTATTATGTGTTTGTGAGCAAATGACCTTTAGTAAATCAATCCCTTAAGGTACCACTGCAAGCAATTGGCAGAAGCCAGCAGTCTCCCTTCCCAATATAGGCTGTCAATGTGTGACAGCACGCCCTTCACATATTACCATGGCCTATTTCCACTCCAGTTTCTCTTTCTCTCATACCCCCTCCCCAATGTAAGTACGTAAGTATTGCCATACTGAGACAGACCGGAGGTCCATGAAGCCCGGCATCGTTTCAAACAGTGGACAATCCAGGTCACAAATACCTGGCAAGATCCCAAAAAAGTAGAAAACATTTTATGCTGCTTATCCTAGAAATACAAGGAATGATTGAGACCGTCACTCTGTCTCATGTGTTAAAATAACAAACAAAATACACAGAGTGTGTGTATGGCGATGCGATAGTCTTAAATACTATTTGGACTAAAGTGAAAGGGAGTCTCATACACAATTTGTCTGTAGATAGTAATATTGTTTTCACTCAATAGGTGAATATATTACATATATTCATGTCATAATCATTGACTCCACCTCCACCAACCCTTTTATAATCACAAAAAGCAACTTGCTCTGTTTTCTTCAGTAAATACAGTATATATTTGTCAAAAAGCAACACACTGCACTTATCTTAGGCGAAAAGGTGCCCTCTTAAATCCCCGACAGGTACCCGTTTCGTACAAACTTTGTCAAGGGGGAGTGGCTATAGTTCTGTCGAAGAAAAAGAGAAAACAGACGTCAAGTCTCATATGTATTTATCTTAACCTACTATTAAACTAAATTATATGATCGCAAGGTCTTTCTAAAAAGCGGTTCAAGGCTTACCCGATTCATGCCCCAGGCTTCAGTATGTGCTGGTTACAATCCTTTGAAATGAACAAAATGGCGATGGCGTTTTATCTAATCTCATCTAGACAGCTGATAACATTACGTAGAACGTGCATACGTGAGGAACGTCAGAAGTTCTCAAAAAGTATAAATTCAGTGTTCGTAACTTATATAGAAAAATGTATATATGTGTTCCATAGTATATCATGCAATTGGGTCAAAAAATACTCCAAAACAAAACTTCAATCCAACAATAGAACCAATGGGCAGTATCGAGGCTAAATCACTGCATAAACTGTCTCGGAAAGACTCTTTCTGATTTAGATTTAGAAAAAACTCCCCCATTGGATATATGTATTTAATCCTGCTGGTTCTATTGTATCGAGAGTGAAAATCCAGTAGGTCTCACGCTGAAGAATTCTTCTATTGAGATCACCTCCTCTTCTAGAGGGAAGTACCTGCTCTATTACCATGCATTTTAAGTCTTCTAAAGTGTGTTTGAGAGACACCCAATGCTGAACAAGTGGCGCTCCCAAATTTTGAGCATTGATGCGTGAGCGATGTTCTATCAATCTTTCATGTAGGGATCTGGTTGAATAATGGAAGAAAGGTTATAAATGGGCATCTGTAATATATACTAAGTCAAAACTGTATTATCTGTCTGTGTAGATTATATTATGTATTTAATTTTGTATCTGCAGTGTTCTCCTGTGTATTAATCATGAGTTATATTGTTTTCATCTTATGTAGCTAGTTTGTTGGGTTTGCTGTGCTTTCCTGTAATGATTGGAGTTCTAATGTTTGTCCAATTTGTACTTATTGTACTGCTTTTTTTTTTTTTTTTTTTATAAATTGTAAACCGTTCTGTCTTGCAGTAGCAATAAGATACGGTATATAAATTGATGTAAATAAATAAATAAATAAATAAAATAAATAAATAAAATTTGCCGATGTAGTATTTGTTACACGGACAAACTATGTAATAAATAATGCCTGTTGAACGGCAAGAAGTATAACTTTTCAATGTAATTGTTCTATCTTTGAATGTGAAATAAGTCCCTTCAATAGTGGCTGGACATGTTTTGCAACGTGATTTCATGCATTTATAATGTCCTGTAGATCGCAACTGTTCTTTGTCCTTTAATAAAATCGGCAAAGCAGCTGGACTTAGGATCTCTTTAAGATTTTAGATCGTGAGAATGCAGTTCTAATGTTGTAATCTGCAAATACTGGATGAGATCTGATAATGTCCCAATGTTTCCTAATTATCCCTGCTGTAGATTCCCCGCAGGGGGTATATCTGGTGACAAATGTCATGACACGGTCGTCTTGCTGATGTCGTTGTGTGCCCCGTAGTAGTAGGTCTCGGTTGTTGAATTTTGCTCTGGTATATGCACGTTTGATGACTTTACGTGGATAGTTTCTTTGTAGCAAATTAGTGCCAAATACCTCAGAGTGTGCTTTGTAATCGTCCTCCTTAGTGCAGATGCGCTTAAATCTCAAGAACTGAGAGAAGGGGAGACTTTGCTTCAATGCTCTAGGATGACAACTACCAAATTCCAAAAATGTGTTACGATCAGTACTCTTGGTAAAGACTTTGGTAATAAATTGTTTGTTGGAAAATAGAATTTCTACATCTAAAAAATGGATACTGTCGTTGGACCATGTCACGGTGAATTGAATCAATGACAAAGAAACTCAGGATGTTTCTCGTGTAAAAACAAAATCTCAATGGATACCACCGATCCCTATAGATCCAGTAGTAGCGGCCTTTAAACAACTTGTCCTGAAAGATGTATATCAATTACACAGTAAGGACACACATAGATTCAAAGATAATTTATCCTTTGAAGAACGTAAAGCTTTACGATCTTTGAGAACTAACACCGAAGTGGTAGTAAAGCATGCAGATAAGGGGGGCGCTACTGTGATCTTAGATAGATCAAAATATGAGACTGAAATCTATCAGCAACTGACAGATACAACATCTTATGTGAAGTTACATTATGACCCTACGAAAGAGCTACAAGAGAAAATCCTTCTTACAACACAAATGGCAGAGGAAGCGGGAGTCCTGACGAAGAAAGAATTCAGATATTTGAACAATCAATTTCCTATTACTCCTGTTCTATACACCCTGCCTAAAGTTCACAAAGATCTTTTGAATCCTCCGGGCAGACCGATTATATCCTCACGAGGATCACTTCTCGAACCTTTATCCACATATGTTGATTCGTTTCTACAAGAGTATGTTAAGATCACGCCAGCATACATTAAAGATACAACACATTTTCTTAACATTTTACAGGAACTGCCATTACCCGATACTCCCATTGTAATGGGTACTTTCGATATTAAATCGTTATATACCATGATACCACAAGAAGAACTATTAGATATCATTTTGGAAGTTTTGAATGCCCGTCCGAATCCACACTCGGTTCCTACTAGTTTGATTTATGATTTGGCTAAGTTGGCTTTGTGTAACAATTTTTTCAGCTTCCAGGATGAGTTATTTATGCAAAAATCAGGAGTGGCGATGGGAGCCACGTTTGCGCCCACCTTGGCAAATTTATATATGGCAGCATTTGAAAATAAATGGTTACACATTTCACCTTATAAAAAAATGATTGGTACCTGGAGACGATACATAGATGACATCTTTATAATATGGTATGGTAGTGTAGAAGAACTACTAGAATTTCATCAGTGGCTGAACCAACGCCACACTAGGATTCAATTCACCGTGACATGGTCCAACGACAGTATCCATTTTTTAGATGTAGAAATTCTATTTTCCAACAAACAATTTATTACCAAAGTCTTTACCAAGAGTACTGATCGTAACACATTTTTGGAATTTGGTAGTTGTCATCCTAGAGCATTGAGGCAAAGTCTCCCCTTCTCTCAGTTCTTGAGATTTAAGCGCATCTGCACTAAGGAGGACGATTACAAAGCACACTCTGAGGTATTTGGCACTAATTTGCTACAAAGAAACTATCCACGTAAAGTCATCAAACGTGCATATACCAGAGCAAAATTCAACAACCGAGACCTACTACTACGGGGCACACAACGACATCAGCAAGACGACCGTGTCATGACATTTGTCACCAGATATACCCCCTGCGGGGAATCTACAGCAGGGATAATTAGGAAACATTGGGACATTATCAGATCTCATCCAGTATTTGCAGATTACAACATTAGAACTGCATTCTCACGATCTAAAAATCTTAAAGAGATCCTAAGTCCAGCTGCTTTGCCGATTTTATTAAAGGACAAAGAACAGTTGCGATCTACAGGACATTATAAATGCATGAAATCACGTTGCAAAACATGTCCAGCCACTATTGAAGGGACTTATTTCACATTCAAAGATAGAACAATTACATTGAAAAGTTATACTTCTTGCCGTTCAACAGGCATTATTTATTACATAGTTTGTCCGTGTAACAAATACTACATCGGCAAATCAACCAGATCCCTACATGAAAGATTGATAGAACATCGCTCACGCATCAATGCTCAAAATTTGGGAGCGCCACTTGTTCAGCATTGGGTGTCTCTCAAACACACTTTAGAAGACTTAAAATGCATGGTAATAGAGCAGGTACTTCCCTCTAGAAGAGGAGGTGATCTCAATAGAAGAATTCTTCAGCGTGAGACCTACTGGATTTTCACTCTCGATACAATAGAACCAGCAGGATTAAATACATATATCCAATGGGGGAGTTTTTTCTAAATCTAAATCAGAAAGAGTCTTTCCGAGACAGTTTATGCAGTGATTTAGCCTCGATACTGCCCATTGGTTCTATTGTTGGATTGAAGTTTTGTTTTGGAGTATTTTTTGACCCAATTGCATGATATACTATGGAACACATATATACATTTTTCTATATAAGTTACGAACACTGAATTTATACTTTTTGAGAACTTCTGACGTTCCTCACGTATGCACATTCTACGTAATGTTATCAGCTGTCTAGATGAGATTAGATAAAACGCCATCGCCATTTTGTTCATTTCAAAGGATTGTAACCAGCACATACTGAAGCCTGGGGCATGAATCGGGTAAGCCTTGAACCGCTTTTTAGAAAGACCTTACGATCATATAATTTAGTTTAATAGTAGGTTAAGATAAATACATATGAGACTTGACGTCTGTTTTCTCTTTTTCTTCGACAGAACTATAGCCACTCCCCCTTGACAAAGTTTGTACGAAACGGGTACCTGTCGGGGATTTAAGAGGGCACCTTTTCGCCTAAGATAAGTGCAGTGTGTTGCTTTTTGACAAATATATATTTACTGAAGAAAACAGAGCAAGTTGCTTTTTGTGATTATAAAAGGGTTGGTGGAGGTGGAGTCAATGATTATGACATGAATATATGTAATATATTCACCTATTGAGTGAAAACAATATTACTATCTACAGACAAATTGTGTATGAGACTCCCTTTCACTTTAGTCCAAATAGTATTTAAGACTATCGCATCGCCATACACACCACTCTGTGTATTTTGTTTGTTATTTTATCCTAGAAATAAGCAGTGGATTTTCCAGAAGTCCATTTTAATAATTTTTTTATGGAATTTTCTTTTAGGAAGCTATCAAACCTTTTTAGAGCCCTGCAAAGCTAACTGATTTTTACTACACTCTCTGGCAATGAATTCCAGAGTTTATTTACATGTTGAGTGAAGAAATATTTTCTCCAATTTGTTTTAAATTTACTACTTTGCAGCTTCATTGCGTGCCCCCTAGTCCTAGTATTTTTGGAAAGAGTAAACAAGCGATTCACATCTACCCATTCCACTCCACTCATTATGTTATAGACCTCTATCATAAGTCCCCTCAGCCATCTTTTTTCCAAGCTGAAGCACCCTAGCAGCTTTAGCCTTTCCTCAAAGGTAAGTCATCCCATCCCCTTTATCATTCTCGTCGCCCTTCTCTGTACCTTTTCTAATTCCTCTATATCCTTTTTGAAATGAGGTGACCAGAACTGCACACAATATTTGAGGTGCGGTCGCACCATGGAGCGATACAAAAGCATTATAACATCCTCATTTTTGTTTTCCATTCCTTTCCTAATAATACCTAGCATTCTATTTGCTTTCTTTGCCGCCGCTGCACAATGAGCAGAGGGTTTCAACTTATCATCAACGATGACACCTAGGTCCCTTTCTTACTAGGTGACTCCTAATGTGGAGCCTTGCATTATGTAGCTATAGCTCGGGTTGCTCTTTCCCACATGCATCACTTTGCACTTGCTCACATTAAACGTCATCTGCCATTTGGATGCCCAGTCTCGTCAGGTCCTCATAATTTTTCACAATCCTCTTCAGTCTCGCTTTCATACCCCCTCAGTCTCTCCCCAGTCCTCTCTCTCTCTCTCTCTCTTTCTCTCTAGCAGTGTTGCTCAAAGTAATAGGTAAAAGAGCTTAAGTAAAAGTAAAAATGAATGCATATTTTAATACTTAAGTAAAAGTAGGATGTAGAACACTAATAAAATTACTTAAGTGAAAGTACAAAAAGTTATTGCTTAATAATATTTTCTGAATAAAGGTAAATAAGTACATAAGTAATGCCATACTGGGAAAAGACCAAAGGTCCATCAAGCCCAGAATCCTGCCCCCAACAGCAGCCAATCCAGGTCAAGGGCATCTGGCAAGCTACCCAAATGTACAAACATTTTATACATGTTATTCCCGAAATTGTGGATTTTTCCCAAGTCCATTTAGTAGCGGTCTATGGACTTGTCCTTTAGGAAACCGTTCAACCCCTTTTTAAACATTGCCAAGCTAACCGCCTTCACTACGTTCTCTGGCAACAAATTCCTGAGTTTAATTATGCGTTGAGTGAAGAAAACTTTTCTCTGATTTGTTTTAAATTTACTACACTGTAGTTTCATCGCATGCCCCCTAGTCCTAGTATTTTTGGAAAGCATGAACAGACGCTTCACATCCACCTGTTCCATTCCGCTCATTATTTTATATACCTCTATTATGTCTCCCCTCAGCCGTCTCTTCTCCAAGCTGAAAAGCCCTAGCCTCCTTAGTCTTTCTTCATAGGGAAGTCGCCCCATCCCCGCTATCATTTTAGTCGCCCTTCGCTGCACCTTTTCCAATTCTACTATATCTTTCTTGAGATTATGCGACCAGAATTGAACACAATACTCAAGGTGCGGTCACACCATGGAGTGATACAACGGCATTACAACATCCTCACACCTGTTTTCCATACCTTTCCTAATAATACCCAACATTCTATTTGCTTTCCTAGCCGCAGCAGCACACTGAGCAGAAGGTTTCAGTGTATTATTGACGACGACACCCAGATCCCTTTCTTGGTCCATAACTCCTAACGTGGAACCTTGCGTGACGTAGCTATAATTCAGGTTCTTTTTCCCCACATGCATCACCTTGCACTTGTTCACATTAAACGTCATCTGCCATTTAGCTGCCCAGTCTCCCAGTCTCGTAAGGTCCTTCTGTAATTTTTCACAATCCTCTCACGAGTTAACGACTTTAAATAACTTTGTGTCATCAGCAAATTTAATTACCTCGCTGGTTACTCCCATCTCTAAATAATTTATAAATATATTAAAAAGCAGCGGTCCTAGCACAGACCCCTGAGGGACCCCACTAACTACCCTTCTCCATTGTGAATAGTGCCCATTTAACCCCACTCTCTGTTTCCTATCCTTCAACCACAATGTACCACAACTAGCATGGATGCAATTGCTGTTAACATTTTTTTCCCAACAACTGTATTGCTCTTTAATTCAATCCATTTTGCTTTTAGTTAAACTAGATTTTGAAAATGATGGTCACTCATGTGAGTGCACTTGTAAATCATTATTAAACCAGCAGAGCTAAAAAAACGTTCAACGGATGCACTGGCAGTCTGATAAAATGTTGCTTCAAATCAGGCCAAGCTACAACATTACTGATGTCTTCTGACTGGATCTGCAGGTACTGATCAAGGAAATCTCTGTTTGAAACACCTGACTTCCTTATAGCAAAGAATGATTTGTAATCATCATTGCCATTATTATCAGCATTAGGAGTAGTGCTGACTAATTCATCACTTGCATCTTCATCTTTATCATCACTGTCACGCTGTCTAATTACAGAGAAGGCTTTCACAAAGTTGGAATCATTGTCTGTTGTTCTAATAATTTTTCATTTGATGGAAAAATCTATTTGAATATCTTTGGGAACTGATACACTAAAAACTAATTTTCAAAACAGGAAAACGTCCAAAAAGCAGCACAAAGTAGCAGTCGGATGATTTTTTTCCCCCAAAACATCCAAATCGCTATTTTTAAAACCTATTTTTAAGATGGTTTTCTATGCAGTGCATCCATAAGTACATAAGTAATGCCACACTGGGAAAAGACCAAGGGTCCATCGAGCCCAGCATCCTGTCCACGACAGCGGCCAATCCAGGTCAAGGGCACCTGGCAAGCTTCCCAAATGTACAAACATTCTATATATGTTATTCCCGAAAGTGTGGATTTTTCCCATGTCTATTTAGTAGTGGTTTATGGACTTGTCCTTTAGGAAACCATCTAACCCCTTTTTAAACTCTGCCAAGCTAACCGCCTTCACCACGGTCTCCGGCAACGAATTCCAGAGTTTAATTATGTGTTGGGTGAAGAAACATTTTCTCCGATTTGTCATCGCATGCCTCCTAGTCCTAGTATTTTTGGAAAGCGTGAACAAATGCTTCACATCCACTTGTTCCACTCAGGGGCGTAGCTACGGGTGGGCCTGGGTGGGCCCAGGCCCACCCAATCTTGGCTCAGGCCCGCCCAAACGACGACGACTGTAATGGCGACTTTTACCCGAAGTCGCAACGACGAACGGGCAGGCAGCGCTGCGGTAGTAAAAGCAACAAGGAGACTGGTTCGACTCTCCGTCCTTCACTTCCCTCCCTCTGTGTCCCGCCCAAAAGGAAATGACGTCAGAGGAAGGCGGGACGCAGAGGGAGGGAAGTGAAGGATGGAGAGTTGAACCAGTCGACTTGTTGCTTTTACTACCGCAGCGCTGCCTGCCCGTTCGTCGCTGCGACTTCGGGAGTAGACTGGAACGGAAGTTGGCTGGGAGATGCTGTGAAGGGGGGGGGGAGACGCTGGATAGAGGGGGAAGGGGATGGACAGAAACAGGATGGGCAGGGGAGAGAGGAAAATTGCTGGACAACAGGGATGGATGGAGGGGAAAGGGGAGAGAGGAAATTTGCTGGAGATGGATGGATGGAGGAGAGGGCAGGGGAGAATGGAGAGTTGCTGGACGGAGCGGAGGGCAGGGGAAAGAGGAGAATTGCTGTATATGGATGGATGGAAGGCAAAGGGGAAAGAGGAAATATGCTGGAGATGGATGGCTGGAGGAGAGGGCAGGGGAGAATGGAAAGTTGCTGGACCTGGAGCGGAGGGCAGGGGAAAGAAGAAAATTGCTGGACATGAATGGATGGAGTGGAAAGGGGAGAGAGGAAATTTGCTGGAAATGGATGGCTGGAGGAGAGGGCAGGGGATAATGGAGAGTTGCTGGACGGAGCGGAGAGCAGGGGAAAGAGGAGAATTGCTGGACATGGATGGATGGAAGGCAAAGGGGAGAGAGGAAATATGCTGGAGATGGATGGCTGGAGGAGAGGGCAGGGGAGAATGGAAAGTTGCTCGACCTGGAGCGGAGGGCAGGGGAAAGAAGAAAATTGCTGGACATGAATGGATGGAGTGGAAAGGGGAGAGAGGAAATTTGCTGGAGATGGATGGCTGGAGGAGAGGGCAGGGGATAATGGAGAGTTGCTGGACGGAGCGGAGAGCAGGGGAAAAAGGAGAATTGCTGGAGATGGATGGATGGAAGGCAAAGGGGAGAGAGGAAATATGCTGGAGATGGATGGCTGGAGGAGAGGGCAGGGGAGAATGGAAAGTTGCTGGACATGGAGCAGAGGGCAGGGGAAAGAAGAAAATTGCTGGATATGAATGGATGGAGCAGACAGGGGAGAGAGGAAATTTGCTGGAGATGGATGGATGGAGGAGAGGGCAGGGGAGAATGGAGAGTTGCTGGACATGGAGCGGAGGGCAGGGGAAATAAGAAAATTGCTGGACATGAATGGATGGAGCGGAAAGGGGAGAGAGGAAATTTGCTGGAGATGGATGGATGGAGGAGAGGGCAGGGGAGTATGGAGAGTTGCTAGACATGGATGGATGGAGGAGAGGTCAGGGGAGACACGAGAATTGCTGAACATGGATGGAGAGGGCAGGGGACAGAGGACATTTGCTGGATAGGGGAGAATGGAGAGTTTCTGGATGAATGGATGGAGGGAGGGAGGGGAGAGAAGTCAGGAAGGTGGTGCACATGGATAGAGGGGATGGAAGAGAGGAGAATGCTGGACATGGATGGAAGGGAAGGAAGATAGTGGAAGTAGATGCACATGGATGGAGGGGAGTGAGGAGAAATGCTGGATATGGATGGAGGGAAAACTGCTGAGTTTAAGGGCTGGTTTGGAACACGTTGAGGGCAGATACTGAAACTCGAGGAAGGATAGGGACAGGGCTACAGATGGTAGACAGGACGCTTAAGGACACAGGAGGATGGTGGACATGGTGAGTGAAAAAACATCAAATGGAAAGAAGACACTGCGTAAAACAGAAGACACTGGGACCAAAGCGAATAGATCAGACAACAAAGGTAGAAAAAAGTATTTTATTCAGAATTTATTAATTTGAATATGTCATCTTTTGGAAATGTGCATCTGTGATATTTTGCATGTAAGTTTAAATTTTTCTGGTATTGCTGCATACTGAGTCTGACTTCTTGAGTTAACTTTCCAGTTCAGTATTTTGCCTTCATATTTTTTGATTTCTAGTTCCTTGTGTCATGTCTGTTGTGTCATGTGTTTTTCAAGTGTGATCAAGGTGCAGTATTCTGCTAGCATGTAGTATTCGCAGCCCTTTTTGTTTTGCTTTTTTTCACGAGGTAGTGTATTGGTGTTTTAGAGCCTAGTGTAATTACAGTTCTGCCTTTTCAAGTATAAGGTTGTTGCTTATCCTGTCCTTGGAATTAGTGCTGTTATGGTTTTAAAGATATGAGTGTGTTGCACAAGTTTGTGTATAGCATTTTGCAGTGGAGAGATTGTGGGATAATGTAATTATATTTAAAAATATCAATTTTTCCATTAAGTATGTATGTATGTGGTTATACTGATGCAGGGCAGCTGTTGGGCAGACTACTTAGAAATCCATCATCAAGTGAATTCTTAGGCATTATTTTGTAGGATCCCAAGAGACACTACTCATACTTATATACAGTGGGGGAAATAAGTATTTGATCCCTTGCTGATTTTGTAAGTTTGCCCACTGACAAAGACATGAGCAGCCCATAATTGAAGGGTAGGTTATTGGTAACAGTGAGAGATAGCACATCACAAATTAAATCCGGAAAATCACATTGTGGAAAGTATATGAATTTATTTGCATTCTGCAGAGGGAAATAAGTATTTGATCCCCCACCAACCAGTAAGAGATCTGGCCCCTACAGACCAGGTAGATGCTCCAAATCAACTCGTTACCTGCATGACAGACAGCTGTCGGCAATGGTCACCTGTATGAAAGACACCTGTCCACAGACTCAGTGAATCAGTCAGACTCTAACCTCTACAAAATGGCCAAGAGCAAGGAGCTGTCTAAGGATGTCAGGGACAAGATCATACATCTGCACAAGGCTGGAATGGGCTACAAAACCATCAGTAAGACGCTGGGCGAGAAGGAGACAACTGTTGGTGCCATAGTAAGAAAATGGAAGAAGTACAAAATGACTGTCAATCGACAAAGATCTGGGGCTCCACGCAAAATCTCACCTCGTGGGGTATCCTTGATCATGAGGAAGGTTAGAAATCAGCCTACAACTACAAGGGGGGAACTTGTCAATGATCTCAAGGCAGCTGGGACCACTGTCACCACGAAAACCATTGGTAACACATTACGACATAACGGATTGCAATCCTGCAGTGCCCGCAAGGTCCCCCTGCTCCGGAAGGCACATATGACGGCCCGTCTGAAGTTTGCCAGTGAACACCTGGATGATGCCAAGAGTGATTGGGAGAAGGTGCTGTGGTCAGATGAGACAAAAATTGAGCTCTTTGGCATGAACTCAACTCGCCGTGTTTGGAGGAAGAGAAATGCTGCCTATGACCCAAAGAACACCGTCCCCACTGTCAAGCATGGAGGTGGAAATGTTATGTTTTGGGGGTGTTTCTCTGCTAAGGGCACAGGACTACTTCACCGCATCAATGGGAGAATGGATGGGGCCATGTACCGTACAATTCTGAGTGACAACCTCCTTCCCTCCGCCAGGGCCTTAAAAATGGGTCGTGGCTGGGTCTTCCAGCACGACAATGACCCAAAACATACAGCCAAGGCAACAAAGGAGTGGCTCAGGAAGAAGCACATTAGGGTCATGGAGTGGCCTAGCCAGTCACCAGACCTTAATCCCATTGAAAACTTATGGAGGGAGCTGAAGCTGCGAGTTGCCAAGCGACAGCCCAGAACTCTTAATGATTTAGAGATGATCTGCAAAGAGGAGTGGACCAAAATTCCTCCTGACATGTGTGCAAACCTCATCATCAACTACAGAAGACGTCTGACCGCTGTGCTTGCCAACAAGGGTTTTGCCACCAAGTATTAGGTCTTGTTTGCCAGAGGGATTAAATACTTATTTCCCTCTGCAGAATGCAAATAAATTCATATACTTTCCACAATGTGATTTTCCGGATTTAATTTGTGATGTGCTATCTCTCACTGTTACCAATAACCTACCCTTCAATTATGGGCTGCTCATGTCTTTGTCAGTGGGCAAACTTACAAAATCAGCAAGGGATCAAATACTTATTTCCACCACTGTAGACAGTGCGTGCCCACCCATATTAGCTCTGGGCCCACCCAAAATCTCAGGTCTGGCTACGCCACTGGTTCCACTCCACTCATTATTTTATATACCTCTATCATGTCTCCCCTCAGCCGTCTCTTCTCCAAACTGAAAAGCCCTAGCCTCCTTAGTTTTCTTCATAGGGAAGTCGTCCCATCCCCGCTATCATTTTAGTCGCCCTTCGCCCCAAATCACAATGATGGGGGTGGAATTTGGGTGTTCCCAAAACTTGGACTTTTTTTGCCATAATGCAACTAAGTTACACGGTATGGTCTACACATGTTTTAATCACAAGTCACACAAAAAATGCCCTAAATGATGAAATGACCACTGGAGAGTTTAAGCATGACCTCTACCCCCTTATTCCCCCTCCCACTCCCCAAAGATGTATATACCAGCCACTATGTTATGTCCAGTCCCATTAGAACAGCAAGCAGATCCCTGGAGTAGACCAATGGTTGGTGCACATAGAGAAGGGGACAGGCCCATATCCCACGCTAACTTGTACACCTTTGGTTGAAAGTGTGAGCCCTCCAAAATCCACCAAAAACCTACTATACCCACATATAAGTGGCACCTGCAGCCATAAGGGCTATTGTAGTAGTGAACAGTTGAGTACAATAAGGTTTTGGTGGGTTTTGGAGGGCTTACCATACAATATAAGGGGGTAATGGCAAGATGTATACCTGGGACCTTTTATGTGAAGTCCACTGCAGTGCCCCACTGCTCTGCTAGGATGTCTGTGTATCCCGTCTGCTAAGAATGCTGCCCCCCACCCCATACATCCTTATGATTTGTTTTACTACGTTTTTCCCTTGGACACTTTTTTTTTTTCAAAAATGGTCCTAAAAGATAGATGCACTGAGCACAAAAAAAATCTAGCAAATGGTCATTTTCAAAACAAAGTTGGACATTTTTCTGGTTTGAAAATGGCCATGTTCACTACTGGATTTTTGGACATGTGTTTGATCCATTCAGGCCAGACAAGAATTCCTCTATAAACATTGATTGATCCAGTGGACAGTCACCCCAGTGTAAAGTTTTCTGTGTTATGACCAGCAATCCATTGAGGTAGAAACATGTCTGTTCCTCAAGATATTGCAAATATCTTCAGATTCTTCTCTGCTTCAAAGTGACCCATCATTGTTCTATTTGGCTAAAGACCAGTAACCAGTTCAAACAAACATAGAAAACATCATTGTTTTCATAAGCTGTATTCCTTGAACAGTAAAACTGATCATCGCATTTGACTTTCATAGACAAAATATATCTTGTCACATCTTGCTACTCTAACTCACCACTTTCTCGATATGAAGAAAGCAAGATTCCAACATCTGTTCAACAATTCTTGGTGTCCGCCAGCTTTAAAAGACTGAAAAGTTGTCTTCTGACATCATACAAGATGGCAGACAGAGACAAATTGAAACTGCTTGACCCTATTCTTGGCTGAAAATCACACCCTGAAGGATATGCTCAAAATGCAACTGGAACTGATGAAAAATCTTTAAAAAGAACGGGAGAATTTGAATTCCAAATTTAATCCATTTCAACAACAAATGAATAATTTGGAACAGAGAACATTAGCTTTGGAAAACTGTGCAACAGATTCAATATTGATGAACCTATCTCATTCTCTTTAATAATTATTTGATCACTGCATCCAAATCCCAATTTAGAAGATGATCACAGTACATTATTGAACACGTCTCTCGCTTGCTCTTTAAATGAAACATTTTGATTGCATACTGTAAGCCGTGTGTATAAACATGAGATTAAAGCATCAGAACACCCCCCCCCCCCCCACAGGGTCCGTAAGATAACATCTATATGGAAACCTTTGGAACAATATTTAGAAATTAGAGTATAAGCATTACATCATTGGTTTTTTGTTATTTTATCCTCTCATTATTTTCTCTTTTTCATTTGGTTTCCTCTCTAATCATGCGATTACTCATGCTCTGTGTTCACCACCTATGTTATTATTGAATTGACATGGTTAATTTGTATTTCCTGTATAGTAATTATTGTTACTGTTCTAACTGTATTGGCTATTTCAGCCTTTGTTATCTTTATTTGAGTATTCTATAGAAATTGTTTGAACTTAAAAAGATGAAATGATCCACTGTACGATGAGGTTTGCAATAGCAAAATCCTTTTCTGTTTCATTTGGTTTGCCAAGAAATTGTCATTTATGTCTCATGTCCGCTTTTATATTTTACTTTTAACTGAAAGAAACAGGCGTAAATGAATGACAATAGTAAAATTTTGGTGAAATTATTACTTTGGTAAAAATAAAAGTAGCAAATATTTCCTGTACTTCTTTACAAGTAAAAGTGACAAAACCTTTTCTTAAGTACAATATTGAGCTATTTTTACTTGGTTACTATGTAAAACTGCTCTCTAGCTTTCATTCAGGGTCCCCAGCATTTACCCAATATTACCTCCTTTCCTCCCCAGCTTTCACCCAGCCTTTTTGTCTCTCTCCACTCTCTCCCCCATGCACCCCTCCAACCTTTACTCAGTCTCTCTCTCTTTCTCACACACACACGTATACCCCACTCACCTTCAACCATTACTTCTGTCCCTTTTTCATGCTCTCATGGAAGCCTAGCACCTATCCCTTACCTTGGAAAAACAAACAGCAGAGTCTCTAACATGTGCAGTGCAATTCAGCTCTTTCTAATCTGGAGCCATATGGTACAAGAAACATGACGGCAGATAAGGGCTGAATGGCCCATCCAGTCTGCCCGTCCTCACTATCAACTAACTTCTTTTCCTAAGAGATCCCATGTGTCTGTTTCGTGCTTTCTTAAATTCTGACCCAGTCCTCATCTCCACGACCTCCACTGGGTGTCCATTCCATGCATTGACCACCCTTTCCATTAAAAAGTATTTTCTCATATTCCTCCTAAGCCTATTTCCTCTGAACTTCATCCTATGCTCTCTCATTCCAGAGGTTTCCTTCATTTGAAAAAAGGCTCACCTCATGTACATTAACACCTCTGAGGCATTTAAATGTCTCTATCATTTCCCTTCTCTTCTGCCTCTTTTCAGCGTATACATGTTGAGGTTCATGAGCCTGTCGCTATATGTTTTATTACAGAGACCACTTACCAATTTTGTAGCTGCCCTCTGGACTGACTCCATCCTGTTTATATCTTTCCATAGGCGTGGTCTCCAGAATTGAACATAGTATTCTAAATAGGGCATCACCAGAGATTTGTATAAGTGCACTATTACCTCTTTTTTCCTGCTGGTCATCCCTCTCTTTATTCACCCGAGCATTCTTCTGGCTTTGAGTGTTGCCTATTCTACCTGTTTGACCACTTTAAGTTCATCAGACAAAATCACCCCTAAGTCCCCCTCTTCTTTCATACACAGAAGTGTTTCACCTCCTATACTAAATCACTAAAAAACAACCTGTTCAAAAAGGCATACCACAATGATCCATCCTAAATATGAAACTTATACCAGAACTGGGCAACACCAAACTCTCTATACCTGACTGCTTCATTTACTTTGTCACTAATGATCTTTAACACAATACCACTTTCTCATTCCGGAAATGAACTCTCTATACTTGACTGCTTAATTTACTCTGTCACTTATGAACTTTAATGCAATACCACTTTTCTATTTCTCATTCCCGAAATGGCGATCGCCATTACGGCATAATGTAAGCCACATTGAGCCTGCAAATAGGTGGGAAAATGTGGGATACAAATGCAACAAATAAATAAATGCTGTATCATTTCTTAGCATTAAATCTTAGTTGCCAAATTTTGGACCATTCTTCAAGTTTCACTAGATCCTTCCTTATGCTATCCACACCTTCCAGGGTGTCCTCCCTATTACAGAATTTGGTATCATCCGCAAAGAAACAAACCTTACCAGACAGTCCTTCCGCAATATCATTCACACAAAGGTGTTAAAAAGAGCAGGCCCAAGGACTGACCCCTGTGGTACACCACTGGGAATATCCTTTTCCTCAGAGCAAACTCCATTTACCACTACACTCTGTTTCCTTCCACTTAACCAGATCTTATCCCAGTCAGCCATTTTAGGTCTCATACTGAGGGCATTCAGTTTACTTATCAGTCGCCTGTGTGGAACCCTCTCAAAGGGTTTGCTAAAATCCAAGTACACCATATCTAGAGTTTCTCCCACATCCGTTTGGTCACCCAGTCAAAGAAGTCAATCAGATTTGTATGACAAGATCTGCCTCTAGTGAAACCCTGCTGCCTCGGATCCTGCAGTCCATTTGATTCGAGAAACTTTGCAATCTTCTTCTTTAAAAGTGTTTCCATTAGTTTATTCACCATTGAGGTCAGACTGACTGGTCTGTAATTTGCAACCTCCTCCTTACTTCCGTTCTTGTGCACAAGGATCACATTCGCCCTTCCCCTGCCATCAGAAACCACTCCAGACTCTAAGAAAGCATTGAAGAGCTCAGACAGTGGAGCCACCAGAACTCCTCCAAGTTCCTTGAGTACCCTCAGGTGTATACCATCAGGTCCCATTGCTTTGTCTACTTTTAGCTTGGCCAGCTCCTCACGAACACAGTTTTCTGAGAATCGGTCCTGGTCTACCATCCATCCATCCTCGTTAGCATTTGTTTTCTGCAGTCCTTCCAGCTTTTCAGAACATAAGTAATTGTTTAGCAGTTTAGCTTTACCCTTATCAGCTTCTACATATTCCTCCCCCTCAGCCTTGAGTCACCAGTGCTATTATGGGACTTCCTCCTGTCAAATACATATCTAAAAAATGTATTGTCCCCCAATTTACCATATCGGCTATGTTTTCCACCATTTGCCTCTTCACTTTTCTTACAACTTTTCCAGCTTCTCTTAGCTTTTCCAGGTATTTTTGCATATCTTCCTCTTTCTAAGTCCTCTTGTAACGTATGAAGGTTAACCTTTTTTCCTTTACCATTTTAGCTACTATGGTGGAGAATCTGAGCAGCCTTCTTTTCCTCTTATTTTTATGCAATTTTCTAACATAGAGGTTTTCGCCTTTAAAATAGCTCCTTTCAGTTTCGCCCACTGATGTTCTACTTCCTTCAGCTGTTTCCATCCAACTAACTATTCCTTGAGAAATTCTCCCATCTCAGCAAAGTTTGTTCTTTTGAAATCTAGGACCTGCAATCTTTAATAAGCCTTCTCCTTTACATCTTAATATTAAACCATACCATCTGATGGTCACTAGATGCCAAATGATCTTCCACCATAACATTGGAAACATTCTCCCTGTTTGTAAGCATCAGGTCTAGAATCACTACATCCTGCTTTGGTTCTGTTACCCGCTGCTGGAACAATTCTTCCTGTAGAGAATCTAAGATCTCTTTGTTTCTAGATGACCGTGCAGCAGGGACAGCATCCGGCATATTAAAGTCACCTATTAGTAGTACTTCCCCTTTCTTAGCTGTCTTGTGAATTTCTTCAATTAAGTTTCTGTCCATTTCTTCTGAATGTGAGGGTGACCTATATATTACACCAGTGTAAATACATTTTCCTTTCCCTCTTACCAGTTTAACCCACAATGCCTCTTCTTTACCTTGTTTGTCCTGCAATTATGTCACTTTAATATTATTCTTAACATATAATGTCACTCCTTTACCCTTGTTCCTACCATGTCCTTCCTGAATAAATTATAGCCAAGTATAACTATGTCCCAGTCATGGTTCTCTGTGAGCCATGTCTCCGTGACTGCCACTAGATCCAAACTGGCTTCTATCATTGTAGCCTCTACATCTAGAAATATGTTACCCATACTACGGATTTTGGTATACAAGGCTCTCCAGATTTTACTGTTTTTTCCTGTTCTATAAAGGTATTTGATGCCTTGCCCTTCTAAGGGTTATTAATGACTTTGGGGCTTCTCTTACCCATCCCTATCCAATTTAGTTAAAAGCCTTCTGTAGTATTTTAGCCACGAAAGACAATTTATCCCTTCCTTGATAGATGGACACCATCACTGCTCAGTAGACCTTTGGAAAATCATCCTATGGTCAAGGAAATCAAAGCGCTCATGTTGGCACTATCCACGCAGTCACAAATTCATCTCCAGGATGCGAGCTTCCTTCTTCCAGCCTTTACTTTCAACAAGAAGTATCGATGAGAACACTGCCTCTGTGCCTAGGTGCTTCACCCTCTGACCCAGAGCCTTGAAATCCTGCTTGATATGTTCAGTAGGATACCTAGCAGTATCATTTGTGCCAACATAGATGAGCAACATAGGATAGTGATCAGTAAGCTTGATGAGTCTCGGCAAACTTTCTGTTACATCTCGACTCTTGGCATCTGGCAGAAAACACACCTCCATAGACATCATGTCTGGTTGGCAGATGGGTGCTTCTGTACTCCACAGAAGAGAATCACCAACCACCACTACCTTTCATTACTTATTGGGCACCGATCCAGTGACTTTGGGATTTTTGATCGTTGTTTCCTCCTGTTCTTGAGATGTTTTCAGCTCTTATACATTCAGGGCTATGAACCGATTCTTCATTTCAACAGAAGATGGAGTTGGAGGGTTGATTTTGCATGATTTAGAAACCTGTGTCCAGTTGTCCTCTTTCTCTATTGGATCTCCTCTCCCTTTCCTGTAGATCGCCAATGTTTCAACTTGCACCTCTGGAATGAATTTCTGGTTGACACAGATGCTTCTATGTCTTGCCATCTCCTCTCTTATTTCATGTACTTCTTTCATGAGGGTTTCAATGTGCATACATTTATCACAGAAAATCAGGTCCTTGCCTTGGGAGTAAGCATTCAGTGTGGACAGAGGCAGAAGCATTAATGAAAGCAGCAGTTTTGGGGGCACGATTGCTATACTTCAAGTAAAGGAAGTTTTTGTATCTGTGGATAAAAGAACAAAAGAAAAATAGGGCCTACTAAAGTCCCAACCCTATTTTATTTTTTCATTTACCTGTTCTGTAAGTTACAGGAAGCAGGTAGTTTTACAGTGAGATCTAAGAACCATTTCAGGTCTACTTTGTGAGTGTAGTTCAATGTACTCCCTTGCCTGTTATTGGATATACAGTGATTTAGCTTATCCTTTTAGCCTTTTGAAATTCTATAATTATTATTATTCAGAAAGTTTAGGCTAGTCTGTGGTTTCAAGCAGAAGCATAGGCAGGTTTTGAAATCAGGGGGAGAAGACCTTTAGTAAAATAGGCATCAGTGTGAAGCTGAAGAGCTGATCTGCTTAGATGCCATTTTATTCAAAATCTATTGGGGGAGCAGTTGCTCCCCCTTGCACCACACCTAGCTACACCTCTGGTTTCAAGTCCTGCAAGTCTTGAAACCATAAGACATCTCAAACTTCCTGCTCTGTGTAGCTCAAGCTTAGTGATAGCCTAATTGAGGAGCACACATGGGGGTGGCAATGTTTGTTAGGCAGCTCAACAAACAACATTCAGGGGCCAGGGAGAGCAGGGAACGCAACAGTGAAATCCTGGGCACCAGTGAGTAAGAAAGACAATGTAATGGGTCCCTTGGTCATGTCAGCATGGTGGAGCTTTGTTGGGATCCTCTCTTGGAACTCTGGGCAAGCTGTTAAACCACAGGATTCAGCAAACACATACAAAGATGAAGAAAGCAAATGCTACAATCCAAATCAACCTCCAGTCCAGGATTTTTGTCTCTCTCCTCAGGGGAATTCTCATGGTAGGAAAAACAAAATGAAAAAGCCAAATTAAAGCTCCATACCAGGTCCAGTTCTTTGTAATGTTCTGGGAGCAGACAACCCTTCTCCTGCAAGAACTCTTTAGGAGGAATAGTGTTTTGTAATCCACAGTGCTTGTATATAAGCACCAAAAGAAACAGGGAAGAGTCCACTTCACCCTTTCTCCATTAGGTAAATGTCGCTTGTTAATCATTTCCTTTTTATTCGTCCTTTAACGGTTTAGGAACTTACAGGGGAGGTTTTAAACCTTCTTCTCCCTCCAGAGCTCAGTTTTGTGTTTCCTAAAACAAAGCATAGACAAGAACTACCGGTTTAAAGTTCACTTGAAAGAACAGTTTTTCACACTTTGGATGATAGGCTCAGGGTATCTTCTCAGCTGAGCCTTGTCCCTCCACACTCTCACTGGCAATTAACACCACCAGGTACCTCAACTGGAACAGTGTGAAAAGAAAAGGATTCCTCAGGTCATTAAAGCACCCACTTTCTAGTTCCATTCACTCCAGAGCAAGCTCCATTTCTTCCTTTTCTTCTGGCGATGAAAATGATAAAGGGGACGGGATGACTTCTCTATGAGGAAAGACTAAAGCAGCTAGGGCTCTTCAGCTTGATGAAATGATAGCTGAGGAGAGATATGATAGAGGTCTGTAAAATAATGAGTGGAGTAGAATGGATAGATGTGAATCGTTTGTTTACTCTTTCTAAAAATACTAGGACTAGGGGGCTTTCAATGAAGCTACAAAGTAATAAATTTAAAACGAATCAGAAAAACATTTCTTCACTCAACGTGTAATTAAACTCTGGAATTCGTTGCCAGAGATTGTGATAAAGGCAGTTAGCTTAGCGGGGTTTAAAAAAGGTTTGGACAGCTTCCTAAAGGGAAAGTCCATAGAGCATTATTAAAATGGACTTGGGGAAAATCCACTGCTTATTTCTGGGATAAGCAGCATAAAATGTATTGAGCTTTTTTGGGATCTTGCCAGGTATATGTGACCTGGATTGGCCACTGCTGGAAACAGGATGCTGGACTTGATGGACCTTTGGTCTGTCCCAGTGTGGCAATACTTATGTACTTATTGGTGCCTCTGAATCATTGGGAGATGATCACTGAACCTCCCAGTCCATTTCTCCCCCCCTGTTCTTCCCTCTCTGAGTTCTTATTAGTCCATGGGGGCCCCTAACCTTCCCAGTTCCGGCAGCTGTCCATATTATATTGCTTAGTAAGCCATGGAGCTTGTGCTAAGTCTGAATCTTGGTCTTCCCTGGGGACCGGCTCTGCAGTTGCCAAGAGTGTCTAAAATCCTGGATCCCCTTCCCTGGCCAGACCAGGTTTTTAACCTCCCTTATGATTCTTTGTGGGGGAAGTGGGGAGCAGAGCTTAGATTTCTCCCTGATCTGCTTATCATTTCCTGACTGAACCACTGAATCATTACAACATACATATCTCACTATGACCACGTTTAGATCACTCATTTCTCAGTTGTAAGCTCAAAGGTGAGTTGTACTGAGATACATTAAGTATGCCTGGGGCAATGGAGAGCACCAGATCATATGGAGAAGCAATGAGATTGAACTCTGTCTTCCCTGGTTCTCGGCCCACTGCTCTAACCATTAGGAACAGCTAGTACAGATAATACATATCTCAAACATGTTTAGTAACTGAACAGTAAGCTACACACCAGCAGATCTGAAGTCTGGAAGCTATTTGGCAACCTACCCAACAACTACTGCAGGACTTACAGCACAGCTGAATGCCAGTGTTCACCTGGCCGACAGGAAAACGCAGGACTGGGGAGATAGGACTGGTTGGGAGCCAGGTATAAAAGTAGATGCACACATTTCGAGAATACTGCAAATACTGTTTAATATATTGCATTATTCTGAGGTTTTTTTGTCACTTAATTTTCTGGACTGCATTAAGGGTCCCTTTTACAAAGGTGCCCTAGCATTTTTATCACACCCTAAAAATAAGGATGCGCTAAACATTAGAGACATACTGCCCCTTTGTCATGCGCCAATCGGCTTCCATATTCCGCACGTGCGCTTATGCGGAGTCTTTCCTGCAGAGGAGCGGTCTTAAACCATGCATATAAGCAAATCTTGCACTTATCAGTGGTACGCTAAACCGAAGTTTGTCCCCATAGAAATTGATGGCACCAAAAACGGGACTGAAGTACGGCATGCAGTTAAACAGAGCATACGCTTATCCGACGTGCACTTAAATGGAGTGCACTGTATATATATATATATATATATATATATATCCTATATAATAAAACTCACCCTCAACGTTCTGAGGACAGTGATGTCACTGTCAGGTCCTCCGGGCACTTCCTTCCGGTTCGAAGCCTTCGTGGTGGTGAAGCCACCGAAAACACTGTGTTGGGGCCCCACCCTCGCGTCAAATGTGATGACCTCGAGGGTGGAGCAATGGCGTCAGTAGCTTCACAACCAACGACTCAGCAGATTGAAGGTGGCGTCCCGAGGTCCGCAACAATGGCGATCAGTGCCTTCAGAACGCCGAAGGGGTGAGTAGGGAGGGGGGGAGGTTCAGAAGGAAACCGTGCTAGCGCCCGTTTCATTTGCACAAGAAACGGGCATGTTTTACTAATATATATATATATATATATATATATATATAACATGAATTAGATTATTATAACTAGCAAATTAAAAGTATTGCAAATCAGTACATCAATCAGCATAAAAAGTAAAAAAAAAGACTATTAAAATGCTTCTCAAAACGTGGAAAAATAATCTTTCAGATCAAGATAAGTGGGATAACCATCTTAGGGGGGTTGTTACTAAGATAAGTTTTTACCACAACTTAATTTACTACAGGAGTCATTAATCTGAGGAATCTCAGGTTTTTGACTACTCCTGTGATATTGTGACTAGCACAACTAGTGATCAACCTTGTGAGCTGTATTATTCATCCTTCCTAATAGCATCAGACCACTAACCTATGGCCCAGTGCTCCCAGGTAGCAATCTGAAAGGGGCTGGAGCCTCCCCCAAGACACACCTCCACAATCACCCCTCCTCAAATAATCCCCATAAACACAACCACCACATAAAGCCCTACTGACCCCCCTCCCCCAGTAGAGACCTCTTTCCTGTAGAAACTACATTGAAGATCCCTTAGGCCTCCTTGGGCCTACAGGTTCATATCTTTGATTGTGTAAGGGACACACCAAGTTTAAATATGTGCATGTATTCTATACATATATCTAATGAAATACCTCACAGCTTCATCCACCCTCCACTCCATGGAAGGCCTACCTGCAGCGTACCTTTAAGCATTTGTGTCACTGTTGGTGCATATATACAATTGAGCAATTACAGAAAAAAACTTTGTTTTGCATTAGTAAGAGAGGCTTTGCCCACAGAAATGCTTTTCTAAAATAACTTCCTGTATGCAACACCTTGTGAAACAGTAATACATTTTCTCTTTTAGTTACTATTCTGACAGAAAAAAAAAAAACATGAGCGGCAATTGGTTTTTCAAAGTAAACTGGGTCCTATCCACTCTATATCTTGTGAAAAGCAGTATGAGAACAATAAAAGTATTCTCCCACGAGTTAAATTTTTTTTCTGAAATTATACAAAATGGATGTACGATTGTCTGACAGAATTTTCTCTCAAAAGGGCTAAAGTCTTTCTCATAGACTATAACAGAATTAGAATATATCTTAGGGCCTTTTACTAAAGAGAGGTTAAAAAAATGCAGTTACTCTATGTTAGTTGCAATTTTTTAGTCTTCCCCCAAATCTGTCATGCCCTCCCACCAACCCTCTGTTCCATAATCCTTTTAGATCCTGTCTTTTCCCTTTCTTTCCTCTTTTTTTTTTTTTTTTTACATTTCTGACTCCCATTTTTCCCAGTATTCTTCATTCAGTTCTCTCTTAGTCCTCCCATGAAGAATTAGGCCACAAATGTGGAAAGGCCGGAACAGTTTAAGGAATCTTTTCCCCTGAGGATGATAGAAATGTTTTCCTCTTAATGGTATAGCATACCTTTCTCTTTAGCTTTTGCTGTTGGGATTAAAAATAAATCACCCACAAGGTTTCTTCATGTCCCCTTCATAAACTGCTAAAGTAAATTAAATACTTTTCATTTGTATTCTCTAAAGGGAATAGGCATAGTTTGGAACTATTTCAGTAAATATGAGGTCTTTGTTAGCTTAGTTGTCATTTGCTGGATATTTTCTAACCTTTTGACATCCTTTTGTAGGAGAAGTACTTCCAGCTGAACTCCATACTCCAGAAAACGGCTGGATAAACAGCTTTATTTGTACAGTGTGGCATCTTTATTCCTTGCTGCCATCCTGTGTATCATGATCAGTAAACTTTGACTGCTGCTGTAGCTTCATTTCACACACTGATTCTCAGTTTATTATCGACTGATATGCCCAGGCTTTTTTCTTCTTAGCATTAGCAAACAGAGATACAGCGATAGTAAAATGAACCAAAACTGTAATTCTGCAAAAGCCTTTCCAAGGGGGTCTTTTACTAAAGCTTAGCTCGAGTTATCTGCAGCAGTGTCCATTTTGTTCCTATTGGCCCTGCTGCAGATAACTCGAGCTAAGCTTTAGTAAAAGACCCCCAAAATGCCCTAGGTCCCTTGTCTGTGAACCAGGACCTGGGGTGGCTCTGAAAAGAGTACTTGAGGCAGGGCTAAGCCAGGAATGCTGAGGCCAAAACAGGCAAAATGAGCTGCCTGTGGAAAGGACCCAAGCTCCATAAATAGGCCCGCAGGAGAGATACCAGAAGGCAGCACCCTGAATCCTTCCTACCGCTGGCCCTTAAAAAGTGCTACCAGTGCATGCGTGTGCGCCTAAGGGGCTGGTTCCCGCTGGTATATGAAGCCATCAGATCAGCGCCTTGGAGCAGAGGCATTCACGCCAAGGACCGCAGGTAAGTCTGGTAAGGGGCACAGCCTTGATTGTGACACAGATGTTATGGCCAGTGTTATTAGAGTAGCAAGCAGGAACCTGGAGTAACCTAGTGATCAGTGCAGTGCACTGTAGTGAAGGGGACCTAGGCCCATAATCCACTCTGTTACATTTGTGGTGGAAAGTGTCATGCCCTAAAATCCACCAAAAACCTACCGTACCCACATATAGGTAACACTTGCAGCCATAAGGGCTATTGTAGTGGTGTATAGTTGGGTACACTAGCTTTTTGGAGGGCTCCATAGATTTTTGGTGGGTTTTGTAGGGCTCCCCATATAATATAAGCGAGTAACAGTGAGATGTGTACCTGGGAGCTTTTATGTGAAATCCAGTGCAGCGCAGCCTAGGGTGCCCCACTGCTTTACCGGGATGTCTGTGTGGCCAGTCTACAAGAATGCTGGCTCCTCCTAATTCCAATAGCTTGATTTTGTGCATTCTTCACAATTTTTGTTTTTTTATAAATGGATAAATGCACAGAGCACAAAAACATCTAGCAAGTTGCCTTATTTTGGAAAAAAAAAGATAGACATTTTGCTGTTTGGAAAATCACTATATTTACCACTTGGATGTTTTGAGCAAAATGTCCAAAGTCAGACATAGATGTCATATTGAAAATGACCCTCCATAAATCCCAAATTTCTATCCTCAGCTTGTGTTCAACTCAACCATTTCCCCTCTTTTTGGAAGGGGGGAGTTGCCTCAGCTTATATTTGAATGGGCTTATATTCGAGTATATATGGCTACTAACAACCAATTATTGATATTGACACCAATTAGGATTTGCACACACATCTGGCTGTGTGCTATTCTATAACACTTGGTGCTGAAATCCCATAGTGAACAACTCAAAAGGGGTGTGGCCATGGGAAGGCCATGGGTGTGCCAGTTGCATGCTTTGTTGCAGAATATTGATTCAGAGCACCCAGAGGCCCTTTTACAAAGTCACACTGAAAAATGGCCTGTGGTAGCGTAGACATGTGTTTTGGGCATGCACAGAATCATTTTTCAGCGCACCTGTAAAAAATGCCTTTTTAACATTTTTGCCGAAAATGGAAATGCGGCAAAATGAAAACTGCCGCACTTCCATTTTGGATCTGAGACATTACCGCCAGCCATTGACCTAGTGGTAAGATCCTACGCGGTAACCGGGCGGTAATGGTCTATGTGCGTAAAATGTCGATTACCACCCACACGCCAGAAAATAAAAATATTGTACAGCGCGAGTAGCAGATGGATGTCAAGAATGAAATTACTGCAAGGGCCACATGAGAGCTGGGTGGTAACTCAAAATTGACGCACGTTGGGCGTGTGTAGGCACCTACGCAGCTTAGTAAAAGGCCCCCCCAATTTGGGTGCTAGCATTTACATTGGGTTTAGCAGTCTGGCACCCAAAGTTAAAGCACAGGAATCATGCTCAGCACTGATCTTTTCTGGTATCCATTTTTGAGAGTCATTTATAGAATCAGATCCTAAATGCCCTCTCTCCATCCCCTAATACACACCCTTCCACAAAAAAATATTTTTAGCGCCCGCATTAGCACACACTAATTTGGCAGTTACTGCAGGTTGTCTGAGCACATCCCGTGGTATGCAATTTTAGGCTGAACTAGGTGTGCATTAGCTCCTGGTGCAGCTTAGTAAAAGGTCTTTAATTTATTAGCTGACGTCCAATAAGATATTTTATGACATCAACATCTACAGGTGTAGATGCCACCCATGCCATACATACATGTGTAATGATACTCTTTTTTAAATGTTTTTTTCCCCTCAAATATCTGTTCCCACTGTACATTCCTTCCTCTGCGTTCAGAAAACCTTTTATAAAATACCAGGTGACTGGAAACATCCCCACATAGACGTTCCAATTTCTACTTTGATGTTTTATGTTTGGTCAGGACTTTTTTTTCCCCATCTGAACCCATGCTGATTCCTGTCAGTTATTCCCCTCTCCTTCATGTACACAGCCATCTCCTCTATGGGAAAGTTAGAGATGTGGATCAATCCAATCTCTCTGAGACACATTATAATGCTTCATAAAGCTGTTTTTATATCATTTCATTTGGTTTAGCATTATTCACAGAAACTGAGCATTTGCATGGAACTACTAAAGGTCACACACAATGTGTTGGCCATAACAATCAGGTCTGGAGCTGATAGACAGCGCTGCTGATCCAGTACCATCCTTATGCTTTCCACTGAGGCTCAACTGAAAGTAGTTTCTGTGAATTTTATCAGGTCTTGGAAAATTTCAGCCTACTCAAACCTAGATTTGTTTGGTGTTCGAGAAGAACGTGGGAAGCATATTGTACTCTTTCCCTTTATGCTTCTAAAACTGTGCAAGATATCAAACAGCAAAGGCTGTCAGGGTTTCACAGAAGAGAAGAAAAATAGCTTGTAGATTTCATACACTCATCTAAAAAAAAAAACACTGCTTTTATTTCTTGTACTAAAGACAAGTAAATGCACATGCAATTTTTTTTTTCTTTCTAGGTAGGTGAAAACTATACTTTTTACCTGTACTCATAGCACAGTTAATTTTCAGCCACTTATATTGATTGCTAATGAGTGCTTCTAGCTGTGTAAGGTACAGGAAGCAGTATAGTCACTTGGTGTGTAGTAGATGATTTTTGCCAGGAGAATGAGGGATTATATGCATTTGAGGGCAAGGAGTTCAAGCCTTTTCTGGAACCTGATATAATAAACCATTTTAACTTTACTTAGCACTTACACAAAGAAGAGTATTAAATCCTGAAGTCAACAACTTCACTAATCCTAGTGCAATGGCCATGGTAATGCATGTCAATAAAACTCTCTTCTTCCTGCTAGTCCTTTCAGCCTTGGGAGTAGGGTTGCAAGCAGTGGTGTAGCTACATGGGGCCAGGGGGGCCTGGGCCCCCATAGATTTGGCCCTGATCCCCCTGCCGATGACCCTCTCGACCCCCCCCTCCTGCCTCCAACCGCAGGACGTCAGACTCAGAAGAATGAAGCCTTACACGGGAAAAGACAGAGGACCTCGGCTGGTGGGGGTTAGTGTCCCACGCCAGCAAAGGTAGGTGATGGGAGGGGGAGTCGAGAAGGTCGTTGGTGGGGGGGGGTCAAAGTTGTTGTTGGTGACGGCAGGCGGGGGGGTGTCGGCAATGGTGGCAGGGGGTGTCGGCGGTGCCGGGGGGGGGGGCTAAAATTTGCCACCTCACCTGGGGCTCTGGACCACCCTCCCGCCGAAGTCTGGCTACGCCCCTGGGTGCAAGAGGGAAAAAGTGAGGCTACGGATTGTGAAACAGGATCTTGTGTAAAAGGGGTTGAACAAATAGCGGAGTAGATGAGTGGCCTAGTGGTTAGGGCAGTGATTTTGACATCTAGAGGTGACCAGTTCAAATCTCACTTGTGTTCCTTATGATCTTGGGCAAATCACTTAACCCTCCTTTGCCTCAGGTACAAGCTTAGAGTGTGAGCTTTCCAGGGACAGAGAAATACCCAGTTGAGATTGTGAGCTCTCCAGGGACAGAGAAATACCCACTGTACCTGACTCTTGAATTACTACTGAAAAGATGTGAGCAAAATCTAAGTAAATACAATGAACTAGATTCTATATATGGCACCTGATGCCTAAATTTTATAGAATAGGCTTAAATTTCCATGCGGTATATAGAATATATTGAGCGCCGCTCCATGCAATCAAATTTTGTTATGAACATTTATGCCATGTTTTACTTGGCATAAATCCCAATGCCTAAATTTGGTGCAGAGCGGGTGTATTCTATAACAATGTGCATAGATTTTAGAAATGCCCATGGCCATGCCCCCTTTTCAACTATGCAACTTAGAATTTACACGCACCAAGTTACAGAATACACTTAGCGAGTTGTGTGCATAAATCTTAATGCCAATTAGTGCTGATCAGTGCGTGTTAGTATCCAATTAACAGTGCTGATTAGCTAGTTAATCAAGTTAAGTGCATTGTTATATTGTAAGCAGGTACCTCGAAGTGCAGCCAAGGATAGAACAATCTCCTCCAGCCACAGACTCCTGGTACAGTCAAGAAATAAATGTCCATCAGCAACTTCAATCTTAAGGACTTTATTCCATGCAGGTTTCTAGTAGACCTGATACACAGTTCCAACAGCAGCATTCACCTTCTATATTAAGCACATGTAAGCCACCTGAAAGTGTGTGGCAAATATTCCCCTTTAAGCAGCAGGCTATCAGCACATACCAGGATTCAATATAGGCTCACAGTCAGCTCCAGTCTGGGCTCTTTATCCAGTGCACAATAAACAGTAGTTCAATTCCAACTAGAAGCAGTTCTTTCAGTTCATCATCACAGTTAAATTACAAAGCAGCAGTTTGTACCTTCTACTCTCTTTACCTTCAGGAGAGTTCAATACTTTAGGGACTCCTCATACCCAAGGGATTTCACCCTGCATCAGCTTCACTGGTAAATTCAATACTTTAGGGACCACCCTTACCCAAGGATTTTCAGCTTGCAAATACTTTTGGGACTTCATCACACCCAAGGGATTTCAGCCTGCTTCAGTACTTTAGGGACCTCTCTTACCCAAGGGTTTTCAGCCTGGAACTGCTTCTCTCTCTCTGGGACTCCTTCCCACCTGCCTAATCAATCCCTGGCTTCTGCTCTCACAACCAATCATTCTCCTCTCATTACCTCCCCCCCACACCCATACCAGCTGAGTTAAGCATTAGACTAATGATGAGCTCCTGCACACAGGGTTTCCTATCTCTCTTTCCCCCTAGTGGCAGCCAATCTACACATCCTGCCAGCTTACACCCATGTCTTCCCCTATTGCAGCTAGGAGTCCAGTCCGGGTTCCTCACCTCACCCCCTGGCTCCTTGCCTGCAATGCCTTCTGGGACTTGTATTTCAGACTGAAACTGCCTTAACCCAACTATCCTGGATGTGACTTTATCACAATATATTATAATATATTATATATTTCCGCATGAAAATTAAGACATGCTTTATAGAGTATGGCAGAATATGTGTAAAAGAGGGGCTAGGGAAAATGGGGGTATATCTGTTTATATATTGGCATTTCAGATGGGGAGAGAAAGAGAAAGAGGACCAAAGGAGGAGAGAGAGAATGAGAAGCAAAATATGTAAAAGGGAGCAAGACTGGAGTCAGGGAAAGAACAAATGTATTTATTTATTTATTTAGATTTTGCTCACACCTTTTTCAGCAGTAGCTCAAGGTGAGTTACACTCAGGTACACTGGACATTTCTCTGTCCCAGGAGGGCTCACAATCTTAGTTTGTACCTGAGGCAGTGGGGGGTTAAGTGACTTGCCCAAGATTACAAAAAGCAGCAGTGGGATTTGAACCAGGCACCTCAGGATTGCAAAACCCATGCTCTAACTACTAGGCCACTCCTCCACTCCTTTTCCCCATCCCTGATCTTACTTGAACCCATTTCCATCACTACCATGATCATTTTTCTCTCATTCCATCTCCTAACCTTAATCTTTCTCTATCTTTTCTCTCTAACCCTGAAATCTCAGTTCATTCACGTTCTCACATCTGTACCTGTTCTGTACCACCCATAAAATTTTCAAAAAACAAAACAAATGACGCAGGTACAAAACAAGTTTGGAAAACTACTTTATTTTCACTGTACTTTATTAAATGTGTGAATCATTTAAGATAATATTGCTAAACATGTAAAATGATTCAGATGTATGCAGTTCTGTTGTATAACTGCAACATCATTTCAGACTCTTTACCAGAAAATCTTCTAGTTTGTGTTGCAACAATTTATCCCCAAGCATCTGAAGGAAACTAGAGACACTGATTATAGGCAAACCCAGCATTTGGTGATAGGCTGATCCAATCATTTTGGTGGTAGTTCCAGAAGCATCAAATATATTGCTATGAAGTTTGGTTGATCCTTCTCTCTCTGGCTGTCAATCTGTGAGTAATATGCAGTGGAGACACATGATTTGATGTCTATCAATATACACTTTTTTTTTTAATGAAAAGAAACACTGTGTCCCATGGTCTGAGATGATATGATTAGGAAGTCCATGGACCTAGAAGTCTTGCAGCAATAGTGATGAGGCAGCTCCTCAGCAGTGGATAGACTTGGGTAAGAAATAAAGCAGGTAAATGTGGTCCATAAATCACCATGTTATCCTATAAAGTTAGATTGGTGATATAGCCAAGGCTGATCATACCTGTGGTAGGGGAAGATGTTCTGTCCATTGAAACAGGCCTATTGATTTTGCTAAGGGAAATTTTATCTGAGTACAGGATTTGAATTAACAGATGTACTCGGTTATATCAGAGTTAACCTTGGCCATGAAAAATGACTGGCAAGTAGTTGAAAGGTTTTAGTTTGCCTAAAATGCCTGGCTAATCAGGAAGTGTTTATTATTATCATTTTCGTTACCCGTCTCTGTACCTTTTCTAATTATACTATAATTTTTTTGATATGCGGTGACCAGAATTTCACATAGTATTAGAGGTGCGGTCGCACCATGGAGGGATACAAAGGCATTATAACATCCTAATATTTGTTTTCCATTCCTTTTCTAATAATACCTAACATTCTATTTGCTTTCTTAGCCGCCATCGCACACTGAGAAGAGGGTTTCAACGTATCATCAACAATAACGCCTAGATCCTTTTCCTGGTCGGTGACTCCTAATGTGGAACCTTGCATTATGAAGCTATAATTCAGGTTCCTCTTTCCCACATGCATCACTTTGCACTTGCTTACATTAAACATCATCTGCCATTTGGATGCCCAGTCTCCCAGTCTCGTAAGGTCCTCTTGTAATTTTTCATAATCCTCTTTCAATTTAACAACTTTGAATAACTTTGTGTCATCGGCAAATTTAATTAGCTCACATTACTCCCATCTCTAGATCATTTATAAATATGTTAAAAATCAGCTGTCCCAGCACTGACCCCTGAGGAACCCCACTATCTACCCTTCTCCATTGAGAATACTGACCATTTAACACTACTCTTTTTATCTTTTAGCCAGTATTTAATCCACAATAAAACTCTACCTCTTATCCCATGACTCTCCAATTTCCTCTGAAGTCTTTCATTAGGTACTTTGTCAAATGCCTTTTGAAAATCCAGAAACACAATATCGACCAGCTCACCTTTATCCACATGTTTGTTTACCCCTTCAAAGAAATGTAATAGATTGGTGAGGCAACATTTCCTTTCACTAAATCCATGTTGGCTTTATCTTATTAATCCATGCTTTTGAATATGCTTTCTAATTTTGTTCTTTATAATAGTCTCTACCATTTTACCTGGTACCGAAGTCAGGCTCACCAGTCTATAATTTCCCGGATCACCTTTGAAATCTTTTTTTTTTTTAATAAAAAGCCCATTTGATCTGCCCAGAAAAGTGGACAGAGTTATATTTATTTATTGCATTTGTATCCCACATTTTCCCACCTATTTGCAGGCTCAAAGTGGCTTACATAGTTTTGTTATGACATTGTCATTACAGGGTATCAGATACAATTAGTGATGTGCAGAGATTGAGTAAGGGAAGAAAGAAGGAAGTGATAGGGTTAAGTATAGAAGGTGGACTTTCATAGCTGGGTGGGTTGGTGAAGTGGATTTTTGAGGTTATAGGTTCTCTTTGTAGACCTTGTTGAAGAAATATGTCTTCAGAGATTTGCGAAAGTTGGTTATTTTGTCAATTGATTTCAGGTCTGTAGGTAGTGCATTCCATAACTGCGTGCTCGTGTATGAGAAGGTAGTGGCATGCATCAGCTTGTATTTTAGTCCTTTACAGCTGAGGAAGTGCAGATTGCAAAATTTGCGGGATGATCTTGTGGCGTTTCCCTTTGAGTGGAAATGCTGAATACTCTATTGTCTTGCCTTATAGGGAACCTCTGTGTTTATTCCATGCCTTTTTGTATTCTGTCATGGCTTATTCATTCACCCATATTGTACTTTTTTTTACAATCATAGTCCCAAAGATGGGGTAGGGGAATTATTATTTTAATTTCTAAAATATTCAAATACTTCCCCTATTTCTGTGATGTTATGGGCTGAAGTTCTGAGCAGGATTCTGCTGAGATACAAATGTCCTCACTCTTTATGTTCAGGACTTAGGAAACATCATGGAACATATTTCTGAAGTAGAGGTCACTTTCCCATTAGTCCAGTTAATTTGATTATTTATATTATTTATATCCAGGAAATTCATAAAATGATTGGCAATGTTTGGTTGAATCCAAATATTATGAGTTCTTAATTAGCCTAAATACAAATCTCCAGATACATTGTTTTCTGTGTTTTCCAGCCAGGACTTGAGCAAGGTGCTATCACTGGTTGGTTTCCAGTAGGTCAGGAGTTGACTTAGTCTGGTGGGGAAGCTAGAGTATATCTGCCAAGGTGATACCCATGGTGTTGTACTTATACCTGAAACAAAGAGACAAGAAAGGTGTGATAAGATAAATGGACAAGTTAAAGAACAGCGTATCACTAGGGCCCTGTTTACTAAGCCACTCTGTAGGTGCACTATCATTTTTAGTGCACACTTAAAATTAACTTGCACTGATGTTAGAGATACCCATAGGAATATATATATAGGTGTCTCTAGCATTAGTGTGCACTAAATTTTAGCATGCACTACACTAGCTTGTCTTAGTAAACAGGCCCCTTAGACAGGATGGTATATACCTCAGGGTACTGAAAGAACTCAAAAATGAGATTGCAGATCTACTATTAGTAATCTATAACCTATCATTACAATCATCCCCGATATCTGAAGATTGGAAGGTGAACAATGTATCACCAATTTAAAAAAAAGGAAACTGCAGACCAGTAAACCCGAAGTCAGTGCCAGACAAAATGATAGAAACTTCTGTAAAGAACAAAATTAGTGAACATATAGAGACACAAGGTTAAATGAGGCAAAGTTATCATGGATTCAGCCAAGGGGAAGGCTTGCCTCAGCAGTTACATTTTTTACAGGTGTAAATAAACATATGGATAAAGGTAGGCCGGTTGATGTAATCTACCTATCTTTTCAGAAAGCTTTTGAAAAAGTTCCTCATGAGAAACTCCTGAGAAATTTTGAAAAAACATAAGAAAGGATGCAATATTCTATTGTGGATTGCAATTTGGTTAAAAGATAGAGAAGAGAGTAGGGTTAAATGGTCTGTTCTCTAAATGGAGAAAAGTGAACAGTGAAGTGAACACATGGAAAGCCACTACTTAACCCTGAGGTTAAGTAGCATGGAGCCATAAGTACATAAGCATCACCATGCCAGGACAGACCAAGGGTCCATCGAGTCCAGCACCTTGTCTCCGAAAGCGGCCAAAAGAACAAACAATTTGTCCCGCCCATCCCTGAAATAGTGGATTATTCCCACATCCATTCAATAACATTCTATGGTCTTTTCCTCCAGGAAGCTGTCCAACCCTTTTTTAAAGTCCGCTAAATCAACCGGCTACGAATTCCAGAGTCTAACTACGTGTTGAGTGAAGAAAAATTTCCTCTGATTCGTTTTAAATTTACTACACTGCAGCTTCATCACATGCCCCCTTGTCCTAGTATTTTTGGAAAGCATAAACAGACGCTCCACATCGACCCGTTCCATTCCACTCATTATATTATAGACCACTTTTTTAAAACTCTGCCAGGTACTTGCAAACTTGACTGGCCGCTTTTTGAAGCAGGATACTGGACAAGATGGACCTTTGGTCTGACCCAGTAGGGCAACTCTTATATTGAAGTGCCACGAGTATCTCTACTGGGACTGGTGAGTGAAGTGATCAAATTTGCAGATAACACAAAACTATTTAGTGTTATGAAATCAACGTGGACTGCAAGAAATTGCAGGAGGATCTTGGGAGGCCAGTGGACTGGGCATCCAAATAACAGATGAAATTTAATGTGATGAAAAGTGATGCACATTGTGAAATTAAGCCAAGTTATAGCTATGTAATGCTAGGTTTCACATTAGAAGTCACCACCGAGGAAAAGGATTTAGGTGTCATCATGGTTAATACTTTGAAATCTTCTACTTAGTGTGCGGCTGCAGCCAAAAAAAAAAAGCAAATAGAATGTTAGGAATTATTAGAAAGGAATAAATAACAAAACAAAGGATATGATAGTGCCTTTGAATTACTCCATGGTGGGACCACACCTTGAGTATTGTATGCAATTATGGTGGCTTCATCTCAAAAAAAGATATAGTGGAAATGAAAAGGGTACAAAAAAGGGTGACCAAAATGATTAAGGGGATGGACTAATTCTCATATAATTAAAAGCTAAAGAGGTTAGGGCTTTTCAGCTTGGAGACATCTATAAAATCCTGATTAGAGTAGAACAGGTAAATATGAATCAACTATTTACTCTTTCAAAAAGTACAATAATAGGGGACACATTTAAAACAAAAGTAGAAAGTATTTTTCCACTCAATGTATAGTTAACCTCTGGAAACCTCTGTTTAAAAAAGGTGTGGACAAATACATAGGTGTGGACAAATTCACAATAAATGTAAAATCAGTGCTCTAGACTCTACACGGCACCATGTTTTGGCATATAACGTGCCTGCCTCAGGAGTCTGGAAGTGAGTGTCAAATGGTAATGCCGGGTGAAAAAGGCAAAAGGGTCTTTAAAAAGACCGTGCATACATGAACTGATGCACTACATGACCACCAAAGGTATCAAAAATGCAAAAAAAAAAAAACTCCAAGTGCATGAGATGTAGCGTGGGTGCTCACTCACAATGTTCATAAATCATTATTAAGCTAGGGTTAAGTAGCATGGAATCTTGCCACTTTTTGGAATTATCTTAGGTACTTGCAACCTGAACTGGTCATTGTTGGAAACAGGATACTGAGCTATATGGACCCCAGTTTTTATGTTAAGGCAAGATACGGACCAATTAGGGAATCAGACAGGCACAAAGAGAGGGCTGGTGCCAAGCAGTATGAGAAGGGGATGGGTGGGGAGAAGAAGCAGGGTGGTCATATGGAATAGGAGGTGAAGGGAGGGGTTAAAAATGAATTTAGGAAGCACAGGGACAAAGATCAATTAGGGAAGGGAAAGGAGGGAAGAGGGGTGGTGCCCTTAATTCAGAATTAAGTCTGCATGATGGACATTATCAGACAGGATCCAGAGGCAGCAAAACTTACCACACATAGTCTTACTAAGCTGCTTGGTGGGCCAATGCAAGGTGCTGGTTCTCCTGCAGCACTGAAGGAAGTGTGATGCAGCGGTCCAGTTGCTGAAGGCAGTATGTGGTTGATTCTCAGAGACTAACATAGAGGGTAGCGTCTGGATGATTTCTGGTGCATGGCAGAATATCTGCCAGTGATTATGCAACAGTCTCACATCTAAGGGGGCACAGCATAAGTGCTTCACTTTGGCTTGGTACAGCCAGTGAGTCTGTTCTCTTTCAATTTATTACACGGCCGATGCCCGCACGAGGTGCCAGTGTAATTCCTGGCCAAACTGGCCTTGGTTGTAAGGGTCATGTTTTTCTGTTCTCCTGTGGTTGCCTGTGGTCAGCAGTGCGGGTGACACTGTGTTGGGTGGGTTATGGTTTAATTTGCCCGTGGTCAACAAGCGCGACACCCGTTTCCGATGGGTTACTGTGCAGGTGCAAGATTTTATATATATGAAAAGAGGATCATCGTCACGGTGACCCATTGCAGCTGACGCCACAACACTAAGTGTTGCTGAGGCATGGGTGAACAGTGTTTCTAAGTGGTACAGCCATACTTGTTTGGTCCTGCCCCTTTTTCTAACTGGTCTTCATGAGGTGGGCTTATTCAGTTCTGTGGCTTTGAGGCAACAATCTTAGTGACTGCAGCCATATTAGTTGCGGTGAATATTGGTTGCAACCATCTTTGTAATTGCTTCAGGGACTTGTGGAGCAAAACTAAGAAAAAGAAAAAGGAGCTTGGTTTCAACTGCTGCTCTCTCTCTGTGGGCTAATAGTGAGAGAGCAGCAGTTAAAGCCAAGCCCCTTTTTCTTTTTCTTAGTTTTGCTCAGCAAGTCCCTGAAGCAGTTAACGAAATGCTGGCCACTGTCAGAGAACTGCGGCAGCATTTGACAAGTGGGCTATGTTTAAAGCTAAGTATTTAAGCTTATTTTGGACGTCCATTAAAGGAACTTTTTCTGAAGTAACTGTCTGCAAATAACATTAATAATTACTGGAGTTTTTTTAAGCAAATGATTGAACTTTAGTTGCCCAGAAGATCACAGCATACAATGCGGGTCAGGGCCTGCTGTGATTGATTATACATTTCCTCTTAGGTCTATTCTGCTTTTAGGTTTGAGATATTTCATTAGTGTAGTATATGTTAGCCTAACAGTAAGTGTTTTATGTATACAATGTTGAATTATTGAATTGTTCATGCCAATGTTGTGGCCTTGTTAATAAATCATTCCATTCGGAAGAACTAATGGAGTGGTCATTTCCCACTGACAAAAGGAGGGCGGGAAGGGGAAATGGGTAGAGGAGGAAAATGACAAAGGGAGTAGCCAGTTGACAAATTCCCTTTTTGTGTAAGTTTACTTGATAAGATGTCAGAAGGTGAGATTTAACTCTGCAGTCAAGTATAGGATAATCCTAGCATTTGATGCCATGCCCAAAGCAGTCAACAACATGCATCTTGGAAAATCTGGGGCTCTCTTCTAATGAAAGCTGTTACCCAGTTGTTTCTTGCAGGTTGTTTCTAGTGATGGGTCAGAGTATAGCATCCTGATGCTCAGAATAGAGTAACAGGACAAGATTCCACCAGTGCTCCTTTATCTCAGTGGTCAGTGAAGCAGTGAGGTTTCCAGGGATACCTGTCTCATTGTACTCTGACTCACAAAGCCTTGCAGTTCCTTGTCTTCTCATACTTTCTTAATTCTAATGCAAGGTTGATAAACATGTCCATCAAAAGGATCAGTTAACCCCTCAGGAAAATCCATTGTTACCAGATCAACTTTGACATCCTACCCAGTTTGCTCTGAAGCTGGCACCACTAGGTAGATTTATTCTACAAAGTGGACTCCTTTTACTCACTTTTATGTATGTGATTGGGTGTGTAGTTAATGAGCCGAGCCCCACAAAATTTAGATAGTTCATAGCTGAGTCAATGCTGTGTGTGATATCATAGGAATTTTAATATTGAGTAGCCTAATATAATTATTTAACAGGTGTTAGCCATAGTATGATTAATTAGTATTATCAGGAACAATTAATTGTATAGTTGATGGTTCTTGAGGCGCTGTCAGGAAGGGGTAGATTGACAGAACTGGAAAAGAGATAAAACTGATGTGCATGAAAATAATTTATTTCCTGATCTCTGAAATGTAACTCTACCGTGGTGTTAAAAGCTGAGAGAGAGATTGTGAGAAAATAAGTATTCTTTATTGTAGTAATATAGCAAGAGAGAGAGAGAGTGACTGAAAGATGGTCTACTAGTAGTTATGTTTCTGTTGATACTACATGTGAAGGTATGATAAGTGAGGCATCTTATGATAGCGGTTGTGGTATTATGCCCCTCACCTTTTCTCTGAGGTCTCCAGCAGCACTCCATGCCAAGAAGAATCTGTTTACTTCCTGGAAACCCAGCACTTCTTTATAGCCCTGCAAGAGGGTGCTGGCTGATGTCATCATTTCCTGTCTGGTAGTATATAAGGAAGTTCCTGACTCCCAGCCAGTGCCTTTGCAACAGGTCTCCTACAGTTGTCTCGTGTGTGTGTTGTAGCCTTGTTTCAGTATCCTGTTCCTTTCTGTGTCTTGTTCTAGCCCTAATTCTGTTCTGTGTTCCTTGTTCCTACCCTGCCTCCTGCATTGCTCCAGCCGTGCCTTCAAGTTCCAGCCCTGACTTTCAGTTTCAACCCTGCCTTCAAGCTCCAGCCCTGTCCTCAAGCTCCAGTCCTGTCTTCCAGCTCAAGCCTTGCCTTCAAGCTCCAGTTCTGTCTTCAGATCCAGCCTTGTCTTCAGTCCAGCCTTGCCCGGGTGTCTTGCTCACCAGCAGTCAGGGCCTAGCCAACCTTTGGGTTGGCTAGGTTGCATCAACTCGGCTGTGGCCCAAGGTCTCACCCACCCCGAGCATGACAGATTGCAAAGGCCACGAGCTTGGGTGAGTTACCTACTCTGCAACTGCTCCATCAGATGGCTCTTCAACTCCAGGATCTTGCTCAGGAGGCCCAGCTACAACAGACTCGACTTAAACAGTTACGAAAACCCTTCGTGGGACTGTGCTCATGTCACCTGCTCTGTGAGCTTCACACAGTTTGTCCATTTAACCTTTTTATTTGTAGTCGCATATGCCGAGGTCTAAACTGTATTTAGCCCACAGAGTAAAGAGTGAACATAAGAAAACATCATCCTTAGAAAGGTGTTACCGGATGAAAATAGTTAAGTAAGCTTTGATTTCTGTAAAGAGAATCAATTTGGTTCACATAAATTCAAGGCACAACCACTAGCAAATATAAATAAATTATTTTTTAAAGTGCAAATAAATGATTATATTGCACTCAGAATTTGCTATAACTAGTTAAAAATATTTAAAAGCTAAAATATGTTAAATATAATAAATAGTTAAAATCCCTCCTGGATCCAGTTTTTACACTCTAAAATATTTTTCTTTCTTGTAGAAATTCATAGGATTATTAAAAACTACAAGTAAGTATTGCACATAAACAGTTAACAAGTCTTGCATAATATTTCCTAATAAAATGATACTTAATAATGTAAACCCGCACTATGATGTCATAAGTGCGCTCACTTGAAGGAACAGGCTCTGTAAGATGTCACAGTGTTTTCCCCGCAAAATGATCAGAGCCTTTGCCAAACCAAGGAAATTGTTACAAATCAAAATTTATTTAAACTAATTTCAAATTATTTCAGCATTTCCATTTCTTTCAGGTGTTAACAGAAATTCTATTTCTTTTCTTTAATAGCAATCAATAACAGTTTGGAACTACTTTCAAACAATACATCAGATAAGTATTCACCTTTTTTTTACCTAAAATATTGAACAATAATGTTAAAATTATTTTTTCTATGTAAAGGACTGATTCTTTGTGTTGTTTATTTTGTTTCTTTCCAGGTCTCACAGTCAAGAACCCAAAGGTAAGTATGCATGTAATCTTTTAATTGAATTAAACCTTTTGTCCGAAGCTCGTGCTGGTAAGTACTTAGCTGCAAGACAGCTGCAAACCTTCCTCAGCCTTCTTCTCTTTCTTGCGTTGGAGTTCGCTTTCCCGGTCCAGGTTATTATGGAGTGGATGATACCTGATCTTTAATTAAATAAAAAGGACCAAAAACCCTGACTCCCTGATGAATATAAGCAGAAATTCTAGGAATTTAAGTCAAAACTGGTGGCCAATTCACTAATTTCAAAGTAACAGGTAAGTATTATTCCCTTTCTCTACTCTGATCTCACTGTGTTTCCCTCACTAATAATGAGAAGGCTATTGTTGACTTTAATTGCTCTCTTATAGCCAGATCCACTCACTCTCAAAACCATACACCTTTCTCTCCCTTACACAACCCACGTCTGCAGATTCTTTCACCCTTTAGCACTCAAATCTTCCACACCCCTGCAGCACGCCTGCCATACAGTAACCCCTCTCACTCACTAGCACCCAAGTTCCACTCACCTGCAGCACCACTGACATACAGGTCTGACTCCCTCAGTGACATAAGCTCTTCTCCCACCTTGACACCAAATTCTCCACACACCTGCAGCACCCCTGTCATACAGGTCTGACTCCCTCTGTGACACAAGCTCTTCTCTCACCCTAAACACCCAATTCTCCACACACCTGCAGCACCCCTAGCACACAGGTCTGACTCCCTCAGTGACCCAAGCTCTTCTCTCACTCTAAACTCCCAATTCTCTCACACACCTGAAGCACCCCTAGCATACAGGTCTGTCTCTTCCAGTGACACAAACTCTTCTCCCACATTAAATCTCAAACCTTTCACACACCTGAAGCACCCCTAGCATACAGGTCTGTCTCTTTCAGTGACACAAACTCTTCTCACTCATTAAATCTCAAACCTCTCACACACCTGCAGCACCCCTAGCACACAGGTCTGTCTCTTCCAGTGACACAAGCTCTTCTCTCACCCTAAACACCAATTCTCCACACACCTGCAGCACCCCTAGCACACAGGTCTGACTCCCTCAGTGACACAAGCTCTTCTCACTGTCCTACAGACTCGTCTCCCTTAGCAACAGCATCACAGCTTGGCCATCTGACCCAAACGGACCAATCAGCTGCTGACTTTCAGAATGTCAGCTAACTTTTTCAGTTGAGAATCTAGGCACATTCTCCATCTTGAAATACATTTTTCCCATTAAAGTATATGGGAAAAATGGATTTCTATACAAAATACATAATAAATCACATTATACTCTAACAAAAATTGTACCACCATCCCAGTCACATTTTTCTGAATCCAGTCCACGTTTTCTTTTTGTTAAACCATTAATATACCATTTTAACATATTTTCACCCAAAAACCCCACAAAAGTTTTACCAAAAATTACCAAAATTTCCATATGTATAAAGTCACACGTGCGCTCTCAAACCTCGTCGTCGGAATTTAAAAAAACACTTCCAGAGCAGCGCACGACGCTCCGCACTGGAAAAACCTCAAAAATCCCTTTAAAATTACTTTTAAAAATTTTAAACTACACAACTTATCTAAACAGACCCCCCAGACCCCCCAACCATTAAAATAATAATTTTAAAAAATTTAGGGAAGGCCCAACAACAAAACACCTTAAAAAGCTAAAAATTAAATTAAATTAAATCAAAACAAGGCCATGGGACCTCTTACCTGACCCCTCTAACGTGTACCCTGGAGTCAATCCACTTTCTGAGGGTCCCAGTATCCCTCCGACGCTCCTCTTCTTTTCTTCGGGCCAAAAATCAAAATCGAGGCCCAGGCTTCATTTTTCGGCCTACCGGCGTTTCCCTGCATTCGCGCATGCGCCGAACCAGCACACATGCAGGGAAACAAGCTCGAGGCCGGCCAGTCTCCTCTCCTCCCGGCTCCGATCGCGATCGCGGCATCGCGGTGGCGCGCCAATCGCGCCAGCCGCGATTTCAGCTGCTCCCTCTGCCTCTTCAGTCCCAGGACTTGCTCTGGTCCCGAAATGGGACTCCAGAACATCGGAGCAAGCCTGGGGAACACTGAAAACGCGGCCACCACTCCAAATGGGCCAAAAACAGCCCGAAAATCAGTCAGACCCACACGAGGGTCAGAAGAAAACAGGGCACTTCCCCCCAAAAACCCAAACTACCTTCCAGACTCCGGTAAGCCCTTTTAAAGGGGACACAAATCATTTTTATTAATTTTTTAACCCTTTACAATAACTCCAATTTTCTTTTCTCCTTTAGGAATTACTTTTAAGGTAAGTATTCATTAATGGTATTACAAATCAATTGTATTATTAATAAATAATTAAACTAATTTAATTTCTTCTTTTAGTCAGGTTCTCAGTTCCTTAAGTTAAGTATGAGTAAGCACTCATGTCTCTCTCTCAGTTTGAGTCCAGTTAAATTAATTTTTCCTCAGTACTTAGCTTGAATTTCAGCTTTCTTGACTTTAGGAAAATTTCATCTGTACTGGTTGTCTTTATCTTGATCTTCTTCCTAAACTTATTCTTAAAAAGAAAATAATAGGAACGAATCTGCCTCCCTGCAGTGTGTGTGTCTGCAGATGAGCCTGCCTGTCACAGGAACCTGGACTGAATATTCTAGTATTAATAAAATAAAATAAAATACATTTTTCTCTGTCTGAATTCCTGACTTATTCTAATAACATTTTAATTCCTAACCCTAACTAGGGAGAGAGCAGTTCCTCTTCCAGGAAGTTGCTGAATTTGAGGATCAGAGCTGGTTATACCACTCACGCACACAGTCACACTGGATTCACACAGACCTATGAGGTTTTATTTAAATTAAATCTTTACTTTTCTAATGTCAGATAATTTATTTATCTGTCTAGTTCAGACTTCAGATATTAATCTATTTGTTTTCAATAAATTCTTTAAAATATCTTTACATCTCAGAAGATTTCCTTCAGAAACAACCCACTAAAGGGCTATTAATAAAATGTTTTCCAGCACTTTTCAGAATAATTTTTTAAATAGTATTCTAACTATTCTTTACCTTAGCTACTATCAATTAGTTCAAAGTAAACCTGTGAAGCACAGCTCTTCTCTCTCAGGAGAGAAATTAAAACCTCTGAAATTCAATACAAACCTCTGTATAATCTTAGTACTCTCAGTTAAACTATTCTCCATCACTCTTTTATTATTACACTCAAACTTTCTCATATATTCTTTCCTTTCAGACCTCTCACACAGACACATCAAAACACATCTTATCAAAGTCTTCCATTGCTCTCTCATCAACTGTTACTAGTCAAGTCCCTTACTAAAGCAGTGCAGCCAATCAGAAAGCTCCATTTGAGAACAGATTTCCATATTGACATTCCATTGTACATTTTAGGTTAAAAACAGTATATAAACCCTTTGTTTTTGGACTTAAATTACATAACACAGGTCAGAGCAATGCCCTAACATTTATTCTATAAAAAATTCCATTACAATTGACCCCCAAATAGCCAAACTGGAACATCATAAAATTGGACTAATTTGCATAAAATCTAAGCATATCTAACCCCATAGCATGCAAGTATAAGCTCCCTTTAAAATGCATGCAAACACTTTTAAAATTTATTTTTAATACTTTAAAAACTTTCAGGTGTCAGTGCAGGTCCCCTTTTAAAGATGTTTTTTGAGGGTGGGAGGGGGTTAGTGACCACTGGGGGAATAAAGGGAGGTCATCCCTGATTCTATCCGGTGGTCATCTGGTCATTTCGGGCATCTTTTTGTGCCTTGGTTGTAAGAAAAACATGACCAGGTAAAGTCATCCAAGTGTTCGTCAGGGACATCCTTTTTTCTTTCGATTATGGGTCGAGGACGTCCTAGTGTTAGGCACGCCTAAGTCCTGCCTTCGCTACACCTCCGATATGCCCCCTTGAACTTTGGCCATCCCTGCGACGGAGTGCAGTTGGGGACGTCCAAAATCGGCTTTCGATTACACCAATTTGGACGACCCTGTGAGAAAGACGCACATCTTCCGATTTATGTCGAAAGATGGGTGTCCTTCTCTTTTGAAAATGAGCCCGATAGTAACCTATGGAACTTTGTAAGTTTAAGTGCTTTGAAAATGAGCCTCCATGTCTCTGTATTAGCAAACATATCCAAGTCTTTCTCAAACATCAGGACTTGAAAATCTTGAATCTTTTTACTTACACTACAAACATTTGTGCTCTATGCTTTCCATGAGTTAAATTAATTTAGATGGTTTTCTATATTAACATTACCTTTCCCACTTCTGTCATGTTTTTGCTGGGGGTGACTTTCTCAATTCCATTGCTTTTTATTGTCACCCTCACCCTGTAGGTTAAACCCCTAATTGACTTTGCCCTGATAAGCAAGAACTGATTTGTAAACAATTTTCTAAAACTTGGAAAATGAAGCACTAATCTCTAGACCCAGGACAACAAATTACATACAGCCAGGGGCCATACCCTACAGTATTTGGTAGATAAGTGCACAAAGTTTTAAAGTGACCATTGCTTTTATTGAGAACCAGCTTAGATAGTAGGACATGCCTCTCAAAATGCAAACATTTACAGACAAGATGAGCTATGGAGTTTTGGGCAGTTTGGAGTTTTTGTAACAGCTGTTCCTTGCAACCAGTATAGATTGCATTGAAATAGTCTAATTGTGACAAAACATGTGTCTGCACGAAGAGTCTGATGGTCACAATAGAGAAGAAGAATCTAATTCTCCTCAATTTCTATAAGTTTTTAATGGATTTGGACACAGCATTGGATACTTGTGACTCAAAAGTTAGGTTATGATCAACACAGTACTCTTTTTATAGACTCCATTGGATAAGCAGTGTGGTTGATCGTAAAACTGTCTAAAGGTGTGTGATCAAATTTGTCCCTATTCAATTTTACTTTGAAATCAGATGCCTGAGATGCCATCAGGTCTAAACCTGATTTAACCACTAACAGAATTTCTTGAAAGTCCCATGTAAAAGGAATGTAAATTGTGACATCATCTGCATAAATAAAGAAATGAAACCCTTGTGCCTCCAATGGTCTACCTAAAGGTGCCATCATGACAGTAAATAAAATGGAAGACAGAGGAGAACCCTGAGGTACACCACAGTCAGAAGTCCATGGGTATGAGATAGAACCAGGCAATTTTACCTGATAGGACCTAGCCATTAGGAAACCCTGGAACCACTTAAGGACATCACCGCAGATTCCAAAGTGACCTATCAACTGAAGTAGTATGGCATGGTCAACCATATCAAAAGGGAAAGGGGACTTGATATACTGCCTTTCTGTGGTATTTTGTAACTATATTCAAAGTGGTTTACATATATACAGGTACTTATTTTTTGTACCTGGGGCAATAGAGGGTTAAGTGACTTGCCCACAGTCACAAGGAGCTGCAGTGGAAATCAAACCCAGTTCCCCAGGCTCAAAGTCCGCTGTACTAACCACTCCTCCACTTGACATGTCAAACTGAAACACTAGAACCCTCCATAAGCTAATTTCTTTCCTCAAATTTGTCACAAGAGTGGTTAAAATTATTTCAGAATTGTAACATGGTCTGAATCCTGATTGTTAACTGTGTAAAAGGAAAAAGGTGAAAAGATATTCCATGACTGAATGGCCAACTAAACCTTCCATTACCTTTGTCCATAAGGGGATGGAAGCAACTGGTCTGTAATTAGTAACCACTTGTTGAAGCCAATGAGTTTTTTTTTTTTTTGGGGGGGGGGGTGGGGGTGGGAGTTAGCATAATAGAACCCTTCCCTTCAGGGTAAAGACCATGCGACAGCATATAAGAAATGCTTATTGTAAGGAGATTGATAAAAAGGCTAGGAGCAGCTTGCAGTAGATATTTTGGGTAAACATCTAAGGAGCATTGTGAGGAAGAATATTTTAATAAACAGTACTTAACACTGTCAGATGTGGGCACGTGAAAGGATGACCAAATCATATCAATTTTTGCACCTCCACACAAGGTGGAAGGTTCTCTGAAGTGCTCCCCATGATTACTGTTGAGAGTTGATACATCACATGTGATCTTCAAGATTTTCTGCTCAAAGTGGTAAGATGATCTGCAGAAGTAACTGCTTCATTTATAGCTGATAGATCTTTGGTATGAAAAGACTACCAATCAAATTAAAAAAAAAAGCTTTCTACTGTTCAAGGAATCACCACCCAGGCATTTGCTATAGTAGTTAATTGTTGCTTCCTTTATAACGTGTATAGTGTCTGAGTGCTCTTCTCCACAGTGATCTACTTTCATCTGAGTGAACTTTAGACCATTTCCTCCCATCTCCTTAGCAGTTTTTGGGATGTCTTTTGGATTGAGTTACATTGCTTGCCTATGGCTCCTCCTCAGTACTTTTCTGAGCTTCATAATACTCCAGTGAAGCAAAGGAATTATATAGGGGCAAAGGCTGGGAGGGTGAATAGCTCTCTGACACTGATCTTAGTCTACCTGAGCCTACCGTGACTCATATATTCCTTTCTTTATTTTGCTTTATTTTCTGTGGCAGTGCTGGTAGTAATTGACTCGGAATTGAATAGTCCTGGATACTTCCTTAATTGCAGCTAATTCCTTCTTGAGTTTGTTGATTTCATCTTTCATAGATGATATTTGGAGACATACGGAGCAAGGCACAACATATATTGCATTGAATAAAAGACATGTTGATATACTTAACAAGTGTGAGGTGTACTATGTTAAGGGATATCAATAAGCAGGATTTTCCAATAGAGGGTTTAATGAAGATAATTGTCTCTTGGTTTTCCTATATAGGGAGAGCTAGCCTAGGGCTGGGTAGGAAGGGACTAAACCATCAGAAGGGCAGAAATATAGTAACTAATAGGAACCAGTAGATCTCCAAGTCAGAGGAAAGGAAGTTTTATTTTTGTTTTTGTTTTAAATATAGCATAGATAGAGGCAAAGTCAGCAGATTACAATACATCTATTAAGAAAGAAGGACATATAGGGAAGAGAGCAGTTTAGAGTTTATTAAACAATTCAAAACACAAATTTTAAAATATATAAATTCAAAATCGCTTAAGGCTTGCACTGCTTTTCAGGATTTCCACTTTTTCAGGAAGCAGCCCCTCCCTTAAAGACAGACTCTTACTAGGCATCAGGTACAATGGAAGCCAAATTAATTACATTAAGCCTTAATCAACTCATAAGTACACAAGTGTTGCCATACTGGGACAGTCTGAAGGTCAGCCCAGTAACCTGTTTCCAACAGTGGCCAATCCATGTCACAAGTATCTGGCAAGATCCCAAAACAGTACAATACATTTATGCTCTACGGAATAAGCAGTGGATTTTCCCCAAGTCCATTTTAACAATAGCTTATGGAATTTTCTTTTAGGAAGCTATCCAAACCTTGTTTAAACCCCACTAAGCTAACTGCTTTACCACATTCTCTGGCAATGAATTCCAGATTTAATTACATGTTGAGTGAAGAATTGTTTTCTCTGATTCGTTTTAAATTTACTACTTTGTAGCTTCATTGTGTGACCCTAGTCCTAGTATTTTTGGAAAGAGTAAACAAGTGATTCATGTCTACCCATTCCACTCCACTCATCCTATATAATAAAACGCACCTCCAACATTCTGAAGCTGACTGCATGGCTGAGGCATTCGTGCTCTCTGTAGCCATCTCCTGAATTGACATCACGTACTTCCGGGTTCGTCACAAGCAGAAGTGACCAACCACACGAGGTTTCTCGGCTTCAGAATGTTGGAGGTGCATTCTATTAAATAGGATTGGTCAGTGCCTTGAAGCACAGCCAGAGCTCAGCGTCCTGCTCAGTAACGCTCAGACACCAGAGAGAGAGGGGGGGCTGACACCAGAGAGGGGGGTTTTCTTTGTCACACACACACACTCTCTCTCTCACAGTCAATGTCTTTCTCTCTCTCTCTCACTCTCTTACACTGTCCCTCACACACTCTATGTCTCACACTGTATCACATTCACTCTCTATGTGCCACACAGTCACTCACACACTCTCTTGTTCTCATACACTCAGTCTCACAGAGAGTCTGTGTCTCTCACACACACTCTCTCTCTCTCTCGCACACACTGTATCTGTGAAACACACACTCTCTCTTTCTCTCTCACACTGTGTCTCACATATGCACTTGCACACACTCTCATTCTCACACACACACTCTCTTTCTCACAGACACACTTGCACCCAGACTCGTTCTCTCTCTCACACATACACACACACTCGCACATTCACTCTCTCTCTCTCTCACACACACACAGTCACTCTCACATACACTCTCTCAAACATACACACTCCGAGGAAAACCTTGCTAGCACCCATTTCATTTGTGTCAGAAACGGGCCTTTTTAACTAGTTATTCTATTTACCTCTATCATATCTTCCTTCATCTGACTTTTCTACAAGCTGAAGAGCCCTAGCCATTTCAGCCTTTCCTCTTAGGGAAGTCGTCCCATCCCCTTTATCATTTTCATCGCCTTTCTCTGTATCTTTTCTAATTCCGCTATATCTTTTTTGAGATGCAGTGGCCAGAATTGCACACAATATTTGAGGATCAAAGCCTACTGCACTAGCCACTAGGCTACTCCTCCACTCCATATAATAGCGATTGTACACCTCTCAGAAGGCATCCGATAGGTGGTATAACAAGTAATAAATAAAACTGAAACTTGATGTATTCCAAAGAGCAGAAATATGTCAATTTTACGTCATACTAACATAAGCAATCCTGATCTTCTAAACAGTGCTGCTAGACTCATATGGATCTATGCCAGTGCATGCAAAGATATTTGCACGCACTGCCTCCACTGCATACAAATCTCTCTCATGAATATTCATTATGGATATCCTGAACACCTGACTGGCTGGGGTGCCTCCAGGATCAGGTTTGGGAACCAGTGTTTTATGCACATAAACTACCTAAAATGTGCTTTTATTTGCCATGACTATTGGACAGATGCATAGTCTGAATATTCAGGTATGCTTTGACCATCAAATTCTAGTGACAGCCCTGGTCAAGTTTGCTAGTTTCTGTCAATTTGCATATATATTCAGAGTGCTTTTATTACCATGTTTGAACATTCAAAATTAAACAGAAAAAGACAGATTCCAATTAGCCATCCAATTTTATTAGTAGATCCTGATAATAGATCAAGAAAAAGAAACTGAATTAAAATTATAGCACAATGTGAAAAATTGCAAGTACAATTTAGTCAAGCTTACAATTTAGTACTGGTGGATTGTTTGTTGATTGCAGAGGATACTTGGGTTTACATGAGTGATGTTTTAATTCTCTTCAATAGACTTTTTCATCATGAATTATAAGAAGCCAAGACTGAGCTATAGAACATTTTGATAATTTCTGAACTGAATAGGTATTAAATGACTATCTAAAGATAATTAATGTGGATATATTTTGCTCTTTATATTTGATAGACAGTATGGATGGAATGCATTTTTGCTTGGTTGTGCTCTTTTTTTCATTAAGTATAAACAGACATGTGGTGTAGTGCTAAAATACTGGCAAGAAGATTGCAGTCCCATTCAAGAGATGGCACTTGAAGCAATATGCAGCCTGCCTGGCTAAATCTATTGTTTCTTGGCACTCTGCCTCAGGGCAAGAGCCTAACAACTTGTGAGCCAATACTAAGCTTTCCAAACAGGTGGGCATGAGTCTAGACAGCCAAAATACTGTGTAGATGCATTAGTTATGAGTGCAGAGGGCACGCTTCCCCATTGAACTGCTATCCATCTGGTTTATGTGCATACGATTAAGATGTGTTATCATTGCAACAGTTCTGAGCTGGACTAATTAAAACAAAAATAAATGAGGAAATGTTGTAAGAATCTGCTGAGATGGATACATTTCAAAGGGAGCAAAACATTGCACTATAGTACCCTTGGATTTTTCCTCTGTGGGGTGTCTTTAAATATGAATTCCCAAACCTTGGTCTCAGGACCTATGAGAGTCCTTAAGAGATTATATGGGGAGGGTGGAAGAGGGGGGGGGGGGTTCTTCTTCAGAGATGGTCTTAGTCCTACTTCTTAAGATTGTCTGTGTGATACTGGGAAAAAAAGAGCTAGATTTTATGGCTCCAAAGGTAGCAGCTCTGTCTGAGAGATTGGAACAGGAAAAAAAGGATGCAACCATGCATTGTTAATCAGAGTAGGACTAGTAGTCTAGTTGAAGACAGCTATGTTAGAAGCCAGCTACCGAGAATGAGAAGAAAACTGGGAAAGCCCACCCTGGAAATAATGGATGAGTAGAAAGGTCACACTTTTTAAAAAATATATACTGTATATGAGAGTGCTAAAAATCATCAACCACATGCTGATGCTCCTTGTGTGAAGGTTGGTGATATAAAAAAATGCAAGAACTTTAAAAATAAAGGAAGATCTGCCCTATTGGTCATACCAAATATCCTTATTTTATCTGTTTTATGATCTTTCTGTTATACAATCTACATAAAAACGTCTTTCACTATCCTGTGTGAGAAAAATGATGAGCGATGACACCTTTTGCTCAGGTTTCCATTAATGCACCTTGTTCCTTGTGTGCCTGGATTTTTCTCACAGCTTCAGTTTCTCTTTGTCTCTTTTTTTTTCTCTCTCATCTTTTTACCATTCCTCCACTTCCAGCCTGGTATCTTTTCTTTCTTTCTTTCCCAAGCTTTCATCACCTTTCTCTGATATTGATGTTTTAGGGGCAATTTTCCAAGGGGCCTTTATGGGGTAAATTTATATTGATCTCTGCAAAATCTGCTTTAATGATTTCACCAGGTACTGATGGGCAGTTGCCTGAAATACATGGATATAGATTTCATTTAAAATCCATGTAATATCCCGAGTGAGGATTGCGGGACAGTCAGTGAAATAACACAGCCAGATAAAGGGGATAGAGAATGGCAATTTTCAGTCCGGTAACTGGCTAGGAAACTGCATTAAGAGCTAAAGTGAACCAGGAACTGGTCTGAATATCGACAGGTGTCCAGTTTGTGGTCCGGGTACCTAATATGTATCCTTGACTCTTGTGTCTCAGAGCCCAAGGGCTACGCAAGAGGAAAGAATATATCAGCACCCCTCCAAATATCTATCTATCGATATCTATCTATCTATCTATCTATCTATCTATCTATCTATCTATCTATCTATCTATCTATCTATCTATCTATCTATCTATCTATCTATCTATACAGTGCACTCCATTTAAATGCACATCAGATAAGCCCATGCTCTGTTTCACTGCATGCCATTCTTTGGTCCCGTTTTTGGTGCCATCAATTTCTATGGGGACAAACTTTGGTTTAGCGCAACACTGATAAGTACAAGATTTGCTTACATGCATAGTTTAAGACCGCTCCTCTGCAGGGAAGACTCCGCATAAACGCACGCACAGAATATGGAAGCCGATTGGCGCCTGACAACCAATGAGATTTCAAATTTACCACCCCTTTAACTGCCACAGGCAGAATAAGCGAAAGAATGTTGTTAGAGTGTACACTGGGGTCGTCGTCGTTGTTGCGGCAGAACTGTAAGACTTTAACACTGGCTGAATGAATAGAAGTTCTTTAAAAATTAGAAAACAAACAAAGTCAAGCATCTATTGCTAAAGAATATGGTGTCAATCCCAGTCAAATTTCACATGTCTTGAAGCAGAAAGACCAGCTTCTGGAAGACTGGCAAAACAATACAAATCCACAATGGAAACGAAAACGCGCGGAAAAAGCTGAGGAGGTAGAAGATGCTCTTCTTCTGTGGTTTTCTTGAGTCAGGAGCAGACATTTCCTGTCAGTGGTCACTGCTTATGAAGAAAGCTAACCAGCTAGCTGAAAGTCTTGGACTAACTGAATTCAAAGCCACTGTGGGATAGTTGGAAAGATGGAAGGAGAGGAACAGCATAAAATTAAAGAAACAGCATGGTGAGAAACAAGACGCTGATAACTTTGGTGCTGAAAATTGGGTTGTTTCAGTTCTTCCTACCATCTTGAACGAGTTTGCACCTCGTGACATTTTCAATGTTGACGAAAACGGTCTTTACTGGCGATCGATTCCTGATGGAACACTTGCATTCAAACTTGCCGAAACTACTGGAGGTAAAACGTCAAAGGACTGACTGACGATCCTCCTTTGCTGAAATATGGATGGGAGTGAGAAGTTGGAACCCCTCATCATTGGAAAGAGCAAACAGCCCTGTTGCTTCAAGAAAGTTAAGCGGCTTCCTGTGTCATATGAGGCTAATGCAAATTCATGGATAACTGGGGAAATTTGGAAGCAGTGGTTAAAGAAGATAGACACTAGAATGCAGGCACAAAAGCGTCAGATTTTGCTGCTTTGTGATACTTGTGCTGCACACAAGGATGATGTCAGGTTGTCTAATGTCAAGGTGGTCTTCCTGCCACCAAACACTACCTCTCTGATCCAACCTATGGATCAGGGCATAATAGCCAATTTCAAATAACATTATCGGGCTCTTGTGCTACGTCGTCTGATGAGCGTTATGGATGACCAGACTGGCAAGGATAAACGTGCTGTTGAACTGGCTCGTAATCTATCACTGTTGGATTCCCTACATATGCAGAAAGAAGCCTGGAATCATGTTACACAGGCAACCATTGTGAACTGCTACAAGCAGGCAAGCTTTGTTAAGGATGTGGAGGGGGATGCAGCTGTTGCAAACGTGTCAGATGAACAGGTTATTGACATCCCAGCCGGTGTTACTGAAGAGGAGTTTCATCACTATGTAGCTGTTGATTACGATCTACAAACAGCTGACGACAGCACTGATGTGGAGATATGCGCCTACACACAGGTAACAATGACTGATTATGAAAAAGAGGATGAAATGAGCAGCGAGGTACATGCTGATGAAATTCAACAACCTCCACCTGTCACTTTTGCAAGAGCGCTGGAGAGTCTCAACACTGTGCGGGCCTATCTGGAGGCCACTGGATGTCAGTGCTATGACAGTTTTTACCGTCTGGCAGACATAGTCTATGGAACTCACAGACCCATTAGTGTACAGAGGACTATAACTGATTACTTCAAGTAAGCCTAACGTCAGTTAACGGAGACTGTATACTGTAAGTATAATAAACAGTACTGTACATATGTTTATCAGGTGTCAAGCTTCTTTGGGTCAGAACGATTAAGTGCATGCTCTGGTTAACTGCATGTTTCCAACAGTGGCCAATCCAAGTCACAAGTACCTGGCAAGATCCCAAAAAAGTACAAAACATTTTATGCTGTTCGGAGATGTACGCCCAATTTGCACATACAACTTAATTTATGTGTGTTAATATAGAATTAGGGGGATCCATGTCTGTGCCTTCACTCCTTCGCACTGCCAGACTTTTTCTCTCAGAAGCTGGGTGTCAGGATGGTGCTGGATTTACTGCCTCCTTCCCTAAGGAAGAATTTCGAAACTTGGCCATATCGCAGAGGTTTGAGTCGGGAGAAGCACTGCTGCTTAAAGCTGCTTAAAAGCTAAGTTATACTATATCAGTTATTTTGAAGATTAAATATATCCAAGAAGAATACTATTTAAGGAGAAATATTTGAAAATTTGAAAAAAATTGAAAATTTTGGAGAAAAGCGGGGTTGATCAATGACGAGGAGAACAGCACCATCACTATATTTGAAATATGGTTCTCTGGGTGGTATACGCTGTTGAAAATTCTGAAGATCCCCGTTTACTCAATAATATGGATCTATAAATGAACATTATGAATACACTGTGAGAATATGGATAGAAATGTATAGGCATGTTAGCGTTTAACATGCCTTAAATTTACAGGCACGTTAAAAATGCTAACGCACCTTAGTAAACATAACCCTTTAAGTGCAGTTGATAGAATAGCACTAAGTGCTTTTTATGATGCTGACGGCTATTTATAGAATCTAGTCCTTTATGTATTTCTACGTCATCTTTAGTTAGTATAGAATACAGTGATTAAATTGATAGCAGGTGCGAATAAGTACAATCAGGCAGCTCCACTATTAATAGAATATCATTGGTTACCGATCCCTCATTGTGGTAAGATTTTGGTATTGACCCATTTGGCATTTTACAGGGGAGCTCCTGTTTATCTTTTTCATGTGTTGGTATTTTACTCGTCTGTTGGAACCCTTCAGACCCAGTTGTAGAATCGCCTTTCAGTTCCCATTTAAAAATGCACAATTGGATTGTCCATGGGTGTCTGTATTTTATTATCTGACCCTATCATTATAGAATTCATTGCCTTAATCTCTCTGATCTGAGAAAGGTTTAGATTTTTTAAAAATTAGGATATTTAAAGTGTGGCCTGAAAACATTTTTCTCTGGCTTTTCCAGATGTATAGCTAAGCATTTTTGACACAGTGGTACTGCTATACAATGCCTGGCTGGCATGCAGGCATGGATTGACAATATCACTGTCTAATTTGCTTTTCTGTCTCTGTCTGTCTGTCTCTCTCTCTCTCTCTCATTCTTATGGAGTAAACCTTTGTCCCCACTTTTATTAGTTTATATTATTATAAGTCACTTTGATATACATTGTTTTAATAAACATAAACATAGAAATGAAGGGTTGCTTAGCCCAGCCATGATTTTGTTTGAGGAACTTAAGAATTGGATGGCCAGTGGATTTTCGTGTTTGAATTTAATTTGTTTAACCATAAAGGAAAAGATACCACATTGCTTTTAAGCTTGTATACAAAAATTGATAGGGTCAGATATTTGTGCTTCTAAGTCAGACAGGATTTGTAAATATATATATAAATTGTATTCAGGCAATGAATAAAAACCTGATGGTAGTGGTAAAGGTAAATTGAAGACCTTTTTGTTTCAGGATGCTGATTATTAATCTTTTTATTCCTGTCTTTAAGCCTTCCTGGGTGATAGTGATTGAGTCACTACCAGTATTGATACTAATTTAGGCTGTCTGCCTTACTTTTAGCATTCAACTTCCTTTCTATCTTTTAATTTATATTTGTATTTTAAACAACCGTGAAAGTCATTTAAATAGGTCATTTATCAAACATTTCACAAGACCCCACAATCATTCACAAAGGAAAAATATTCAACATAAAGGACTATTTTACATGCTCATCTTCCAATGTGGTATATATCATTCAGTGTAAAAAATGTAACGAAGGATGCTATATTGGAGAAACAGGCCAGATGCTTAAGACAAGATTCAATCTGCACAGACATCACATGAAAATAGCCGGTGCCAGTCAGGCCTCCACCCCTGTGGGCCAACACTTCACAAGACCAGAACACTGCACCAGTGATTTCACAGTAAGAATACTGAAAGGTAATTTTAAAACAATACAGGAACGTAAGACCTTTGAAATAAGAATGATTGAATATTTTGACACCCAACAAACAGGACTTAATAAGGATCTGGGTTTTCTAACTCATTATAAACATAAAGCTGTATTTCTCTGTTTATTACCCTCCTCTCACCTACCAACACCCATTCTGTTAGAATATCAATGAAATGCTTTGATGTCCCCATGCATACCCCCACCCTCCCACTCTGTCAGACTGTCAAAGTAATGCTTTGATGTTTCTCTCATATATACTATCTGCTACCACATTTGCTTATTTCCGATCTGAGGAAGAAGGGCAACCTTCGAAAGCTAATCAAGAAATGTATTAAGTTATGTCCAATAAAAAAGGTATCATCTTATTTTCTTTTCCATGTTTTATTTTGTTTGATTTCTACTGATAACCTCAAACATTGAATAAACTGGAAAACTGTCAGGAGTTTTTTTTTTAGCTTAGAGAGACAAGGCAGGGTTGCCCCATGCCTACTGCTCTTTTCTAAAATAATGGAACATTTGAATATACCAGGATATCTGAGGCATTAGAGGAGGAAAACAAATCTAGATATAGAAACAGAAAACTGTAGGCAGACAAAGACCATATGGCATATCCAGTCTGCCTATCCATGCCATCTACTCTTTCTATCACTCTCTTACAGTTCTTGTGTACTTGTCCCAAGCTCCCTTGAATTCAGATACTGTTTTCATCTCCATCACTTTCACCAGGAGACCATTCCATGAATTCACCACCCTTTCCATGAAGAAGAATTTCCTCAGGTTTCTTTGGAGTCTATCCCCTTTCACCTTCAATCTATACCCCCTCATTTCCGAGCTTCCTTTCAATTGAAAGAGACTCACCTCCTGTGTATTTATGCCGCATAACTATTTAAATGTATCTATCATATCTCCCCTCTCCCACCTGTCTTTCAAAGTACACATATTGAGATCTTTAAGTCTGTCCCCATATGCTTCATGACGAAGACCACTGACCATTTTAGTAGCCACCCTCTGGACCGACTTCATCTTGTTTATATCTTCTTGAAGGTGCGGTACGGTTTCCAGAATTACACACAGTACTCTAAGTTGGGCCTCACCAGAGACTTATACAGGGGCATCAACACCTCCTTTTTCCTACTGGCCATTTCTCTCCCTATGCACCCAAGCGTCCTTCTAGCTTTCACTCTCACCTTTTTTACCTGTGTGGCCACCTTAAGATCATCACATACAATCACATCGAAGTCCCACTCCTCTTTCATGTACAAAGGTTCTTCACCCCCTAAACTGTACTATTCCCTGGGGTTTTTTGCAGCCCAAATGCACAACCTTGCAGTTTTAGCATTACATCCAAGATGCCTGATTCCAGATCATTCCTCTAGCTTGATTAAGGAAGGAATGATTTTCAGCCAGCACAGTAGCCATATCACCGAAGAACTGAATATTGAGACAGCAATTTACAGACAGGATGGAGTCAGTCCTAAAATGACCAGTGGTCTTTGTCATAAAGTGGTGAATTCTACAAATAGTACCTAAAAAATTGTTGCTGAACCCCCCCCCCCCCCACCACACTAAAATCGTATTCTATAAGTGTTGCCAAAAATTAGGCACAGTTTCTAGAATATTCCTTAACTCCTGGGGGGGGGGGGGGGTCATGTGTAAATGTAGGCACATCCATTTGGAGTAACAAAATTGTGTGCACTATTATTAATGCAAATGCAAATGATAATGACAATGATAATGATAAAACATTCTATAAGAAAGTCAAGATTCCTTTGATCAATACCTACAGACCCAGTCAAAAGGCATCAGTAATATTGTGGCCTGGCCTGATTTGAAGGAACTTTTTAGTAGACTGAAAAATTCACTTCCTGAAAGTGCAGCTGTTGAACACCTTGTTAGCTGTGGTGGATTAAAGACCCACAAGTGCGATCACATGAGTGACAGTAATTTTCAAAATTTAGTTTTACTAAAAGCGAAGTAGATTGAAATGCAGAGCAATAATATTGTTGGGATAAAAATGTTGACAATAGTTGAATTCACTGTAGTTACAGTACTTTTACTTTTTACTCAAAAAGTATTATATTAGGCAGTAACATTTTTACTTTTACTTAAGTTAGGGCCCTGTTTACTAAACCACGCTGTAAGTGTGCTATCGTTTTAGTGCACGCTATTGCTAGAGACACATATAGGAATATATGGGTGTCTCTAGCATTAGCTTATGCTAAATTTTAGCTCACATTAAAAATGCTAGTGCCTCAGTAAACAGAGCCCTAAATTTTTAAATGTGTTCTCTATTGTACTTTTACATATTTATTTATTTAGATTTTGCTCATACCTTTTTCAGTGGTAGCTTAAGGTGAGTTACATTCAGGTACACTGGATATTTCTCTGTCCCAGGAGGGCTCACAATCTAATTTTTATACCTGAGGCAATGGAGGGTTAAGTGACTTGCCCAAGATCACAAGGAGCAGCAGTGGGATTTGAACTGGCCACCTCTGGATTGCAAGACTGGTGCTCTGGCCACTCCTCATGTATTAATGACACATATCAGTACCCACAGAAACCCTTACTCCATATGCATACATGTATACACAGAATGAAAGGCCCTGACCCAGGGACACCTTTGAACTGCATAGTCCAAATCATCTAAATGTACCCTGCACATGGATACTGGCAAATCTGTGAGAGAGCCTGATAGAGGACATGAAATGTTATAGTGCTGCCTTGTGCTGTAACAGCAACAGAGATGTATTTTGAAATGGACACACTGTGCAGGTTAACAACACTGAGTGAAGGAAGTGTTAGCAGAGTCATAGAATGCTCTCATGTGCATTTGAACTATTATCAATGATGCTACACTCTGCAGGAGGTGGAAGTACTGAAGATAGAGGTATGTCATATTCGTAAGAATGTCCCCAGCTGTTCTTTGAGATACAGCGTCAGGTGGCAGCTGAGAGAGGTAAAGGTCAGATCAGACTGGGGGAGTCTGTAAGAGTCTATGGGGTCCTTCTACTAAGGCGCACCAAAAAATGGCCTGCACTGTTGTAGATGCCTGTATTGGACGTGCACAGGTCTTTCAGTGCGCCTGCAAGAAAAGGCTTTTTATGGCCCAAAATGGATGTACAGCAAAATGAAAATTAGTCAATTACTGCCACCCATTGACTTAGTGGTAAGGTCTCATGCGTTAACCGAGCGGTAATCATCTGTGCGCATAAAATGCCAATTACCGCCCGGTTAGCGCCACATGCCGGAAAAGTTTCTGGCACATGTAGTGGATGTGCACCAGAAAATTCTCTGGCATGCATAGTGGGTGCACGCAAAAAATGAAATTACTGCCCGGACCATGTGGTAGCCGGGCAGTAGTTCTGAACTGGCGCATATTGGGCTCATGTAGACGTCTATGTGACTTAGTAAAAGGACCCCTATGTAAACCCCACAATGTTATAGCTGTGCATTGTTCCAATACTGATGGTATGAAGTACAGAGGAACATGGGATATGATCCTGAACAGAGAAGAGTATGCTTTGTCATTGGGGGGGGGGGGGGGGGGGGGGGGGGGAGAGAAACAATGGGAATTAAAGAGTGGGAATAATGTGCTTATCATTATCTAGTCTCTGTATTTTGTGGGTGTATATGCACAAACAGACTTAGTACACATGTCCAATTGTCAGATTGCTGGCACTACCTTCCATTATTTTGTTTTTATTATTATTATTATTAGAATTAAGAGTATTTAGGGTGTTAACCTACACTTACAAAACAACTTCTACCCAGAGGAACCACAGGAGTTAACTTATTCTTTACTTCTCTATCAAATGACTGCTATTTCCAGAAATAAGCACAGTATACGCAAGAGCAGTCCTGAAGCTAAGCAATCTTGAAAATGTTAAAGGCTCCAATTCTTTAGTAATTCTTTTTTTTTTTAACCATGCTTCTACGAATGAAGATTGGTGATTTGCTGCGTTAGCACTGCCATTAAGAACACAGAATGAAAATCTGCAGTGTCTAGACAAATACTTTCTATTCATATTTGCCAGCAAAGATCTCATCCGCTTGACAGCTGGCTCATAGCTTTGGCAAAGCTCGTTTCATCGTAGCTGACTGCCCCTTGTCCAGGCAGGGCTGATGACACCAAGTTACACATAGTTGTTATAATTTGATAGTGCACTGCTGATCTTTGTCCAGTAGTTCAGCTTGCAATGTGAGTTAACAATCAGTCATTTAAAAGCAATTGCTGTGGATGAAATCAACACTACATACACATTTTGACCAGGAAGAATGACAAGCAGAAAGTCTATGTTTGTGAAGGAAGACCCAGCTGTATCCATTTAGGAGCCATGAAATCAAACAACCCAGTTATTCTTTTAAATTTGGACAAGTGTTACAACAAAAATAAGAAATAAGCATTGGGGGGGGGGGGGGGGGAGAGAGCATCATAATTTATAAAACAAGAACATATTCTTTGAAGAATTAGGCCTGGAAATTAGGAAAATAAGGGTTCAATATTCAGCTGGTGGCAATCAGTGTTTTGCTGTCTGCCACTGGCTTTATCTCTGGAAATTCAAGACTGAGCCATATCTGGACTCCAACACTGAATTTCTGGATATACGGAACCAGCAAAACCATAGCTGGTAAGTGTGATATTCAGCACTTAAGTGGCTATAGCAAACTGCATAGAGGACTTCTTTTACAAAGTCGCACTAGTGATTCCTCTACTGCTAATTCCAGACTCCGTTCTTTTTATCTCGCTGTACCTCACGCCTGGAATAGACTTCCCGAGCTTGTACGTCTAGCCCCGTCTTTGGCCGTTTTCAAATCCAGGCTGAAAGCCCACCTCTTTGACGCTGCTTTTGACTCCTAACCACTACTCACTTGCCCTGTACCCTTTTATCCTTTACCTCTTAGTTGTTCTGTCTGTTTGTCTGTCCTATTTAGATTGTGAGCTCTTTGAGCAGGGACTGTCTTTTCGTGTATGATGTACAGCGCTGTGTATGCCTTGTAGCACTATAGAAGTGATAAGAAGTAGTAGTAGCAGTAAATGAGAGGAAGCCCATAGTGTTGTCTTCATCCCTGGAATGTCTTCAAAATAGCCAGTTTTGTGTTGAGCACTAACTGGCCATTTTCATTGGCGCTATCCGGTTAAGTGCTGCTAAATATGCCAGTTAGTCCTGAGCAAGTGATTTAACCAGCCAGGAGCCATTTCTGTCCATTTAAATTGCTGTTATTAAACCCCCTTTATTTATTTGGATTTTGGATCACAAGTAGCAACAGTGGGATTTGAACTGGCCAGCTCTGGATTGCAAGACCAGTGCTCTAACCACTAGGCCACTCCTCTCCACTCTACTCCCTTGAAATTTGGCCATCCCTGTGGGGGGGCAGTTGAGGACGTCCAAAATGTTTGAAAGAAGGACATCCATGCCCTCATTATGCCTCCACTGACACACACATACCTCCCCCCCAGGGACCTGCATACTGCCCCCCACAGGAATGGCCAAATTTCAAGCAAGTAGAGTGGAGAAGACGAGTGGCCTAGTGGTTAGAGCACTGGTCTTGCAATCCAGAGGTGGCTAATTTAAATCCCACTGCTGCTACTTGTGATCCAAACTCCAAATAAATAAAGGGGGTGTCAGAGACATAGCAGGCATGGACATCCTTCTCACAGAAACATCTAGGCATGGATTTCCTTCTCACAAACATCCACATTTTGGACGTCTTCAACTGCCGTCGCACGGATGGAGGCATATCGAAGGACATCTTCAACTGCCGTCGCAGGGACGGAGGCATAGCGAAGGAGGTCCTTCACCCATACTCTAAAAAAAGACAAAAGTTTTAAAAGTTTTTTTTCAGGATGGGAGGTGGTTAGTGACCACTGGGGAATCAGGCGAGATCATCCCCGATTCCCTCCAGTGGTCATCTGGTCATTTAGGGCACATTTTTGTGGCTTGGTCGTAAAAAAAAAGGACTACAAAAAATCAGGAAGAACAAATCTAACAAACCAAGTTAAACCATAAACTCACTATAATAAACTTGGATTCAAAATAATTTATCTTTTTTTTATATATGCACTTTAAAATGCTATAAATATTATAAAGTGTTTTAAATGTGCTCAGACCATACCATTTACACCCATTATATCCCCAAGAGGAATATGTGGTGGTGTCACAATGGAACCATCATTGCACATATAATGTTCCGCCTCCTAATATTTGTGTATGTACATACAGCTGAGCCCAAGTAGATCTTTATCACCAGTGTATGCACATATCTATAATAAATATGTATAGGTCATAAACTACTCACATTAAATACTGTTAGGCTTGAGCTCAAACCTTCGCCCATACATTATGGTGCATTCCATATTACCATCCAATACATAGATAATAGAACATACAATACAACATTTGTTTGAACCTAAAGGAGGTATATGTTAGTTCATGACACCCTGATCTCACTTCCCCCACATATCTTACATAAACCAACCCACAATGCGATATATACATATATTCACACAATTATTTCACTTCCCTTGGGGTATATTGTGCTCATGCTTGTGCTTCGTTAAAATCACATATCATTCATCCATTCCAATCTTGCCATCACAATAACTGCTCCCTTTAACTCTGGCCGAGTTTCAAAAGTCTTCATCAGAAATGGAAAAATACTAATCCTTTAAACCATTTTAAAGGCATCATAAATCCCCTGGGTGGGAAGCCTCTGGAACCCTTCCTCACTCCACGGAGAGCCAAAAACAAGGACCAAGTAAAGTGGGCCAAGTGTTTGTCAGGGACACCCTTCTTTTTTCCATTATCGCTTGCGGATGCCTCTCTGTTAGGCATGCCCCAGTCCCGCCTTCGCTACACCTCCAACACGCCCCCGGGAACTTTGGTTATTCCTGCGACGGGAAGCAGTTGGGGACGCCCAAAATCGGCTTTCAATTATGCCGATTTGGGCGACCCTGAGAGAAGGACGCCCATCTCCCGATTTGTGTCGGAAGATGGGCGTCGTTCCCTTTTGAAAATAAGCTAGATTGGTATTTAAATATATCTAGAATATAAATGCACAGGAAACAGACTTTTTTCAATGATAACTATCTGTGGAACAAGGAGCCATGAAATGAGGGTAAAAAAGGGTAGACTCAGGAGTAATTTATGTTTAAATATTTGTATTAACCACTTGAGTGCAAAAGAGACTGAAATCTTTAACACAGCTTCAAATGTGTAAACACCAAAACAGTATAATATTGTTGATATCATATGCTAAAGCAACAAATGCCCAATAAGGTTTTAGTTATATGAAAAGAGTAGCAAAGAACTTGATTTTCCCTTCTTCTGTTAATACCTGATTTAAGTACATAATTCCTTTAATAGACTATTGTTGAAAGGATGAAGTAGTACAACCAATGAACCAATAGGAGTGGAGAGACTAAAGGTGATTGCTTATGACATTTACAGACCCAGTGCCAGGCCTGCTGTAGAGATTTGTAAAAAGGATATTTTTTTCAATATTCCACACAGCTGATTAGCTCGTACATGCAAAATATAACTAAAGTGAAAAAAAGATCCCAGCTCTACAGACGAATGTGAGACTTGTGTTGCATTACCATACCAGTCATTAACATGTCTCATGCTGCAAATCAATTAAAAATGTTGAATACTTAGTAAACCCAACCCCCCCCCCTTCTCCCTAAGTGTTGACACTTAATCAAAATGAAGTCTATCTCTCTTGCCATTCCATGGATACTTATTTATGGCTTTGACAACATGTCTATCAGTCCTGGCAGAAAGTGTCAATGGAAGCATTTGAAACAGATATAACCACTAAGATACCACTAGAGTGCAATTCTACCCATCAAGGAAAAGGGGAAAGGTCTGCCATACTCACAGTTTTGTTATTGTAGTTGCCATAAGTGGGCTAATTTGAAAACACAGGGAAGATTTACTCCTAGGTATTTAATGGAGCCCTCTGCTCATATTAGAGGAATATCAACAACCCAGTTTCTTTTGACCACTAATTGCAATAGCAAAGCTAGTGACTTTTGCAAATTAAGTACAAAACCCAACAGAAATCCAAAATTGAAAACACAATGCTCAGTATTCTTTTTAACGATACCTGGGGGATTGGTATGGGCCATGAGAATATCATCTGCAAAAGCCAGCACTTTAATGGTAGATGAACCCATTGATATTCCCAAAACCCTGTCATCTTTGAGTACCATTTTGAAAAATGATTCAAGATATATTAGGCATAGCAGGGGTGAAAGAGGGCAGCCCTGCTAGGTGCCCCTCAGTTTAGGAAATATTTACCATGATTGATGCTGTGGGATTGTTATAAAAAACCTTAATGGCTTGAAAAAAAACATTTAACCTCAAATTCTGCAAGGTCCAAAAAAGAGATAATGCCAGCCAACCTTATTAAATGCTTTTCTAGCATCAAAACTAACCAGTGTACCAGGCATGCAGATGTTTTCAGTATGGGCCATTGCTAGTATCACTTTAAAGATGTTAACAACTGATTGGAAGCTTTTAAACAAATCCTATTTTCTCTTCACCAATCAAAGATGGTGACATAGAAATGTAGACATGGAAAAAAATGTATATTTACATTTAGTAAGGAGATGGGTCAGTAAGATTCTAGAAGTTGAGGAGGCTTACCCAGCTTAGGGATCAGTGTAATCAAAGCTTCATTGACTCTGGGAGGAAATGATCCTTTCAAGAGCACATCCAAGTAGTATGATTCCAAAAGGCCACATAATTGGGTAGTTAATGGCATGAAGCCATCTGGACCAGGTGCTGTGTGGTTTTTAACAGCCTTAATAACTTTTAGTATTTAATTTGCATGCAAGAAGCATTAAGCTGAGACAATACTTCTGGTGAAATATGAGGCATGTCCGAATCCTCCAAGTAATCTGAGACCAAGGGGTCACTCTTAATACAGTTGGAGTACATTTGTTTAAAATGGTCTAAAAATACCTTAGCAATGTCTGATGTTTTAATAGTATTTTCACCTCTAGAGTTAGTTAATGCGGGTATAAGACAAGATTCATTTCAGGTTTTCATGACTTCCACAAGTAGCTTGCCAGGTTGATTACCAAATTGAAATTTATATTTATAAAACAGTATTTTTTGTTTGCTTGTGAATTAATGCATTTGAAGCTGGTTGGGTAGCTATAAGTTTTTTCCACAAAACCAAGAAATTATATTCCAACTCTATACTGTGGAATTCATTAAAGTGCATTTGACAATAATAACAACAGTTACCATCTGTATTGATGGTTTTAAAAGTCAACTGTGGAAATAAAATGGTGCCCCAGTTTAAATAAGATGCCAATGTTAGCGTCAAAGATACCGGGTTATCTTCCTCCTATGGAAGCTCAGATGGAACAAAGTTCTTTCTTTCATAAAAATGCTGCCCATTCAAAACAAGTACTTAAACCTGCAGGTTCTATAGACTGAACGTGATGATATCTAATGCTGTTCTTGCTGTACTAGCAGATGATCTTGATTACCACCTCTCAAAGACTTTTTAATCTTCCCTATCACAAAACAGTGAAATTATGAAAACTCATGTTTCATAGTCATACAATGAGCTACTAGCGGAGCACCTGCTTTATTCCTAGTAATGCATGACTTATGTTCATTCATTTTGGTATGTAACTTCCTAATAGTTTTGCCTACATAAAGCTTATGGTGTTTTATTTAAACTGGGGTGCCATTTTGACACTGGGAGATACATGCATGATTGTTTGCAAAGATGTGTAAGCTTTCGGGGAACTGGAGCAATGGGATAGTGACTTTTGAATCCCTCGATGCAGATGGTCACTGTTATTATTGTCAAAAGCATTTAAATTAATTCCACAATATAGGGTTGGACTATAAATATAGGCTTGTTCAGCTGGTCTATATCATTTCTCTAGCATTTATATCCCTTGTGAAAAACATTTTGGTCTTGACACAGTATATGCAATTATATCACCATAGAATACTATCTTTATTGTTTTCCCCCAAAAGTAAGGGTTCCATATTATGTTGGGAGTTAAATTCCACATACTCAGATCACTTTCTCAGGCCCCAGCTGAATATTGACCAGAACCCACATAAGTATTTTCAGGTGCCTCTGCCCCTCTGATATACCACCTTGATCCTGACCCTCCTCCCTTCCCCTGAAAATAAATCAAGTGTCCACTCCTTCCTGCTCATTATCAGGGCCGTGCCGATGCGGTAAGCGGGGTAAGCGCCGCAGGGGGGCGCCCACCTCTGGAGGGCGCCGCCGCGGTGCTTACTCTCGCCCCGCGAGGCCTTTAAATCTTTTTACCTGGTCGCAGCAGCGTCAGTGAAATCGCTGCCGACGTCTCCCTTCCCTTGCACTCATTGGTTCTCTCAGTGTCCCGCCTTCTTCTGACGTCAGAAGAAGGCGGACACTGACGCGAAGGGAAGGTAAACGTCGGCAGCGCTCCGCTTTCACTGATGCTCATAGGCGCCCCGTATAAGAGGCTTGGGGAGGCTAAGCCTCCCCAGCCGTGACCTTTCCCGCCCATGCTGCATTGCCCCCCCCCCCCCACCAAACGTAGCCACTTTCCCTCCAGGCCCGAGGCCCGCTCATCCAGACCTGCCAAGTCCGGAGTCTCCCGCACTCACGAGTCTGGGCCGGCAAAGTGGGAAAGTCTCCTCTTCAGCGCGAGTCGCGCGATAAAACAAAAAAAGAAGCAAGAGCGGGGCCGTGGCAGCCTTCAAGCATGGGCTGTCTGCGCTGCAGCCGCTCCTCTCTCTGCCCCTGGAGGAGCAGGAAGGAAGTTGACATCGACTTCCTGCTCTGCTCCGGGGACAGAGAGGAGCGGCTGCAGTGCCGATAGCCCATGCTGAAAGCTGCTATGGTACAGCCCCGCGCTTGTTCCAGCAGCCAACTGTTGCTCCTGGGGGCTCCAAAACGGTTGAAGCTGCGTGTGGTGTCAGTCCTCCCAGCTGATTCCTGCACTTTGGGTGCGTGTAACGCGTGCTACCTTTTTTTTTTTTGTCTGGACTCGGGGCGCTGCTGCTGCTGAAGAGGAGAAGCAGCAGCAGTGGCCAACAAATTAATACCGGGTGGAAGGGGGAGCGAGAGGCACTAGGCAGGTATAATGGAGAGAGTGGGAAGATGGGGAGAGAAGGAGGGGACATGGAGAAGGGCTGGAGTCCTGGAGAAAGGGAGAAGCTGCTTAAAATGAGGAGAAAATGGGAGGGGGGTGAAAGAGGGAAGACACTGGAAGGGAGAGAGAAACTAACATGAGGAGAAACATTGAAGGATGGGGAGAGAGAGGGGGGCATGATGAATGGAAAAGGGTAGAGAGAGAGACACTGGATGGAAAAGGGGATAGAGAGAGAGAGAGAGACACTGGATGGAAGGATTGGGAGAGAGGGGGGTAGATGTTGGATGGCAGGATCGGGAGAGGGGGTAGACGAATGGAAGGACATGGAGAGAAAGAGGGAAGAGGAAGACAGAAGGATGGGGAGATAAAGAGGGAAAACGGATGGAAGGATGAGGAGAGGGGGGATAGACGGGACGGGAGAGAAGAGAAATCACTGGACTGGACATGTAGGGGAGGGCAGGGGAGGGAGGAGAATTGCTAGATATGGAAGGATAGAGGGGTCAGAGGAGAGAGATTTGCTAGATGGATGGATGGAAGAACCGGGGAGAAAGGAGATTTGCTAGATATGGATGGAGGACAGGGGAGGGAGGAGAGTTGCTGGACACGGATGGATGGATGAATGGAGGGGAGGGGAGGGGAGTGAGGAGAAATGCTGAATATGGATGGAGGGGAAACTGCTGAATTTAAGGACTGGATTGAAACGCCTTGAGGGCAGATGCTGCAACTGGAGGAAGGATAGGGACAGGGTGCCACAGATGGTAGACAGAACGCATAAGGACACAGGAGGATGGTGGACATGGTGAGTGAAAGAATATCAAATGGAAAGAAGACACCATAAAACAGACGACACTGGGACCAAAGCGAATAGAAAAACTAAATGCTCAGAAAACAAAGGTAGAAAAAAGTATTTTATTCAGAATGTATTAATTGGAATATGTCAGCTTTTGGAAATGTGCATCTGTGATATTTTGCACGTAAGTTTCAATTTCTCTAGTATTGCTGCATGCCAAGTCTGACTTCTTGAGGTAATTTTCCAATTCATAATTTTGCCTTCATATCTTTTGATTTCTAGTTCCTTTTGTCATATCTGTTGTCATGTGTTTTTCATGTGTGATCAAGGTGCAGTATTCTGCTAGCGTGTACTATTTGCAGCCCTTTTGGTTTTGGTTTTTTCACTAGGTAGTGTATTGGTGTTTTAGAGCCTGGTGTAATTACAGTGCTGCTTTTCCACGCATAAGATTGTAGCTCGTCCTGTCCTTGGAATTAGTGCTGTTATGATTTGGTAAGTTTCTGAGTGTGTTTTTGCACAAGTTTGTGTATAGTGTTTTGCAGTGGAAAGATTGTGTGTTGGCCGTACTAAGGTGACATCAACACTTTAAATTCATTTTAGTTTGTCATAACATCAGACATAGTTTTATAATATTTTGGAGGATCTGATGTTGAATTGTTAAAGGTATTAATTGTGACTATTTTACTTTTATTTATTTTTCCTGTGTGTTGTCGGACAATTATGGATGTAAGCCCCGCCCCCTGGTACCACCCATAACCCCGCCCCCTTTAGCCTCCCCAAACAGTTGGGCCACCGACCGCCTATGCTGACGCTGCTGCGACCTCTTCGTTGCCGTCGCGTCGTCCCACCCCCCACTTCACGCGATTTGCGAACCGCGCTGCCGCTTAGCACTGCTTAAAAAAAAATTTACACGTCAGCAGGAACAGGCTGCTTCAGCCAATCCCAGGAGCCTTCCTTCAGCCCTCAGGGGCGGAACACGCTGAAGGAAGGCCCCTGGGATTGGCTGAAGCAGCCTGTTCCTGCTGACGTGTAATTTTTTTTTTTTAAGCAGTGCTAAGAAGCGGTTCGCGAATCGTGTGAAGGGAGAAGACAATTTGCTGGAAATGGAAGGGAGGGGAGAGAGAGGAGGATTGCTGGCTATGGATGGAGGAGGGAAGGGCAGAGAGGGACAAGGATGGACATGGGGGCCCAGGGAGAGGACAATTTGCTGGAAATGGAGGGAGGGGAGAGAGAGGAGGATTGATGGCTATGGATGGAGGAGGGAAGGGCAGAGAGGGACAAGGATGGACATGGGGGCCCAGGAAGAGGACAATTTGCTGGAAATGGAGGGGAGAGAGGAGGATTGCTGGCTATGGATGGAGGAGGGAAGGGCAGAGAGGGACAAGAATGGACATGGATGGGAGGGCAGGACCCAGGGAGAGAGGAGAAATGGATATAGAGCAAGAAATGAAGAAGAAAGGAGAAAAGTAAAGAAATAAATGGAAAGGAAGCCCTGGAAATGGAGTTAAGAGGACAGATAGCAGCAGACTCAGATACTGGCCAGCATGATCGGAAAAAGAAAGTCACCAGACAACAAAGGTAGAAAAAAATCATTTTATTTTCATTTTAGCGTTTGGAATATGTCTACTTTGAGAATTTACATCTGCTATCTTATTTTGCAATGTATAGCAATTTGTTTCTAAGAATATTGCTGACAATTCCTGTCAGTGTAGCAAGTGGTGAGCGATCATTTTCACCGGGGGGGGGGGGGGCGTGATCATTTTCACCGGGGGGGGGGCGCCAACTGATAGTCTGCAGGGGGGCGCCAGAGACCCTAGGCACGGCCCTGCTCATTATGAGTCCTGCCACAAAATGGCCGCACAACCCCTAGCAACAGTCTCATGGTACTTCAAGGTTGCATACCAAGGGGACAGGGAAAATGATGTGTTTTCCACTGAGATAATAAAATATACTGTAGAAAGGTGGCCTGAGTTTGAGATGAAGATGTGTTCTCCTTCAGGCCCCATAGGGTAAGTGAGTGTGCTTATTCTCAAAATCTCATCCTCTACATGCAATTAATTGTACCATATTTTACCAGTTTCTCAGATTCAATAATATCATATTTGTCCAATACACTGCAATTAAACTGTTATTTGTTTAAAAAAAAAGATATGATCATATGACACCACTGTTTATTTCAGAACACTGGCTCCCGGCCTCCTTTTGATTTCCTTTAATACTCAACCATTGTGCATCAGATCAAGCACTCTGTTCTCCCATCATTTCTGTCAAGCCTCCTTGTTCCCAAACCTGGTCCTGGAGGCACTCCAGCCAGTCATTCAGTATATCCGTAACAAAAATTCATGAGAGAGATTTGCATGTAGTGGAGGTAGTGCATGCAAATCTCTCTCATGAATATTCATTGTGGGTATCCTGAAAACCTGACTGGCTGGGGTGACTCCAGGACCAGGTTTGGGAACCACTGACCTAACATTTGCACACTTGCTTTAGTGTTGTTGCATCCATTCTGTGCAATGGTCTTCCTCTTTCCCTTAAGACCAAGCCTTCCCTTAAAACACTCAACAGCTGCCTTAAAGCGCATTTATTTTCTCAAGCTTTTCCGCAACCCTGACTCCCTTTTTTACAAAATGTTGCCTACTTTGGAATGCTTTCTCCCTTTTCTCTACCCATTCCTCTGTCTCTCCTGACACCTCTTAAGAGATTGTAATGCTCCACTTCCCCTTCATGTTTCCCTTCACTTATCTCACTTTTCCTTTCTATTCCCTCTGTGCTTGTCTAATTGTTCCCAGTCTCCCCCCTCTTTAATTGTTATTCTTGATATCGTAAACCACTTAGATGGCTTTGCACATATTAGTGATGTATCATATAATGTTGAACTTGAACATCTTAGTGGCCATCCTCTACATGGCAAACTATTGGCACCACTTAGGCCAAGATACCAGATCAGTAAAGTTGAAAACGGCTGAGAGTTGACTTTTGTCATCTTGATGAATTGAGGGGCTCACAACAGACTAAACCAGTTCTGAGGTTCAAACTTCTGTCATGATATTAAATTCCACATGATTATATATGTGTGATTTAGGTATTTCTAGGCCCCATCCCTGATAGACTCAACCAAACAGTCTGAACAGGAAGGTAAATTTCATTATTTCCCAGAGTGCCCTCTAGTGAGACCTAATTTTTCCTAGCAACTCCTCATAGTACATACGTGTGTGTGTGTGTGTATCAAATCCGACTATTTATATACATCAAATAAACAGGTAGTTCTAGTCTGACTACACTGCCAGCAACACAGTCTCAATGCAACTAATGATTCTGTTTTTATTTTTAATACAGTATAATATTGCTGGCATTGTGTATCAAGTAGACATGATAACAGCTGCAGCTGTCAGTGTGTTTTAGTAGTAACACACAGTCTATATAATAAGCAGGCCATTCTAGCATGCTCAGTGTTAGAGGGTCACAAATCACACAGGACAAACTTCCTTGATTTTATTTGCCTCATCTGTTATAGTTGAAGAGAGAGTTAAAATGCCATCAGGCACAGAAGCAAACACTGACACTTTAACAGCCACATTAGTTATTTAGAACAGTAATGTTAGCAGTTAGCAAAATGAGCTTCCCCAGAGGAGCCCAAAAATGGGGAACAGATGGATTGCAAGGAGTTCATACTAAATAAGGGCAAATCAGAGACACATCCCACACTACATACCACTACACTCCTTCATGGCATTTAGGGTGATGTGATGACTCACCGAGTCATCTGTTATAGAGGCAAAATTGGAAGTAGAGATGGAGACGCACTACAAATGTGAATAGTGGCAGATATCTGAGATGAAAACTCGTTCTGGTGGAGAAGTACAGAAGAATACATTTAGTGGCAAGAATTTAAAAAAAAAATGGTAAGGGAGTTCATCAAAGTCTGGAGTAAACAAAGAATCCCTGGAGATATCCCTGGTGACCTTCATAAAGTGGCTGTTGATACCAAAAAGCTATGGTATGATTCCAAGAGAGAGGAGGAGCCTGAGTATTGCTTTAAGCATTAGTTTAATAAGAGAAAACAAAATTTAAGACTTCAAATGTTCTATTAGCAGAAATGGTGAACCCCTATGGTGAATTTTAGGCATGCTTGAGACAGACATGGAGGTCAATGATGGAAAACAAGTTAAGTGGGCAGGTAAAGCAAATAGAGAATGGGGACTGATGTTGAGTTGTGTATTGAAATTTATATGTGTATTTGCACAAAGTATATTTATTTTAAAATGTATTTTAAAACACTTCTATACTACTTAAGTGAAAACAGCTGAGCTAAGTAGTACACAAAATCAAACATATAAACGGCGAGTGACCGTACTCACTCGCAAATGCGCAGTACAGACTTCCCTCTCTGCCCCGCCCCCGCTTCAATACGTGATGATGGGGGCGGGACAGAGAGGGAAGTCTCTACTGACATGCTGCAGACGTCGGAACCGCTCCCCCCCTCCCCTGGAGTCGCCGCCGCCCCTCCATCTGGCCCGAGCACTGTGAACTTACATCAGCACGTAGCAGCAGGCACATCAGCAAAGCTGCCGTTGGGCTTCCTTCTCTGCCTTTGTCCCGCCCTCGCCGACGTTATGTCACACGAGAGCGGGACACAGGCAGAGAAGGAAGCCTGGGTAAATACTTGCAGGAAAAGCATTGACAAGTTGCTAAAGTAAAGCAAAATATCAGGCAAAGCAGAAATGTTGAAAAAACAACTTCAAGGGATCAATCCAAGACAAGAGATAAGGTGCTCCAAAAAACTTTATTGAGGACCCAACACGGTCCGTGTTTCGGTTTTAGAAAAAACCTTCATCAGGGGTCTATAACATAACAACAAAGATATATAAAATAAAATAACAAATCACATATATAATAAAAAATATAAAAATATATGTAAAAAAGGGTACAACAATAATATTTTGTTAATATATATGATTATATGTAAGTATATTTGATTTATATTAGGGATGATTAATATATTTTTAACATTTCTAATATTTTTATCATAATATTTAATATCATTATGTTTTTTTAAAAATTGATTGTCAGACATGTGATTCGATTTGTTCACAATTTCCTCCTTTTTTACATATATTTTTATATTTTTTATTATATATGTGATTTGTTATTTTATTTTATATATCTTTGTTGTTATGTTATAGACCCCTGATGAAGGTTTTTTCTAAAACCGAAACACGGACCGTGTTGGGTCCTCAATAAAGTTTTTTGGAGCACCTTATCTCTTGTCTTGGATTGATCCCTTGAAGTTGTTTTTCCACTTGTTTCTTTCGTTGTTGGACTTCTGTGGAAATTTTTGGACCTTTTTTGATAAAAGCAGAAATGTTTACAGAATGGCAGAAGTGTGCAGTGTCTATGCAAACCATTAGTAAATTTCCAGTCACTATTCAGCTAGAAATGATTTGCATTTTTTTCAAATACTGACTACCACAGGGAGAATTAGCCCCAGATAAGTGTAGGCACCAGCACTGAATATCTGGAGCTAATTTCATATGTGCTAGTTGCCGGAGCTAATGCAGGTCTCGACCAATATTCAGTTGGAATCAGCATAAGATAGTTATGTGGGACTTGACTGAATATCGGCCAGTACATGCATAAGGGATGCAGGTGCCCTCTGTGCCTCTGATTATGATCCCCCTCCCTACCATCCCTTGGAATATCCTAAAGCTCCCCTCTAATCCAAGCCAGAAGCATATCATCCCCCCCAATTTCAATCCCCTTTTTAGAAGTATATTTCCCCCTTCTAATCCCTTTCCTCCTCCCAATGAGGCAAAATTCCCCTTCCATCCCATCTCACCCACAACAGCACATAGTCAACCTTCACCCATCTCCCTATAAGGCAAGATCCCCCCTCCCATTCCACACTCTCCAATATGACAAGATCCCCCCCCCCCCTTTTTCAGGTCTATACCCACCTCCTGCATCCCACTGATGATAATTCCCCAGGGCCTACTGAAAGTCTCTGGAGGTCCAGTGGGGCAATGGGGGCAGGAATGAATTGGCCTCTGGTACTCAATATTAGTCAGTACCCAGTTAATTTCTGGGATAAGCAGCATAAAATGTACTGTATTGTTTTGGAATCTTGCCAGGTACTTGTGACCTGGATTGGCCATTGTTGGAAACAGGATACTGGGCTTGATGGACCTTCGGTCTGTCCCAGTATGGCAATACTTTTGTACTTATGTAATGGCCTGAAGTGTTCACAGGATCTCCTCCTCTGATTCTCCTGAATTTACTTTTCTCTTCCCTCCTTCACACCCTCCCTCGCTCCAAAGAGGATTATGATCCGCCAGCCAGACACCTATAGAACTACTCCCACCCCCATAGCTCTCCCAGGGCTATTTTTAGTATCATTGGTGGTATAGGGGCCCAACAGATGATATGTGTCCCCTCATGGCTCCTGCCTGAAAATGGCCTGCTGTGATCTACTTTTAAAGTGTGTCTACTTTTATTCTATATGGAGATCATTGCCACCCAAAGGTCTCTTGAATGATCCATATTCTATAAAGGAAAGTAGGTGCTTACTTTACTTTATAAAATACCAGTGCAATCAGATATACACAAAGGTATGCGCTTAAACATGAGAACTTATACCAGCCATAGAGCTGGCATTAGTGTGCGAGCCTATGTTCTCAATATATTTATTTTTATTTAATTATTTAAAATGTTTATAGCCCACACAATCACAACATTCTAGGTAGATTACACTAATATATGGGTAATAATAATATGTGTAATTTATAGTATACTATAAGACATGGGTAATTTTCAGGCTCATTTTCGAAAGAGAAGGACGCCCATCTTTCGACACAAATTGGAAGATGGGCACCCTTCTCACAGGGTAGTCCAAATCAGTAAAATTGAAAGCCAATTTTGGGCGTCTCCAACTGCTTTCCGTCGCAGGGATGGCCAAAGTTCAATGGGGCGTATCGTAGGTGTAGCGAAGGCGGGACTTGGGCATGCCTAACACATGGACGTCCTCGACCCATAATGGAAAAAAAAAGGGTGTCCCTGACGAGCACTTGGACGACTTTACCTGGTCGTGTTTTTCTTATGACCAAGCCTCAAAAAGGTATCTGAACTGACCAGATGGCCACCGGATAGAATTGGGGATGACCTCCCCTTACTCCCCCAGTGGTCACCAACCCCCTCCCACCCTCAAAAACATTTTTTAAAATATTTCTTGCTAACCTCTATGTCAGCCTCAAATGTCATACTCAGGTCCATGACAGCAGTATGCAAGTACCTGGAGCAGTTTTAATGGGTACAGTGCACTTCAGGCAGGTGGACCCAAGCCCATCCCCCCTACCTGTTACGTTTGTGGAGGAAACAGCGAGCCCTCCAAAACCCACCAGAAACCCACTGTACCCACATCTAGGTGCCTCCTTCACCCGTAAGGGCTATGGTAGTGGTGTACATTTGGGGGTAGTGGGTTTTGCGGGGGTTGGGGGGCTCAGCACACAAGGTAAGGGAGCTATGTTCCTGGGAGCAATTTCTGAAGTCCACTGCAGTGCCCCCTAGGGTGCCCGCTTGGTGTCCTGGCATGTCAGGAGGACCAGTGCACTACAAATACTGGCTCCTCCCACGACCAAAGGGCTTGCATTTGGTTGTTTTTGAGTTGGGCGTCCTTGGTTTCCATTACCGCCAAAAATCAGAAATGACCAAGTCTAGGGATGCCACAAAAAACCTTATAAGAATAGAAATATTTTTATGCAAATTAATTATTATTTATTGTTATCTCGCTATCATTTGTCTAGTACAAATGAGATTATAAACCTACAATCTTATATAGCATGATTTTATCTTCAATACAATATTATATTTCTCCTAAGTTATTCCACTCTCAGAGTTCATGCAATGCAAAGTCCATTCCAATTGTATCCATGTTCTTCCAGAAGTCAAAATATAAGATGATTATTTGATTTAACTTGAAGCTATCACAATTTCTTCAGTTCCTTATATAGTCAATAAAAATCCTTTCTTTCAGCTCTACACAGTGCTGTGTTTCTCCATCGGCACCAATCTAGGGTTGACCATCTCTAAGGATGACCTAAATTTCAAGATTTGGGTGTCCCCGACCGTATTATCAAAACGAAAGATGGACGTCCATCTTTTTCAATAATACGGGTTTCCCCGCCCCTCCATCAGTACGTTTTGTAAGGACATCCTCAACAAAACTTGGGCGTCCCTTTCGATAATGCCCCTCTTTGTGTCCTTCCTATGCTCTGCCAAATTCTGCCCATGTGCATGCCCACCTGCAAACTGTGCACTATGAGAGAGATGTGTGGTTATAAAATACCACTTAGGTGCATAAATCCAGCCCTTACATGCATATGTGCAAACATCAGCAAATATATATTATTTTTATTTATTTATCTTAAAATTTATACACTGCCTAAAACTGAGTGGCTTCCAATAAAGCATACATAAAATAACAAACAAACAAAAACATATATATTCAGTTATAACTCAGACAGACAGAAAAGCATTATCGTACACACCTGAGAACACTTATAAAAATGCTAGTGTTTTTGCATTTTCTTGTTTCATAATAAAAGGGAATACACTTGCCTTTGTTACAACATAATGGATCTTATTCAAATCTGGTACAGACACACACCTTTCAGTATTAGATCTTAATTGATGTGGTGCCTTATAAAATTGATGGGATAAAACAGATCCCAGATGAATTCAAAAAATTCATTTCTGTATTGAAGACTTTACCTGAAGAGGTCCATGTTTTACCCAACAAGGGCTGCCTCCGAGGTATATAACTAAAACCACTAATCAAATCATATAATTAACATATGGCACATAAAAGATCAACAAATCAACAAAACATGTAAGGTCCAGGCAAAGTTTTATGTGCACTAACAGCAAGCACAATTACAAAAAGTAAATGTGTCCATGTATATAAGCACTACAATCCTAAAATCATATGTACTCGACATTGATTTCTGTTTGGCTATCATACGTTAAGTAGGAGAAACAAGACTTCATAACTTGTCACTGAAATGACAGGCGGGCATCCAAAAAGACACTGAAATATTTTATGTGCTGTCGTACATGTTCCATCACATCACTTAACATACAGCTTACATCTGGTAAAGGATTCATTTTGTTGCCAGTTATCACTATTTCAATTTTCATCAAATTCAACAGTAATTTATTATTGTCCATCCACACCCCAGTACATGCTACTATCCTGAACATTTAATTGTCTAACTGGTGCATACATTGTGGAGGAGTGGCCTAGTGGTTACAGCACTGGTCTTGCAATCCAGAGGTGGCCAGTTCAAATCCTACTGTTGCTCCTTGTGATCTTGGGCAAGCCACTTAACCCTCCATTGCCTCAAGTACACACTTAGATTGTGAGCCCTCCTGGGACAGAGAAATATCCAGAGTACCTGAATGTAACTCACCTGGAGCTACTACTGAAAAAGGTGTGAGCAAAATCTAAATACATATAAAAGGCACTCTTAGTTGGGGGCTGTTTATAGAATAGCACATAGCTCTGAGATCCATGCTCAATTTTGGGTGTGAGGATTTACACCAAATTCTATAATAGTTTGTGCATCTGTGATCTGTTTGAACGTTGTGTTCTTGGATCAATGAAATGAAGAACTGATATCATTGCATGTGATGTTCAAGTGGCACAAAGAATTGTTGTCATTGTATGCTTTAATGGAAATCGGTATTTGTTTGGACTTATGTACATGTATGCATATTTTAAAGGGGCATTCTCTTAGGGAATGTGGTTGGTAATATTTTTTTGGATATTTTTGTAATAAAATTTTGTATATTTTTGATATGGAATTTTGAAATGAGTACATTTTATATTTGATTAATTACTTAAGTTCTCTATTTTGTTTTAGCCCCTGTTTACTAAGCCATGCTAGCGGCTGCCATGTGGCAATGCCAACATAGTCCATTCAAAGTGAATGGGCTGTATTGGCATTAGTGCACCACAGCCATTGGTGTGGCTTAGTAAATGGGGGGGGGGGGGGGGGTAATTTTAAACAGGCACCATTTTGGTTTCATTCTTTGGAGACAAGTGGGTTTGCTCTTTCGTGGGCAAATCAAGAGGATATGCCAAGAAGACTACATTACATTGTTGATTCACTGTTGTGGCAGAGTGGTGACACACAGTTTCTATTTTCAGGTGGGATCAGTGCTACTTCATTTCACCATTATTCAAGTATAAATACCGCTATTCTACTGGTTGACATTGATAAAAATTATGCATGGAGAGTTTTATAATGGAGGTCTTTGGCCAATGATTGAATGTGTCAAAATGATGGCAACGAGTTAGTCCGTTTTGAAATTTAGGACATGTGAGTTGCCTACCTAAAGCTTCTACTACGTCTTTTCCTCCATTTTCCATATTTTCATGTTTACTAATGAATCTACACTATCCACAGTGTGATTGGGTTTTTACAACAATATTTTTTGTGTGGATAGTTTTTCCGTTATTAGTTGAAGTATTAAGAACTTTTATAGAATCATCTTCATAGAAAGCATTCTTAAACCCTTAGCACATAAGACTAGGACTTAATGTAAAGTAATTGCATTCATTATTGTACATTGCTTTATGCCTTTGCAATAAATGGTACATTAAGTAAATAAATGGAATGGAAATGGAAAAGAAACAGCTTCACTCGATACCTCAGTTACCACCTAACACTCTGTCAATCACAATGTAATAGATGTGGATGCCTGGAATGCTCTCTGAGTGCAAGTAGTAGAGACAAAAATGGTAATAGAATTAAAAAAGGCACAAGATAAACACAAAGGATCCCCAAGTAAAATACGATGGAAACCAAGCACAGAGCATTTCCGTTGAAAATTTTGTACCATTTTGATAGAATACAAGTAGTGGTAAAAATAAATAAACAATAATATTAATAATAGCTCATATGTACATTTTTAAGCAGCTATATAAATTTGTTCATCCATATTTCCACTTTTAAACCAATTGCTGTGTGGCCAAGGCATTTTCTTCTTTGCTTTGTTTCTGTACTCTGCATTGTGTCCCAGTAGTTAGAATTACTTTTCCCTGTGCACATCACGACGTGTTTGTCCATATTAATTTCATATACCATTTAGAAGCTCACTTACCTAGTCTGGTGAAATCTGTCTGCAGTTTCTGACAGTTCACTTGTATTTCAAAGACTTTGAAAAATATTGCCATTTGAAAATCACCTCATGTGTTTCTCCTTTTTCTAGATAATTTCTGTAGTCAGGTTCTTCAGTCTCATCCCATGTGGCTTTATGCACAGACCTCATGCTATTGTTTTCAGTCTTTCTCTGGATTACCTCAAGCATTTTGTGTGAAAGGGGTGAGGAGGGCACACATTACTACCTTAGACAGAGCAAGGCTCACATTTTAGAGATAGAGCTAATTATCTATTAAAGCCATTTTAATGCAATTTAGCAAATAGAACCTTTAATTTGCATATTGTTTTAAGGTGTCTGAGTCTATCATAATAAAGGAATATGCAAATTAATGGACCAGACCTGCCTTTTTCACTGTCTCACTATGGGGACTCTTTATCATATACAATCTGGCCTCTGCCAACATTCTGAGGTTAGACTTTCTGTGGGGATTTTCACCTCATATATATTCATTAATATCCCTGCGAAAAGTCCTCACTGTCCGCACACTGGTAGATCTCAAGCTGATATGAATGTGTGTGTCCCACACAGGGCTAGATTTAAGATTCTCGCAGGACCAGAGGTAGGGTAGGGTAGTACAGAATGCACAGTACATAAGTATTGCCATACTGGGACAGCATCCTGTTTCCAACAGTGGCCAATCCAGGTCACAAATACCTGGCAAGGTCCCAAAAAAAATACTAAAGATTTTATACTGTTTATCCCAGAAATAGTGGATTTTCCCCAAGTCCAATTTAATAATGGTCTATGGACTTTTCCTTTAGGAAGCCGTCCAAACCTTTTTTAAACTCTGCTAAGCTAACCACCTTTGCCACATTTCCCTTTGAAGCTACATCAGCATATGGCCCTAGAGTAAGCAACAGCAAGCTTTTATTTGGCCTGGATATATAGCACCTTCAAAGGTTAGTGGCCTAGGCAGTTCTTTATTCTTGAATACAGACTGTTTTATTCCTTCTAGCAACAAAGTCTTGATTTTTTTTAATGTATCTGACTTTAGAAATGGTGATGACAGACCTCTTGTTGAGGTGAAAAGTGGTATACTGCCATGTGGAAAACCCTAGCACCCTGTTTACTAAGCCGCGCTAGAGGCGGGTTAGTGCTTTTAGTGTGCGCTAACTGTGTAGGCGCCCACAATATTCCTATGAGTGCCTCTGTGTTTAGCGCACCCTAATTTTGTGCACGTGCTAAAAAAAACGCTAGCGCACCTTAATAAACAGAGCCCCTAGTTTGGTATTTCACTCTCTTGTTTGAATTAGACTGGGAATTCTATACTGACAGTGCACAATGGCGGGGGGGGGGGGGGGACGACACATGAGGAGAAGAGTTGTGTGCATTGATTAACGGTGAAAACAACATAGCTTGATGCAGGATTCATGATTTCAAGGTTCTTGAAGTTTTTGCCATTATTTATTGCTAAGGTTCTTGAAGTAGCCATTATGCATGGAGGCATGGACACTGGCCCAGTATTGTTGTTGCAATGGCCAAAGTAAAGGGCCCTTTAAAAAAGCTGTGGTAAGCACTAATGTGTGCTTATCACATCAAAAAATGGTGTGCCGCAGGGCATTCTGAGGCGTCTCACAGTAATTTTGTTTTGCCATGTGTGCGCACTACCCAAGTACTAAAAAATAAAATGTATTTTTTTGGTGCAGGGGACATGTCTGGGGGTGGACAGTTGCTGTGTCCTGTGCTAATCGGTTAGCATAGCTACATTGCTGTGCACTAACCGATTAGTGTGTGCTTAGCAGGTGAGTTCTTACCACCTACATAATGGGTGGCAGTAAGGGCTCACATGTTAATCTGTTTTAATGGTCATGTGCTAATGGCAAAATTAGCATTTGATCATTAATACAAAACATAGGAAATTTGGCCATTTTACCTCAGTGGTAAAAATGACCTTAGCACGCAGGAAAGACCCATGTAAGAGCACGCTATGGACACTTTTTACGCTGTTTGGTAAAAGAACCCCTAATTACATTAGGGGAATATCAAATGGGGGAAATGTTAATTCATTTCATTTAAGTATTTATATACTACTTAGACCTAAGTGGTTTACAGTTTTCATTTTACAAGTACTGGGTCTGTCCCTAGTGGGCTTACAGTCTTTATAGTACACTAGTAAAAAAGGCCCGTTTCTGACACAAATGAAACGGGCGCTAGCAAGGTTTTCCTTGGAGTGTGTATGTTTGGGAGAGTGTATGTGAGAGTGACTGTTTGAGAGTCAGAGTGAAAGTGTGAGTGTGTGAGAGAGAGAGTGAGTCTGGGTGTGAGTGTGTTTGTGAGAGAGTGTGTGTGAGAATGAGAGTGTGTGCAAGTGTGTATGTGAGACACAGTGTGAGAGAGAGTGTGTGTGTGTGGGCAAGAGAGAGAGTGTGTGTGAGACACAGATTCTCTGTGAGAGTGAGTGTATGAGACCAAGCGAGTGTGTGAGTGACTGTGTGGCACATAGAGAGTGAATGTGATACTGTGTGAGACAGAGTGTGTGAGAGTGAGAGTCAGAAAGACATTGTATATGAGAGAGAGAGTGTGAGCCGTGCCCTCCCAATCCATGGCCATCTGTCCCCTGCCCCCTCCATTCATCCTTTTCCAGCAATTCCCCTCTCCCTGAGTCCTGCCCTTCCAATCCATGCCCATCCATGCTCCTCTGTCACCTGGCCCCTCCATTTTTCCCTATCCAGCATTTCCCCTCTCTGCCTGAGGCCTGCTCTGCAATCCATATCCATCCATGCCCATCTGTCCCCTCTATTCATCCCTATCCAGCAATTTCTCTCTCTCCCTGAGTCCTGCCCTCCCAATCCATGCCCATCCATGCTCCTCTGTCCCCTGCCCCCTCCATTCATCCATTTCCAGTAATTCCCCTCTCTCCCTGTGCCCTGCCCTCCCAATCCATACCCATCCATGCTCCTCTGTCCCCTGCCGCCTCCATTCATCCTTTTCCAGCAAGTCCCCTCTCGCCCTTCCATGACCCCCCCCTCGCATCCATGCTCCTCTCTCTCCCATGTGCCAGCCTGGCCCGCCCTCTTCTCCCCCCCCCTTTCGCATCCATGCCCACCCCCCCTTCGCATCCATGCATCCCTTTTTTTTTTTTAATTCTTTTTAACTTTACCTCCGTGGCGGTTCGTGCAGCAAAGCGTCAGGGAAGGAGGCGGCGCTCCCGACGTCTAGCTTTCCCTTCGCTGTGTTCCCTTCGGCGGAACACAGCGAAGGGAAGGCTAGACGTCGGGAGCGCCGCCTCCTTCCCTGACGATTCGCTTCTGGATTTGTTTGGTTTGAGGCGAGGGCGGGGCTCGCTGCTTTGAAGGCTTCACACCACGAATCCACGAACCCTTCAGCCTGGGAGTGACGTCAGATGGCTTCAGGGCTTCAGGGCTTCAGGGCTTCACAGAACGTTGTCCTCAGAACGTTGAGGGTGCGTTTTATTATATTAGATTATACTATTGGTGTACCTGGGGCAACATAGGATTAAGTAACTTGCCCAGGGCCACACAGAGCTGTAGGGAGAATTGAATCTGATTCTCTAGGATCTCAAACCACTGCTATCAGGCAGCAGCAGGATTTGAACCCAGTTCCCCAGGTCTGCAACCTGCTACACTAACAATTAGGCCAGTGGTTCCCAAACCTGGTCCTGGAGGCATCCCAGTAAGTTTTCAGGATATCCACAATGACTATTTATGAGAGAGATTTGCATGCACTGCCTCCACTGTATGCAGATCTCTCTAATGAATATTCATTGTAGATATCCTGAAAACCTGACTGGCTGGGGTGCCTCCAGGACCAGGTTTGGGAACAACTGCATTAGGCCACTCCTCCATTCCTAGATTTCCTAAATGTTCCTGGATAGTTGTAAATGTTGGCTTATGGCACTAAGCCACAGGCTGGTTTCTTATTGAGCTGGATGTACAAAGAAATATAAGGAAACAACTACATCAAAAAACAAAACAAACAAAAAAAAAGTCCAATGAGCCTGATCCTGCTGCTTTTTCTACATACCTCCTGCAGTATGTCCATTTTTTACTTTCAACATGTTCATTCTTCAGTAAACAACAAAATAGCCATATTCACAGAAATTAAAAGGAAGAAAATCCCACATAAATCATAATCTTTTGTGTGCCCATCATTAGGTATTGTGCAGTCTACTCATAGGATATCTAGTGTCACTGCCGGCTGCAAATGTTGTAAGACCTTCACAGAGATCTGGTGGGCAGAATATAGCTCAGCTTGTGTTGTGTGTTTTAATGTAAACATTTTATGCAATCTTCACTGGGTGATGCTCTAAGGTGCAGTTAGGAAAGCTTACAGAGATTGTTTTTTCATGATGCCTGTTTTTCTGTAGCTGATGTTGTTTCCATTGTTCACGTTACTGCACTGTGGCTGATGAGGAAATGGCACCTTGTTTTGTCTCTTGGATAATGCCTCCCTCTCCTTTCATTCAATGGGATACAATTCTATATCTCTCTGGATAATGGTGTTGAATGTACAAAACATATTTAAATGCTGCAGCAAGCATTTAAAAAGCATACTAACTGTAACATTTGACTATTGATATGATATTATAAGAGGCATTTTCGATATGTCTAAATCTGATTTGGGTTGTTTTGCAGAAAACGTCCAAAACTCAAGTGGTAAATATGGCCATTTTCAAACCAGAAAAATGTCTGTCATTTCATTTTCAAAATGGCCATTTCCTAGATGTTTTGTGGTCACTGCATTTTACTTTTGAGACCATCTTTGAAAAAAAAATATCCAAGGAATAAACACACACACAAAAAAACAAGCTTTTGGGACATCCTGGGGGCCAACATTCTTAGTAGACTGGCACCATGGACATCCCAACAGAGCAGTGGGGCAACCTAGGGGCTACTGCAGTGTACTTCACATAAAAAGTTCCAAGTGCACATCTCACTGTTATCCCTCATATTGTATGGGGAGTCCTCTAAAACCCACAAAAATCTTCTGTACCCATCCGTAAACCACTACAATAGCCCTTATGTTTGCAGGCGTCACCTATATGTGGGTACAATAGGATTTTGGTGGGGTTTGGAGGGCTCACACTTTTCACCACAAGTGTAACAGTTAGAGTGGGATATGGGCCTGGGTCCTCTTCTCTACAGTGCATTTCACTGACCACGAGGCTACTCCAAGAACCTGATTGCTGCTCTAATAGAACTGTCTATATCATCTGAAGCTATCATAGAGGCTGGTATGTACTGTTTTTTCCACATCTTTGAGGAGTGGGAGAGATAAGCGACCACTGGGGAGTGAGGAGGGTCATGTCTTAATCTCTCCAGTGGTCATCTAGTCATTTATTGTGTTTTTTTTGTGCCGTAATCATGATTGAAATAGATCTAGACCAAAACATCCAACTTTTAGCCATAGATGTTTTTGCTTTGTTCCTTTATGGCAGAAAAATGTCCAAGTTCTGGCAACACCCAAATCCCATTCACAACACACTGCCTTAAGAACATAACATAACAAAAGAATAGCCATACTGGTTCAGACCAATGGTCCATCTAGCCCAGTATCCTGTTTCCAAACAAGCCAAGTCACAAGTACCTGGCAGAAAACCAAATAGTGGCAACATTCCATGCTATCAATCCCAGGGCATACAGTAGCTTCCCCATGTCTGTCTTAATAGCAGACTATGGACTTTTCTTCCAGGACCTTGTCCAAACCTTTTTTAAATCCAGATACAGTGGGGGAAATAAGTATTTGATCCCTTGCTGATTTTGTAAGTTTGCCCACTGACAAAGACATGAGCAGCCCATAATTGAAGGGTAGGTTATTGGTAACAGTGAGAGATAGCACATCACAAATTAAATCCGGAAAATCACATTGTGGAAAGTATATGAATTTATTTGCATTCTGCAGAGGGAAATAAGTATTTAATCCCTCTGGCAAACAAGACCTAATACTTGGTGGCAAAACCCTTGTTGGCAAGCACAGCGGTCAGACGTCTTCTGTAGTTGATGATGAGGTTTGCACACATGTCAGGAGGAATTTTGGTCCACTCCTCTTTGCAGATCATCTCTAAATCATTAAGAGTTCTGGGCTGTCGCTTGGCAACTCGCAGCTTCAGCTCCCTCCATAAGTTTTCAATGGGATTAAGGTCTGGTGACTGGCTAGGCCACTCCATGACCCTAATGTGCTTCTTCCTGAGCCACTCCTTTGTTGCCTTGGCTGTATGTTTTGGGTCATTGTCGTGCTGGAAGACCCAGCCACGACCCATTTTTAAGGCCCTGGCGGAGGGAAGGAGGTTGTCACTCAGAATTGTACGGTATATGGCCCCATCCATTCTCCCATTGATGCGGTGAAGTAGTCCTGTGCCCTTAGCAGAGAAACACCCCCAAAACATAACATTTCCACCTCCATGCTTGACAGTGGGGACAGTGTTCTTTGGGTCATAGGCAGCATTTCTCTTCCTCCAAACACGGCGAGTTGAGTTCATGCCAAAGAGCTCAATTTTGTCTCATCTGACCACAGCACCTTCTCCCAATCACTCTCGGCATCATCCAGGTGTTCACTGGCAAACTTCAGACGGGCCGTCACATGTGCCTTCCGGAGCAGGGGGAACCTTGCGGGCACTGCAGGATTGCAATCCGTTATGTCGTAATGTGTTACCAATGGTTTTCGTGGTGACAGTGGTCCCAGCTGCCTTGAGATCATTGACAAGTTCCCCCCTTGTAGTTGTAGGCTGATTTCTAACCTTCCTCATGATCAAGGATACCCCACGAGGTGAGATTTTGCGTGGAGCCCCAGATCTTTGTCGATTGACAGTCATTTTGTACTTCTTCCATTTTCTTACTATGGCACCAACAGTTGTCTCCTTCTCGCCCAGCGTCTTACTGATGGTTTTGTAGCCCATTCCAGCCTTGTGCAGGTGTATGATCTTGTCCCTGACATCCTTAGACAGCTCCTTGCTCTTGGCCATTTTGTAGAGGTTAGAGTCTGACTGATTCACTGAGTCTGTGGACAGGTGTCTTTCATACAGGTGACCATTGCCGACAGCTGTCTGTCATGCAGGTAACGAGTTGATTTGGAGCATCTACCTGGTCTGTAGGGGCCAGATCTCTTACTGGTTGGTGGGGGATCAAATACTTATTTCCCTCTGCAGAATGCAAATAAATTCATATACTTTCCACAATGTGATTTTCCGGATTTAATTTGTGATGTGCTATCTCTCACTGTTACCAATAACCTACCCTTCAATTATGGGCTGCTCATGTCTTTGTCAGTGGGCAAACTTACAAAATCAGCAAGGGATCAAATACTTATTTCCCCCACTGTACGCTAACCGCTGTTACTACATCCTCCTGGAAAGTATTCCACAGCTTAACTATTTGTTGAGTAAAAATATATTTCCTCCTATTTCTTTTAAAAAGTATTTTAATGTAACTTCCTTGAGTGTCCCCTAGTCTTTTTACTTTTGGAATGAGTAAAATATTGATTCACTTCTACACCAGTCAGGATTTTGTAGACCTCAATCAAATCCCCCCTTATCTGTCTCTTTTTTCAATCTGAAGAGCCCTAACCTCTTTACTTTTTCCTCATATGAGAGGAATTCCATTCCTTTTATCATTTTGGTCACTCTTCTTTGAACCTTTTCTAATTCTGCTATATCGTTTTGAGATATGGTGACCAGAACTGAATACAATACTCAAGGTAAGGTCGTACCATGGAGTGATGCAAAGGCATTATAGTATTTTGGGTCTTATTTACCATTCCTTTCCTAATAATTCCTAGTATCCTATTTGCTTTTTTGTTTTTGCCGCCACCACACACTGAGCAAAAGATTTCTGCATATTGTCTACAGTGGCACCTAGATCTTTTTCTATGGTGCTAACCCCCCCCCCCCCCCCCCCCCCCAAGGTGGAAATTAGCATCAGGTAACTATGATTCAGATTATTCTTTCCAATATGCCTCACTTTGCATTTGTCCACGTTAAATTTCATCTGCCGTTTGGATGCTCAGTCTTCCAATTTCCTAAGGTCTTCTTGCAATTTTGTGATTTGGATGCACTGCAAATGAACTGAATAGAAAAACATTTTAAAAATGTATTTCTAAAATAGCGATTTGGGCATTTTGGACAAAAAAAGTCCATCTGCCACTTTTTGGACATTTTTGTGTTTCGTGAATGAGCCCATATATAGTCAAAATTATTCCATTTTTACAGCTGTCTTAATCTAAAGGATGGGGCAAAACATTATACAGAGAATGGTGGATTCAGCCACTCTCCAAATAACATTAGGCAGTTAAATGAGCCACATAGTTTTGATTAATTAGCTGTATACTCTTATGCCACAAACCATGTACTTATTTTACCTGCATACACAAATTGTGAAGTAGCTATTTATATATATACTAGTAAAAAAGGCCCGTTTCCGAAACCAATGAAACGGGCGCTAGCATGTGGCTTTTGTTGTGTGTGTGTGTGTGTGTGTGTGCAAGGGTGCGGTGTGTGTGCAGGTTGTTGATGTGTGTCTTTTTTTGTTTTGTTTTTTGCTTGGGGGTTGGGGGATGTGCTGTGCTGTCCTTGGTCGCTGTTTGCTGCTGGCTGGGTCACGGGTAATCCTTCCAGCTGGGCCGCAGCTTGTCCTGTTCGCCCACGTCCCAGATGGTGACGGGCACGTTGTTTTTCGGCTCCTCTGACTCCATGTCAAGCGATCCCAAATATAGTCTGTGCTATAGGCCCTCTGGCACTCTTCAGTACTGGCATTAGGCATTTAAAAATTTCTCCCTCCCCCCCCCCCCCCCCGGTCTATTTTTGCACATACCCACAGCAGAAATATTCTTCTCTCGTTCCAGCGGTGGTTCTGTGCTCTCCGTGCTGCACAGATAATGAGCCATTCTGCTGGGGAATGCTCCTCCCTTATTGTCATGTAGTTTCCTCTGATTGGTCCGTCTTACATTGCCTAGTGTTGCCTGGGAACGGTGTTGTGATGGTCCTTTGTGTTTCAGAATGTTGAGGGTGTTTTTTCTGATTGGTCCGTCATGCGAGGGCGGGGCAGAGAGACATGGTCATTGTTGTGGCTTCACCACCCTGAATCCATGAACCCTTCAGGGAGTGACTGAGTGACTTCAGAATGTTGTCTTCAGAACGTTGAGGGTGAGTTTTATTATAGTAGATAGTTATATAGTTATAGTTAGTTATATATATAGTTATATTTAGGTCACAATGGTTAAGTGCATGCTCTGGTTAATTGCATGCATTCCTTTGGTCCCAGACCCTTGCACTTAAGCGGATTGCACTGTATATACATATATATAGTTATATATAGTTATATTTAGTTAAGCGCATGCTCTGTTTAACTGCATGCCGTTGTATCCTGAAGTTAACCTTTATGTTGCATTTCTTCTGTAAATACAAAGTTCATTTTTAAAATAATATTTGTTATGACTCAAGCCAGAAGTTGTGGCAGTTAATGCCAGCTCCTAAGGTTCTCTGATATTGAAGGATATATGAAGATATATAGACGGGAAGCTATTGGATTTTATGGGTGTTATTTCAGTTTGGTGTCTATTTTTGTGTGCAGCTGTTGAATCTCCTTATTGTAGACCACTTAAATATATTTAGGCACATTTCAATTAAATATAGAGGCCTATTGGGGAGGGTCAATCCATCTGCCTGTGTCTGTCTGTCTATCCAGCTAAAAACTGAAATATCTTTGGCATGGAGTGCCCGTCCAGCTGCATAACTTCTATGAGAACCAATGGGTGATATTTTATACTCTTACCTTTATCTTCAAATGGTAATTTCACAAAACTGTGGTAGGTAAACCTCACTTGTAGACATACTCTCATTATTTCTATGGGAGATCCCAGCTTACTTGGTTCTTAATAACTTCAGTCTCAATGACAACATGCACATTAGAAACATAGAAAGATGACAGCAGATAAAGGCCAAACGGCCCATCCAGTCTGCCCATCCTCTGTAACCCCTAGCTCTTCCTTTTGCTAAGTGATCCCACATGCTTATCCCATGCCTTTTAAAATTATGACACAGTCCTCAACTCCACAACCTCCACTAGGAGGCCATTCCATGCTTCCACCACCCTTTCCATGAAATAATCTCCCTATTGTAGACCATGCACCAATTTGGAGCTACTACCAGCCCAACACTTTCTTAGATTACTCCTAAGCCTATTCCCTCTTAACTTCATCATATGACCCTTCATTCCAGAGTTTTCCTTCATGCTCAGCTAAATATTATTTTCATTAACTTTTCAGCTCCCTCCATCACATTCATACAACCACCTCTATTTACAACTTATTTCTCTAATGCCATTTGTGAAATGACTACATAACAAACATACATAAAAATAAGAATAAACACAAGGGGGGCAATTTTATAACTTGGCACCTCAATATAGACACTACAATGGAGTGCAATAAGCACCAACTGGCTGATATTCAAAGCGAGTTAACCAGCTGGAAACTCACTTGTCATTTTCAGCAGCACTTAAACGGTCATCCTCACTGGTTAGCGCTGAACTTAACGCTGGCTATGCCAGGACATTCCAAGGATGGAGTCTGGTTAGGTCCTGATATTCAGACATAACCAGCCAAGTTTAGTGCACAAATAGCTGTCCTATCTTTGGGGCCTTTTTACTAAGCTGCTATAAAAAGGGTCCTGTGCTAGCGACAGGGACTGTTTTTGCTACACGCTGTGGCCCTTTTTACCACAGCGGGTAAAAAGGCTGAAAATAGGCATGGCCATGTGGTAAGATTGCTCTTACCACATGGCCATGAGAGGGGGAGCAATTACAGCCACCCATTGAGGTGCACGGCGCATCCCAATTACCGCCAGGTAACTGCCACACTAGAAAATAGTCCCGTATTTTCCATAGCTTGGGAAATGGCATGTGCTAGGGCTGGAACTACCACTGGAGGACGTGTTGGGCCGGTAGTAGCTCCAAATTGGCGCATGGTAAACCTGCATTGGGCTTACCGCTGCTTAGTAAATGGCCCCTTTATGCACTAATCCATGGCCGGTTAAGTCTGGCCCTTTTACTAAGCTGCAGTAAAAGGGGATCTGCGCTAGCATCAGTGCATGTTTTTCACATGCGCTGAGGCCCCCTTTTACCACAGTGGGATTTCTTTGAGGTTAGTGTTTGTCTGTGTTTTCATGAACAACAATACATATTATAGAGGACATCTGTTTTTGTTTTTTGTTTTTTTGTTTCCGGACAATTGATACATCTAAAGGGAGAGGATATTGCTGTGACATTATTATAGAAAGATCCACAAAGTGTCTGGATGATTCTTAAATGTCCCAAGAATACAAAATACAACTAAATTATAAACAGTCTTAGGAACATTCCACCATATCAATGTATGTAATTCTCAAGACCTCAGCAGCACCACTCTGAGCTCAAATATCTCATGGGCTAGAGATGTGTGTTGGCTATAAGGGTAAGTTCCTGGATAAAACCATGGGACGAAACATAGCATGTGCTGAAAAATGATCCTCGTGCTGATTTAAACATATCTAAGATAAGTAAAAAGTTTGCATTATTTCGTGGACCAGATGGTATTCATCCCAGAGTACTAATAGAACTGAAAAATGAACTTGCGAAGCTATTGTTAGTAATATGTAATTTATCCTTAAAATCGAGCATGGTACCAGAAGATTGGAGGGTAGCCCATGTAACGCCGAAATTTTAAAAAAGGTTCCAGAGGGGATCCAAGAAATTATAGACCGGTGAGCCTGACATTGCTGCCGGGCAAAATTTTAGAGACTATTATAAAGAACAAAATTACAGAGCATATTCAAAAGCATGGATTAATGAAACAAAGCCAACATGGATTTAGTGAAGGGAAAGTTTGCCTCACTAATGTAGTACATTTCTTGGAAGGGGTGAACAAACATGTGGATAAATGTGAGCCAGTTGCAGTGGCGTACCAAGGAGGGGGGGGGGTGGTGTCCGCCCCGGGTGCACGCCCCTGGGGGGGTGCCGCGCGCCGGTCAGCGTTGTTGGTTTCCATGCTCCCTCTGCCCCGGAACAGGAAGTAACCTGTTCTGGGACAGAGGGAGCATGGAAACCAACGATGCTGACCGGCGCACAGCACCCCCTCAGCGGCGTGCATCTGGGGGGTTCTTTAGCCAGGGTGGGGGGTGTCCCTTCGCCAGGGGGGTCACGCTGCACGGGGGGGGGGGGGGTGCTGCACCCGGGGGGGGGGGCGGGGCGCATCGGTGATCCGCCCCTGGTGTCAGCACCCCTCAGAACGCCACTGGCCAGTTGATATTATGTATCTGGATTTTCAGAAGGCGTTTGACAAAGTACCTTATGAAAGATTCCAGAGGAAATTGGAAAGTCATGGGATAGGAGGTAGTGTCCTATTGTGGCTTAAAAACTGTTTAAAAGATAGAAAACACAGAGTAGGGTTAAATGGTCAGTATTCTCAATGGAGAAGGGTAATTAGTGGGGTTCCCCAGGGGTCCTTTGGGATCTTGCCAGGTATTTGTGACCTGGATTGACCACTGTTGGAAACAGGATGCTGGGCTTGATTGACATTTGGTCTGTCCCAGTATGGCAATACTTATGTACTTATGTAAGAAAAATATAACATTTATTGAGGAAGAAAATTAAATGAAGATGATAGGACTAAGACTGACGACAATAGAGGAGCTTAAAGCTTAGAGGTATGAGATATTTGTGCTCAGAATGGCGCCACTGAGGTCTTGAGAATTACTTAAGTTGATGTGGTGGAATGTTCCTAAGACTGTTTATAATATAATTGTCAATATATTGCACCTAGGTGGATTAAATGTGGAAATCGATCAGAATAATGAATGTTTTACAAAAACACCTAGGAATTATCTTTGTTTCATTTCTCCTCACAGGTATCATAACATAGGCATTCACTCAGCTCCCATCCAGCTAACAACTCCTTGAGGTAATCCACCATCTCAACAAAGTTAGTTTTTCTGAAGTCTAGAACCTTCACTTTTGAATGAACTCTCTCCACACCAGTTTCAATACTGAACCACACTATCTGGTAATCATTGGATACTAGGTAATCATTCATTATAACTTTGGAAACACTCTCCCCCCCCATTTGTAAGCACTAAGGTCCTCTTTTACTAAACCGAGATAACGATCCTGGTGAGGCACTGCTGACAAAGCCTATTCACTTTGAATGGGCTTCGTCACAATTGCCGTGTGAAAATCACTATCTATTTAGCAAATATGCTTTTTCTTCATCATTTTTCACATAGCGGTTCGCAGTATCTTTTAGTCTCACAATTCCCTTTTTAGTCATTCTCCTTTCACTAATATACCTGAAGAAATTTTTGTCACCCCTCCTTACATTTCTAGCCATTTGTTCTTCCGCTTACGCTTTTGCCAGTCGTATCTCTCTCTTGGCTTCTTTCATTTTCATCCGGTATTCCTCCATGTGTTCCTTTTCTTGAGTTTTTCTGTATTTCTGGAGAAGGACCACGATGGACTGGAAATAGTACAATTGAGAATGAAGTGGATAGAGCACCGTTCACGGAAGAAAGTGTGTATCAACAACTTGAAAAGCTAAAGGTGGACAAAGCCATGGGACCGGACGGGATCCACCCCAGGATATTGAGGGAGCTCAGAGAGGTTTTGGCGGGTCCTCTTAAAGATTTGTTTAATATATCCTTGCAGACGGGAAAGGTTCCGAGGGATTGGAGAAAGGCAGAGGTGGTCCCTCTTCACAAAAGTGGTGATAGGGAAGAAGCTGGAAACTACAGGCCAGTAAGCCTCACTTCGGTTATTGGAAAAGTAATGGAAGCGATGCTGAAGGAAAGGATAGTGAATTTCCTGGAAGCCAATAAGTTGCAAGATCCGAGACAACATGGTTTTACGAAAGGGAAATCGTGCCAAACGAATCTCATTGAGTTCTTTGATTGGGTGACAGGAGAATTGAATCAGGGACGAGCTATGGATGTAATCTACTTAGATTTCAGCAAAGCTTCCCCACAGGAGGCTCTTAAATAAACTGGAGGGGCTGAAGATAGGACCTGAAGTGGTGAACTGGATTAGGAACTGGTTGACGGACAGACGCCAGAGAGTGGTGGTGAATGGAATTCGCTCGGAGGAGGGAAAGGTGAGTAGTGGAGTGCCTCAGGGATCAGTGCTGGGGCCGATTCTGTTCAATATATTTGTGAGTGACATTGCCAAAGGGTTAGAAGGTAAAGTTTGCCTATTTGCGGATGATACTAAGATCTGTAACAGAGTGGACACCCAGGAGGGAGTGGAAAACATGAAAAAGGATCTGAGGAAGCTAGAAGAATGGTCTAAGGTTTGGCAATTAAAATTCAATGCGAAGAAATGCAAAGTGATGCACTTAGGGAATAGAAATCCACGGGAGACGTATGTGTTAGGCGGGGAGAGTCTGATAGGTACGGGTGGAGAGAGGGATCTTGGGGTGATAGTATCTGAGGATTTGAAGGCGACGAAACAATGTGACAAGGCGGTGGCCGTAACTAGAAGGTTGTTAGGCTGTATAGAGAGAGGTGTGACCAGCAGAAGAAAGGGGGTGTTGATGCCCCTGTATAAGTCGTTGGTGAGGCCCCACCTGGAGTATTGTGTTCAGTTTTGGAGGCCGTATCTTGTTAAGGATGTAAAAAGAATTGAAGCGGTGCAAAGAAAAGCTACGAGAATGGTTTGGGATTTGTGTTACAAGACGTATGAGGAGAGACTTGTTGAACTAAACATGTATACTCTGGAGGAAAGGAGAGACAGGGGTGATATGATACAGACATTCAAATATTTGAAAGGTATTAATCCGCAAATGAACCTTTTCCGGAGATGGGAAGATGGTAGAACGAGAGGACATGAAATGAGATTGAAGGGGGGCAGACTCAAGAAAAATGTCAGGAAGTATTTTTTCACGGAGAGAGTAGTGGATGCTTGGAATGCCCTCCCGCGGGAGGTGGTGGAAATGAAAACGGTAACGGAATTCAAACATGCGTGGGATAAGCATAAAGGAATCCTGTGCCGAAGGAATGGATCCTCAGGAGCTTAGTCAAGATCGGGAGGCGGGGCTGGTGGTTGGGAGGTGAGGATAGTGCTGGGCAGACTTATACGGTATGTGCCAGAGCCGGTGGTTGGGAGGAGGGGCTGGTGGTTGGGAGGCAGGGATAGTGCTGGGCAGACTTTTACGGTCTGTGCCCTGAAGAGCACAGGTACAAATCAAAGTAGGGTATACACAAAAAGCAGCAAATATGAGTTATCTTGTTGGGCAGACTGAATGGACCGTGCAGGTCGTTTTCTGCCGTCATCTACTATGTTACTATGTTACTAAGAAAGCAGTAAGAAAGTAGATGGAGTGCCCTAGTGGTCAGTGCAGTAAACAACAGGATCCAGGTTCAATTCCCATTGTTACTTTTTTCATTTCATTACAAATATGTGAACCTTCCTGTAACATAGAAATACCTCCTGTACAATATAAAAGGGGTTAGCTGGGATTTGTACCTGGGTCTTTTATGTGAAGTCCACTGTATTTACCACTAGGCTGAACCTCTGCACTGCTGGAATGTTTCCATTCAGATGTCCTTTTGGCTTGTTTTCCCTGGAGTCAAAGGAACAGCAGAACACACATCTAATATGATAAAAAGGCTTTATTTGTGCCACTCTGTAAAATGTCCCAACATGGCCACATTTCACCTCACCAGAGGCTGCGTCAAGTGCTAAAACAGCTATTGTGGTTACAAAGTGCACATACATGCAATAGAGCTAAAATCCAATGAATGCAGCAACAATCAGCCTTGCAGCTCGCAAGGTTGATAGGAAACACAGCAACAGACAATTTTCATTATTATATATATATATATATATATATATATATATATATATTTATATTTATTTATTTATTTATTTATTTATTTATTTATCAATATCCTCTAGAATTTTGACAGAACCAAAATTAGGCTCTCCAGTCTGTGGTTTCCTGAAACACTTCCAGAACCTTTTTGTTTTTTTATATTGATAGTACAGTGTCCATCCTCCTGAACTCAGATAATATTTCTGGTTTTCAATGATTACTTATCAGTTACTAGTGATCTTCAACCTTTTCCATGTTTGAGTCTTTTCAGACATGTGAATACCATCCTGGTGACTTGTTACTCTTCAGTTTCTCAATTTGCTCTATTACATTTTCTAGATTTACAGTGATTTGCTTTAGTTGATTTTTTTTTTCTTTCATTTGTACATTCTCCTCAGTAAAAACCATGGAAAAAAAAGAAAAAAGTATAGGTTTTCTATTACTACCTTGTCTTCCCTAAGTACTCCTTTTGTATGATTATCTAGCAGTCTTTCACAATTTTTTTTTCAGCTTCAAATGTTCTTGAAAAATCAATTGTTAGTAGTTTTTGCCTTCATGGCAAACACATTTTCTAATTCTATCTTTGTCTTAATACTGTTTTACATATGATTCACCAGCGCTTGTGCTAATTCTTCAATGTTTTTAAATGCACGGAATATATTTTATCTGGGGTTCCAAATTTGTATTTTGAAAAAAATGTTCACACCTCATGCAAACCTATGACCCTGACAACTACTGCATTTGTTTGTTTGTTTGTTTTTCTACCAATATTTTTTCTTTTGTTTTCTTCAAGATACTCGATTGATATATCTCCACTTACTGCTTTCAGATCATTTTGGCCTTCCTTTTTTATGAGGAATGCCTAGAGTCTATTGGGCAGCAAAATAAGAAAACCTCACTTGCAATTTACAGATTATGGTTTTTATTCTAGGTTCAGCTGACACCTTTTTATTACTAGATCAAGAAAAGTTATCTTTGGGTATATAAGGTGTTTATTTTTTCCCAGCAGACTTTTAGTCTAGGAGCTAGATTTGCTAACAGGTTATTCAACATTAATATCTCTTATTAGCAAATAGAGCTCAATGATAGTAATGACTCCTGCATTAACTGATAGTAATGACTCCTGCATTAACTAATGTGTCTCAAATGATTTTAAGACATGATAGTAAATTTCAGCCCTGAGGCAATGGACAATGAAGTTATTTGTCCTGGGTTAGAAGGAATGTCAGTGGGGTCTAAACCCTCCTGTCTCCTGTTTTTAGGCTGCCACTCTAACCATGATGCTACTCCTCCCATGTTGTTGCAAGACAACTAGCTTATTCCACAGAAAACATTATGCAACATGCTCATTATCATGCATGTTCATTACAAAAAAAACACAATCTGTGGAAAACATTGTTATCAGTTAAAAGAAATCTGAATGAAAAAAAACATTTTTATTCTGTCTGTAAATTAAATTTCTCAAGGAATTTCAGAGGTGGGTTTATGGCACTTATATTTTCCATCAGAGTTTGTGCTGCACATAATGTTCACCATATTATGGTTTCTTCTATGTATATCTTGCAGACTGTTATAGGTTTTTTGTACTCTGATAAATCTTTGTGACAGTTAAAATATACCAGATAACAGCACAGTTCCATATCACCGAGGTTATCAAAGACATTTTGATGTCTTTTGCCTAAATTGTCCGTATTCACTACTCAATGATTCATACATGAGTCTATCTTACTTGCTGTCATTGATTTCCATACTTCTTCAGTTCTAAGCTTGACAGTAAATGGAAAGGAAAGCATTTTTATACTGGCTTAGTAATCAATAGCTCCTGAGTGATTAACTTTTCAAAAACCGTGTCACAGTTGATAAGGGATTCCTTAGAATGGTACTCATTTGTGCAGCTTGACAAAATTGTACTATACTATTATCTACTGGCAGATTTTGATTTGGTATTTTTCTCAGAGTGGCAGAGGTAGGCTAAAAATGGGATAGTTAATTTATATCTCCTGCAACTCACAGGAAGAGCAATCAAATCATCACAGCTTGTGATTTTTTTCTCTGTTCTCACTGATGGTGAGATTGGGCAATGGGTAATAATGGTTACGGACAAGAGAAGCAATGTTTTTATTAAACATAAGTGGTTGATTTTTTCCGATGACTAGAATCTCATTTCTTATGTTTCCTCTTAAAATATATAGTAGATTAATATTTTATAATGTGGTCGGTCGGAATTCTAATTATTTTTATTCTATGGAAATGCTGTTGGCTAATTGCAGTTCCAATCGTGCAATAGAAGCAGCCCCCTCTAACCATTGATGTGATCTCATAACCTTTCCTTTGAACAAGTTAATTCGTACAATGAGGATCTTCTCCTGCAATAAGCTAAATTATGGTCTAATTCATAGCCAAAAAGGAGTTGATGCTCTTAAAGAGGACTTGTTCAAATAATACCTGGATGTGATTACTGGCCTATTCATACAAAATACTACTCTTAAAAATAGCATAAGGGCAAGTCACCTTCATTCTGTCTTTCTGACACGATGATGCTTTTGCTTATTGATAGCTCAATGACTTCAGAAATGTGCCTTGTCTAGATGTGTTCAGAGGTTGGTTTTGGGAGGAATGCGGGCAGAGCTGTATTTTAAAGTGTACTTT